>NC_090446.1:274735400-275043500 GCF_031143425.1 Pleurodeles waltl
AGAGAAGAACACCCACAAGTAAAAACAAAAGAAAACATGAGTGGAAAGTGAGAAAAGACGAGTGGCAAAATAAAAGAAAGTAGTCTGTAAAAAATAAAAATGTTTCAGTTTTGTTTGTCCTGCTGGGCATGTTTTGCCAGTCGCCTTCTGTTTGCAGGGCACTAGAAGTTAAAAAGAACAAAATAGTACCTCAATCATGCCAGAAGCAGCGGACGGGCATTGATTAAGATTAATCAATTAGTACCTGGTCCATACTCCACAGAGAGGAATTAAAACAATGGCAACCCTGCAGTGAGAAATTACAAGGCTGTAAAGAATAGTCATGCAAGTCAACAAATGGTGAGTGACAGGCAGGCTCCAAGCCCTTTACTCTACACAACAAAGTCTTGCAACTACAAGCATGCGCTAGCGCAAGCACTCGCAAGCTCGACCCTAAAAAAGAACAATGGATTATTTATTTACTCTAGGTTTTATATACTGTGGAAGAAGTCAACAAGACATCAGAATTATTTACAATAGGAAGATACTACCTACAAGTTATGGAGGAGGAAACAGTAAAAATTCAATACATGATATTCAATAGTGTGCGCACAATGTGCAACTAGCCCCCGACAAAAGAATCATTACAGGTTTTTGTGGATCACCCACACGCGTAGCCCTTTTATTCAAGTCACACTTTAAAACATCATATGTCACATAACACTTTTAAATTGAATCAACCTCCCAGCCCCCGCCCACCCAAGGAACAGCAGAATTCAAAACAGATAATTACTTGAGGTATGACTTCAAGCATTTACGAAGACAGCAGATGGTTTAATCAGTTGTGGAGACAAACATCGTGAACAAACAAAATAGTCAATAGTCTTTTGCCACTAAGGCCGTAGTGCGCATCATGTCAGCAAGCCTCAACAAGCACCACCACCCGGGCATCCAAGTAAAGCAGCCGAAGACATCATCTGAACACCATTGGCACACCAACCTTGGTCCCTCCAATCCAGAAGTGTGCTCCCAACAAATCCCAGGGCACCGCATAGCGCATCGGCCCTGTCGGGGGTACCTGAACACAGGCGTAGCCCTTTAAGTTCAAACCAGGCATCGTGGGTAGAGCAAGATGGTCCAGAAACACCGGCAGGTCAGCCACCTCTCCCACCAGCTCAGTGCCCAAACAATTACACCCAGCTAAGGGGTCAGTTCAGCCAGGAGTCCATATTCGGGTATTCCCTGCTATTTTGCTGCCATAGGCCCCCCGCCAACAGAGGGATGGGTGGGTGTTAGATGATCGACGATGGCGTGAAATGCCTGAAAAGGGGGACAACGAGGGCAGGACAGGTGGAAGCACTGGCTTAAATGCTCCTTCAGTGCTCCCACTGCACCTCCTGATGACGCAGTTACGGCCGAACGTTGCCCCCACGCCGCACAACGCACTTCCTCCAGTCTTTTAGTGATTGTGGAGGGGGATCTCCTGCCCATACTGGCTTATGCTAAATTAAAGTGACCACAAGATGGCACCAAATGTGAGTGTCCGCTAGAACAGCCTCATTATCATTATTTATCCTAACATTAGAAACCACCAAGGTAGAGATGGGGGCACGGGGATTTAGGGCAAAGTTCAAACAATACAGCCCACGTAATGCTTTAACATTACAATAGTCGGTGCTGTCACATCAGATTCACTCTAATTTGGCTCATATGTAATGGTCTTGCTTAAGCAGGTGTATTAATAATAATTATTATTGAGTATTCATGTATTCTGAGTAATGGATTTGCGTAGAAAATGTAATAATATAGAGAAAAAGAATGCACGCATTTGAAAATGTGATTCACGTGAGTGGCCCCCAATATTCATGAAGTGTACTTATTAATGGCTTATTAATATGAAATATGGAGCTTATGATTGATTAATATAGTAATACATCATATTGAGGCCTATGCATGATGTATTAGCTTTATTAATTGTAGGCCTTAGCATAGTGGAGAACCTGGACTAATTGTACAGCCTCATGTCAAGCTGTGTTTTTTAAGCGTTTAATAAAGTGGCTGTTCAGTGAATTAAACTGTTATTTCCCACTGTGCTGCCTAAAATGTGCTCGTAGCTAAAAGTCTTTCTCATGAGAACCGATTGCTAGAAGATGCTGTTCTTGCAAAATGTAACAATATGAATGTAATGTGGTTAAGACTGACTTTCTGAGGAGGAGAACAACTTAGACACTGACTGGAGTACAAGCTGCAACAATATTGTTACCTGACAAGCCGAATGATAAGAACGAGACAAGAAGGGCCAATCAGCGACATGTGAACTGAGTAGTAGTAGAAATGATAGGTTTGAAGTTTTAGTTTTATTGGACGAAGTGTGAACATGCGATCTCTTGATCAATAGGGACTTGGGAAGTAGTTTTAGGAAATCTAACTTAGCCGGACTGCACCAAGAGGAGATGCACCATTCTCCCCATTCTTCTCGAGGGTTTGCCTCTATTCTTTAGAATTGCTTAAAGACTTTGCATTTCCTGAACTTTGATGCTGAATATTGATGCCTTTCTGACCGAACTGATGTCCTGATGACAAAGACTATCTTAGCCTTCCGATCCACTTGAGGAGAGGTATATAACTACTGATGTGTTTCTTAAGACAGTTTGCTTTTTCTTTCTAGGTACCAACCACACTATTTTGATAGAGCCATAATTAGATGTTTTCCAAATTTGTGTTTATTAAATTGTTTTGCATGAAGCCCAACATGCTGATGCTAATCTGATGTTAGTTAAGGGATCCTTACTAATGAAAGTCTGCTACAGGGCGTAGTGTTTGATGCCTTTACTTTGCTGAATCTACATGTATGTGATATAATTTGCACAATTGTTCTTAATATTAATTTGCACTGCAACTTTAGAATGTGTAGTGGTTCGAGCTTTGATTAGATTACATTTCTTTCGTCGCTTTGGACAGCCAGTGTTGTTTCTGTATGTTTATCATTTGATTTTGAGATTATTTTTCGGGACGTTAGCATTGTTAATATAGGGAAATAAATATTCTAACTGTTACTAAAAGGTGTGGTTATTCATGACCTTTCAGTCATGGTGTGTGACAATTACTGACTTCATTGATATCTAATGCTATTGATTATCATTGATTATTGATGTATTTGATTAATTATGGATTATCGATCTGCATGTACTGGAGTTATGGTGGGAACATCTTAATTGCAAGTCAAAAGGTCCATCAACCCATTCGCGTCCCCTTGTAAGTTTACTTATTAAGGTCAGATGCGCTAACAGTCACAATCAACTACAGAGCCGGCGCCATAGCTGCGGAGCTCGTAAATTCATGCCTGACACGCTACTCCAGTCCAAGTTTTTCCCTTTGAATCCTGGGACTTGTAGTCTTTTTCACAATGGCATGAACAAGACGACAAGCCCCAGAATTCAAAGAAAAACTTGAAATGGAGCAGCACATCATGCACGGACCTGGTGCACTTGGCAAGGGGCCAGGGCTCGGCTTATTGATAAAAAAAAACAAAAAAACACGAAAATCTGCCAACTCATACCGCTCGCATGCACGTGAGCCTTGTTGGTCACGTCATGTTTACATTAGGGTTTTGAAGCAGCAGCTAGCCTCTGATTCAAGGGTGAACCACGAAGTATTAATTATTTAGGGGAATGTTAAGTCAGTTTCACACATGCGGAGTTTATGGCACTTTGTCGAACAAGAAACACACGCAAAAGTAATTTGAATTCAGATAAGATGATCAGCAAGATATGAAATCGACACCTAAACGAAAAGAGGTCATAGGGAGCCAGCTAATTCGCGAGTGAACAACAAAACATTACAGAGAAACTGACTGGCGTTTGGTCGGGATCTAGGCATTACTTATGTCCTCCGCTATTAGGGTTGGGGAAACAACAGCTCTGTTTTTTCTTCGACTTTCAGGCCACAGTTCTTCCCGGCTATCCAGCAGAACTGGGGTACCAGGTGGTAGTGTGGCCTTTCGAACACAAACCACTCAGAATTAATAGTGATCTGGCGAAGCTTGTCGCGAGGCGAGAAAGTAGTGCAAGGTACCCTAGGCATGCAAATCTACTGCCGCGTCATACCAGCAGCGGACAATCTGGGGGCGGCACAACTCGCCGGGGTGTTACCCCGCCCTGCTCTTCTGCGTATTATGTAATGGGCGGAGGCTGCTAAGAGGCCAAGGTTAGTGTACATTCCTATGTAATATGAGCTTGGAAGAACAACCGAAACGGGGAGAATGCACACACGGACTGATGTGAGTTAACATGAAAATACCGATTAAATACACAACCTTTTAATTAAGATTATCGTATTCACCAACTCGTGGTAACAGATAAGAGACATTTAGAACGTACCTTAATTTACAATTAAGTGGAGAGAAAGCAAACGTAAATTAGGGCAGGCTGCTCTATAAGGAGTGCCTGATGGGCCGGAAGGTCCGGGGCTAAGTCAACCACAAGGCTCCATGCTGGCTTCTTAGAGCCACCAGCCTGTAGGAAAACAGGACTGCGGTTGAACAGGTCAGTCAAACTGCAGGTGTGACCACGCACTGCCAGTGTTGCGGAATAACCAGTTGTACAGCACAGCAAGCCTAAAACACGGCCAGTGAGTCACTGTTGAAGCAGCAATGTTTGCAAAAGGTGTGCATTGCATTCCCGATGACAGCGTTATGATTCTTTGGGAACAAATCATATAGAAACTTGCAGCTCGTGCTGTACGTCAGGCAAAACGTGCCCAGCCCCGGACAGAGGGCAGCTAATGGAGAAACAGAGGGGAGAAAGGGAGCAGGGCGGGGTTGAACATTTTTACCAGCACTGTTTTTGGTTGCCCGGCCCTGAATGTGCAAAGAAACATTTCATAGCTGTTCAAGGCTAGGAGCTATATACTTGGAACCAATGTCGGACACTGTGTTCTATCTGCTTCATTTTAGAAGATTACACTGGAAAAAGGGAATAGTGTTTATGGGAACGTCCGGTACCGCACAACTTGCAGCATCGTGGTGCTTTATTGTACAGGTTTTGCCTTATAAAGAGATTTGTAAAGGCAAAACAAACTATTTTGCACACACGTGAAATTGATTCAAATCATACAATAGGGAGAATAAATAACTGGTCCAAAAGGAGCCAAATAAGAAATTTCCAGCACAGGATCTCGATTACAAGTGACTAAACACCTGTTTGCGCGATGATTGCTATTACCTGTGCCCTGCGCCCAGAAATGATCTTTTCAGGATACATTTCTGTAGGTCAACCCTGCTGGAACTTACCAGAGGTAAAGGCTGGTAAATAAAAAGGAGATCTGCATGTTATGCACAAGTTTTGGGCGAAACTGAGTAGATGCCATTTCTCACACCTGATAAATTCCAAACTCCAAACTGTTAGTTGCTTTTTATTCGGTGAATTAATATTAAATCCCCCACCGGGGCTAGTCAAAAGAAAGGCTTTAGTTTATAATAAGGAGACTGCCTTAGTTCCACCATAGGCTGCACTCAAACCTCAAACCTCACTCATTGATGAGACCCAAAATGTGATTAAGGTGGCTAAGACTGTGCCCAAACGATTTTATTTCGATTAAATTGCTCCCAACCCGAAGAACAAGTTACTTGCCTTCTGTAACACTTTCAGGTAGAGACCCTTTCTACCAGCATAATCCTCATATTTTGAATATTACCCAGGCATCAGGTTGGACCGAAAAACCTTTTCAAAGGCTCCGCTATGCTCCCATAGGGGGTGCCATTCAGCTCCACACTGACAGCATTGTGCGACGGAAATGACATACAGAGCCTTTAAAGGCACCACTTCTGCACACTATCAGCTGCTTTTGAGAGTGTCTTCGCACTCAGCCTTAGATACCCAAAAGCAGATTGGCGCGACCAGAGTGCAGATTCCTAGACTATGATCTTATTAATGTATAGAATCCAACAACAGGACGGGGAGGATGGGAGAGTCAGTGAGGAATCTGCAGCTAACCAGAGTATCCGAAAGAGCATTACTAAAGGTAGCTTCTTCTGATAGAAACTTCTACCTGTAGATTACTCACTTCTTGAATAAATAACAAAGCAATACCTATTTGGAGGTGGGTCTGTGAATGGACTCAAACCAGAAGGTTCAGTAAGACAGAACAGGCAAATTGCCCTTTCTAAGTATCCAAAGAAACCATAGCTGTGTGGGGCCTAAACATCCCATCAGTGTTAGCCATACCAATAAGAACATTCAGCGCTTAACCCCCTTTGATTCCACTGCTCAGGAATCACTTCCCTCCCATTTTACCTTTTTTGGTAATAAAATTCTCCCTTTATGCAAACCTGACTGAACACCTGGCGGGACACCAACTTAGCCGATTGGCAAGTGTCCAGGACAGGGAGTCTGTGCCAGCGCAGAAATAGCAGCTTTGACCCTGGTAGAATATGAATGCATTCCTTTTTGAGGCTGTTTATCAGCCAGTGCAAAGCAGAACTTAATGCCAATCACAACCAAGCGAAAGATGGTTCTTTTCAGCACAGTTTGCTTTTTTTATTTTTGCCTCAGAGAACCCCACAAAGGGCTCATTATTCACCAGTGTTCTTTGGTATGATCTATTTAAAAGCTCCGCACTGTTTGTGTACAAGTGATGGAGACTCCTCTTTATTATAGGGGTGAGCCAGACCACAGAACACCGGCAATGTGATGTTCTGCCCAACATAGAATGGCATCATAACTTTAGCAGAAATGATGCCCATGTCCGCCAAACCAGCTCATCTGGGAAGAAGTTGGTGTATGGCAGGTTGACACAGAGAGCTTGAAGCTCACTCACATGTTGCATCAATGTTATGGCAACAAAGAACACTGTCTTGAGGGTGAGGAGCTGCAAGGAGCAGCTATGAAGCAGCTCAAAAGGAGTGTACATCAGAAATGTAAGCACCAAGTTAAGTTCTCACTGTGGTCTGACAAATGAACAGGGATGAAACAAATGATGTAAACCATTCAAAAAGCAAATGACAACTGGGCACTTAAACAAGGAGGGCTGATCAGAAACCACAAAAGAGCCGAAAGGTACCCCTTAACCATGCCTGGAGCAAAACCTTGCCGAGCCGAGGACAAAACATGTCAGATATCTTTGCCTAGAGGAGGTTTGTTTGCCAAGAACCACACCAACCTACAAATATGTCCCAACAACAGCCATATACAGTTTTTATCAAGGGCCGCCTGGCTGCCAAGAGGACATCAACTAACTCCTGAGGAAGGTCAAAAGTGTTCAGCTGTCGCTGTTCTCTCTCCATGAATGAAAGTGGATATTGCGAAGCCCTGGATGCAAAACAATGTCTTGATGCTTTGGCAGCTCATCTTCCCAGAGGTGCAGCCTGACCAGAGAACACATGCTCAAGCCCAGGAGTTGTGAATGCCATACTCTCCATGCACAATACGGGGCTACTAGGATGACCTGGGTGCAGTCAGTCCTGATCGTCTTGAGAACTTGCATACAGGAGTCCAGAGTTCGCCTTGAGGTGGAGTGTGAGTCAAAGTGAAAGGCACCTTGGAAACTCCAAAGTGCAGAAGTAATGACATTGTGCGTTCTCGGTGGTGGCATACACATAAAGCCAACATTCTCCCCATTTGTAGAAGAGACTTTGTGCCACTTCCTTTTGCAACTGCCACTTGTGATCTGATAGGTGCTGACGGCTCAGCTCGTCCAACCTGGCATTCAAGGATCCTGGCAAATGGTTCATCAGCTAAATTCCTTGGTCGTCCAGCCATTTCCAGAGACTCAGGGCCCAAGTCTGTGACCACCCACCCCATCCTGCTTGTTTCAGTACCACAAGGCCGTGGTATAGTCCATAACCACCCTCACTGGCCTCCCATTGATCAGTGAGAGGAAGGCTTTCAATGCCAAGCACATAGCCCTTAGCTCCAGAAGGGTCTCCCACGATCTCCAACCCAACCCGAAAGCGAGGCGTCGGTCACCCTTTGAGTTCTGGGAGGGGAAGGGATTGGGGTCTGCTAGTGGTCCAATTGTAGTGCGGCAACCACCACTGCCGAAATATGAACATGGTTGGAGACGTCCCCTTGATGTTGGACCCACAGAGACTTCTGATCCTCATGCAGAACCTGCATATGCCACTAGGCTTGCTCGACAAGCAGGATGCAGGAGGCCATCAATCCCAGCAGTATGAGTCTACCTCACAAATTCAAGACAGAGGCTGAAAGATCAGAATCATAGCCGAAATGCCCTTAACTCTTTCTTCTGGGAAAGGCACAAAATTGAACCATGTCCAGAAAGGCTCAGATGAAGAAAAGCACCTTTGATTGAGTTACGCGTTACTTTAGTACAGTGATAGTTAACCCCAAAGGTGCCAAGAGGTTTGCCGTAGACTGGATGTGGCCGGCAACTCATTGGGGCAAGCCCACCTTCAAAATCTTGTTGTCATGGTAGAGGAAGAATGGAACCTCTGGGGCATTGGTGAGACCAAAGGGGAGCACATCAACTAAAACGGCTGCTGTTCCACCACAAACTGCAGGTAGTGTCAATGGGTATATGGAAATAGGTATTCTAAAGGTCCAATGCCACAATTAAGACACCAGGGTCGAGTCAAGACAAGACTTGGGCCAGTGTGAGCATTTTGAATTTCTCCTCCCAGAAGAAGGTGTTGAGTGAGCACAGGTCTAAAAAAGGACTTAGGCCCCTGACCTTCTTGGGCACCAGAAAGTAATGGAAATAACAACCACATTCTAATTCTGGCACAGACAGCCTCTCAATAACCCCTTAGGCCAAAAAGGCTTGCACTTTCTGCCTCAAAATTGAGAGACTGTCCTACATCAGTCTCTGAGGAGATGGTGGAAGGTGCGGCGGTGAGAGAATTAAAAGTAGGTGATATCTCTGCCAAATAAATTGAAGGACCCACCTGTTCGATGTTATGCCCTGCCAACCCAGCAAGAATCATCAGATTCTGCCTTCCATTAGGCTACTGTGCTCTGCTAAAGGCACACTCAAGGGTATGAAATGTTGGGCCACTGGTGAGGGGAGCTGACTGAGGTAGCAGACTGTGCCCATTGACCTTGACTGCAGAGGCGGTGGGCACTGCAGCATCAGTTGTGAAACTTCTGGGTGCATAGTCGGGGGTGGTATGGAGTATCGTTGCAGGAGCCACAAAAGGAGGAATAGGGCTGATGCGGCAGGGCACATAAGCCCAGGAGGCATGCCATGGCCTGTTGCTCTTGAACTGCTCAACAGTGAAGTCTGCCTTGTCCCCAAAGAAGTGAGTCCCGTTGAATGGCACGCTCATGAGGAATGACTGGACATCACCCAAAAAATTGGTGGACTGCAGCCAAGTGTGTTGGTGATTGGCAACATCGGTGATGATGGCCTGTCCAAAGGAATCGGGGTGTACAAACCGCAATGAATTGTGAACTTATCAGTGTCAGACCATCCTATATGTCCTGGGCAAGGACAGGTTGCAGATCTTCAGGAACATGTGGGAGGACTTGAAACACACCTAATCACAAAGGGCATAGCACCTCAGCAGACAGCTGGAATTTACTGATAAAAGTGCCGGACTTGCGAATGAAAAGACTTTTCCTCCAGTTTCTCCACACATTTTGACTCCCTATTGGGGGGCAGTAGTTGAAAATGTGTAGGGGTTAGTCTTTCTTGCAGATGCCTGCACAATCAAGCTTTCAGGAGAGGGGGTGCTAAGATAAAATCGATGGGTCACCCAGGGAAGGGCGAGGGTATTGTGCCATGTGGCAGTTGACAGCAGAGGCAGAACAATTATGTAAGGGCCTCGTCTAAAGGTACGAGGGACTCAGTGGATGTTTGCCTTGGCTAATGAACTTTGGAAAGAACATTGTTCTTGACCCTGGAGGGGGCGAACTGGAGGTTAAGGACTTCGTCCTCCATATGCATCACTGTGGTGTAATAACCACTCTCCTCAGTGACAGGACCAGGAGGTGAGCGGAACCCTGAGTCAGGGGCGCTCTAAAGGCCACTACGCTAATATGCATTCCTGCAGAACCAATCACTTTTACTACGAGAGCTGAGCATTTGGGCCAAACTGAAAGGATGGGAAAATTACTCTTGTGATTTTCATTGTTACATTTTTTAAATAAGTTAATATACATGAAAACGTCCCTGGAATGATGGTTGATAACGTCTCTTTTAGGAAGAGGATGTGTATCATTTTACAATCTGTATGTCTAAGTCTAATCCAGAAAACAGACATGGGGCAGCACTGGTGGATCATTTTAATATTATATATGGCTCTCATTGTGAGCCTCTATCATTTATTTCAGTTTCTGAATTTTGAAACCCACTGCTATGACTTAGCAGTAGGCGATAACAAATCTAGTTTCCCACTGTTGTGATGTCAAGGCCTTGCATGCTAGTCTGACAGTCCTCCCTGAGAGCTGTCAGTGCAGGTCTGGTTGTCTAATATGACTGATAGCTAGAAGAGATTAGAAAGATAAAGAGAGTAAGTGGTTGGAGAGAGAGAGTTTTATTCCTGATTTCCACACATAAATACAACCCCAACTCTCATTAGCAACTTTACTGGCTCAAGTGTCGAAACTCCCTGGAGCAGGAGCCTTAAGCTACCCTTGAGCTCTTGTTTAAATCTATTTATTACATTATCAAAATAGAAAACAAATGAAGGTACAGCATACTACAGTTTAAGCTATGATTAGCCGATCACCAATAAGTTTGGTTCAGTGGGCTGTAATCTTATAACAGACAACAGGCTCAGTGTGCGCATTTGGACAGACAAGAGCCAATGCATAGAGATGGTATTGTAAAGCATAAATCAGTGCAAATTATACATATTGTAACAATGGGTGCACAGTTCTCATATAGTTAACGTGCCTTAATATGGAAATAAGAATTACATTTCACATGTAATATCAGAGCAATTCCAACAAACTTCAGGGATATCCAGTAAATAGGATATATATATATATATATATATATATATATATTTTACCTAGTGGCTCTTGCGTCTAGGTAGTTATAGTTACAATCTACAACCTAGTTTCTATAGAAAAAGCATTTTTTTACTTGCCTATATCTTTGGTGCCGCTTGACGAATCTTCATGAAACTTTCCCAAAAACATTTGCCAGTCCCGTCAGCTGCTGCCTGGAAAGTCTCAGGGTGATCCGTTGTAGGAAAGTACCATCTTTCTTGGCATGTTAACCCCAATTTCTGCCTGTCTCACTGGGATCCTGCTAGCCAGGACCCCAGTGCTCATAGTTTGTAGCCTATGTTTGTGTTGTCACTGAAGTTATGCTAACCAGAAGTCCAGTGCTCATGCTCTCTCTACTTACCAAATTAGTCACTATAGTTTAGTGACTCCAGATTCCAATTCCATTTGCCACACTGGACCCCCCCCCCTTATAAGTCCCTATTATATGGTACCTAGGTACCAGGGCATTGGGGTTGCAGGAGATCATTTCGGGCTGCAGCACTTCTTTTGCCGCCCGTAAGGAGCTCAGACAAACCTTTCTGCAGCCTGAATGAAATAGTGCCCACACTATTTCACAGCCATTTTCACTGCACTTAATTAACTTATAAGTCACCTATAAGTCTAACCTTCATTTACTGAGGGCTAGGTGCAAAGTTACTAAGTGTGAGGGCACCCTTGCACTAGCAAAGGTGCCCCCACGTTGTCCAGGGCCAATTCCCCGGACTTCGTGATTGCGGGGATACCATTACAGGCGTGCACTACATATATGTCAATACATATATGTAGCTTCACAATGGTAACTCTGAATATGGACATGTGAGATGTCTAAGATTATGGAATTGTCTCCACCATTCCATTTCTGGTATTGTGGGGCAAATCCCATGCACCCTGGGGGCTCCACCATGGAGCCCCAGTACTGCCAAACGAGCTCACTGAGGTTTCCTCTGCAGCCCCCAGCTGCTGCCACCTCACAGACAGCTTTCTGCCCTCCTGGAGACTGAGCAGCTCAATCCCAGGAAGGCAGAACAATGCATTCCCTTTGGCAGGAGGGTGTTACACCATCTCCCTTTAGAAATAGGTGTTACAGGCTTAGGAGGGGTAACCTCCCAGAGCCTCTGGAAATGCTTTGAAGAGCACAGATGGTGCCCTCCTTGCATAAGCCCCTGGGGCTAATTTCTCACTGGAGGCGGCCACGTGGCCCCCCTCGTGGAGCCACAGATGGCCCTGAGGACCACCACCCCCCACGGCCAGCTCCTGCTGTGTCCCAAGGGTGTCCACCCCCAAGACATAACTGTTTGCTGTGGCACAGCTGCAGCACTGCACCTGCAGCCAAGCCTCAGTAAAAACTTTGAGTTTTGACAGCGGGACCTTCCTTTAAAGTAGGTCCAGCTGTCAAAATCCAGAGTTTCATCTCTGTCCCTGCACACGTGCAGGGGACAGAGATGAAATGCTGCAGCAAGCACGGAGTTGCTGTCAAAGCAGCTCCGTGCTTGCTGAAGCATAGGCACTGCCCTGCCCTTAAGGGCCCCTCGTGGTCCCCAAAGGGCTAAAGAACAAAGAAAAAAAAAATCCCATAGCTCAGTGTGAAGGTCGCAGACTCCAGCAGGACTCATTTTTTTTTTTTTTTAAATTAAAAAAACTATACTTTTTAAATATATTAAATACTTATTTTTGATAAATCCAACAAAAATATCTCATTCTAAGTATATGAGATATTAAAGCCCCAAAAATGTACTCTTTCTCTTTTTCTGTCTCAATGAGTTATGTAATATGTGAGGTCATTAGCAGTGCACTACAGGGGCACAAGGTATAGTTCGCTGAGATAACTATAACTGCTGAATTTCACTGTGGTTTTGTATGTGTGAAATGTGAGCCGAACTATAACATCCCTGTAACCTTTGGGTTTTTTTCAGTGAAAAAAATAATATATGTATATATATATATATATATATATATATATATTTATATATATATATGTGTGTGTGAATCGAGTCTGTCCCAACAGCATATTAACAACAGAAGTTAAGAGAGAGACACACAACAGTGCATCTTCCACATGCAAAACTACGTGGTGTATGAAGAAAGTTCATGTGAGTTCAACATGCCTTAGGGCCCAGTCAGTGCAATGAGTGGGGAGCCCCTTCTTCATGAGGGCATGGGTGCAGAAGTGGGTGTCATAGATGCGTCGTGCACAACCACGTGGAAGTCAGTTGCTATAGCGTCTCAGCTGTGACCATGTTGTCATTGATTGTGTCCAGGAAGTTAGTAAAGGGGAGGTTCGGCTATATCCACCTGCGAGTAAAAAGTCTTCTGGCCAGCAGGAGGCCGGGGTCTATGCATCAATACATAGTTCTGCATTTTTTGCCCTTTTTATACAAGTCTGGTAGGCAGGTCTCTCAGGTGGTCAGTATGTTTTGACCGGGGGCAGAGGGATATCAAGTGGTACACACTCTGACAGTAGTGTGTCAGTCGAAGACAGGACAATATCATGCCTTTAAGGTCAGCGTCTGCCAGATAGCAGCAGCGCACTCAGCATCTGTGCAGTGGAAATAAATATTGATTTTGGCAGGTGCGAGAAAGGCCCTATGGACAATGTACGGCTGTATTAAACGGAAACATGCATTTCAGGGAATATTAGTGGGGCCTCCCAGTATTACAGACCATTCATTGTCCAGGAAATAGTCGACCCAAGTCGTGTTCCCAGTGAGTGCGGAAGGATGTGAGTGGTGGGACTGTGTGTGTACACAAAGAGTTGGATAGATGTCCGCTTGGCCGAGCATGTGAAAATATTGCATAGTGGTGTGCATTGGTGGTTCTTTGTCATGCCCCCTATGTGATCATCAGTGTTCTAATGAAGGAATTATAAAGGAGTACTTGGCCAGGTTGAAGGCCCCCTACCCATCGATTAGCACCTTGCAATTTAGCACAAGGGTAGAATAAGTGTAGCAACTGACCCACCCCATGCAGGTAATATGGTTGTTGTATTTGATAGCTGCCATGCAACCAGCCACCGTGCAACCCACTTCAGCTGGGAGACGAGGTAGTAGTGCTTGGAGTTTTGCACAGCCAGTCCACCATGGTCAGTCGGTAGCTAGAGTTTGTTGAGTGCTATCCGGTGGAGGGAGGCAGTCCAAATAAAGCCACTGATTGCACTTTTGAGGGTTCAAACGAAGGATGGTGAAATGTACAGTGGTAGTGCCGCGTAGGCTCTCATTATTCTAATGAGATAACTGGATTTTGAGCAGCAAGATCGTCCACAGTGTGGGAGACTGAAACTGACCCACGGTGGATGACACTTGTCGCTCCAAATCCAGGCTTTGCTCCAGCTAACTAGCAGTGCCTCATCTCTTCCGAAAGGTAGAGACGATTGGGCAGCCGAGCGCATGACATATTGGTACTTCTCAGGGAAGTCGTGGTCACTCAGGTCACAACCGGTTCTCTCATACACAGCGCGGTCTCATATAAAAATGACAATGAAAGCAGTATAAGTTTTAAAGATTGATTTAATAAAACAACTGCATTTTGGATAGCAAAGCATGAGCTGCAATAACCAGAACTATACAACACAACGATATTAAAATAGTGACGATGAGGGTGAAGCATAAGAATAATGCTATCATAGTGCCACTAGGATCGATTCCTTATCTAAATCATGTTTCGAGCACAGCATGTTAAGCTCTAATCCTGCCTTTCAGGTTCCCCGAGAGGACATCAACCCTCATACCTGAGCAAAGGCCTGTAATCTGCATCAGCATCTGCAACGGAGCATTCAGCATACAGTTGTGGTTCCCTGGCTGGAATCTCCCTCTTGACGTGTAATGGGAGTAGAAAGTGTTTTTATAATTAACACAGCAGATGTTCTAAGAAAATGTCCCTACGTAAGGATGTGTATTTTCTACGAATGTTGGAGACTAAACTTCTACCACATTAACCGGCAATGTACCAGACTATAACTTGACTGAAGCACAGGGTGATCAAGAATGCGTTGTTTGAGAACACAGTGCTGAACTAAGCAAAACAGTTTGATAGAAGAAATTAAAACAAGACCGTAAAACTGGTTATTGTAAAAATGACAATGCAAAGCTGAATAAAATATATCTAGGTCAAGGTGCACAGCGGCCTAGTGTATTAAACTAACGTACATGGAGCTATACTTTAAATCGCTACACAACAGTAGGTTTGCAAAGTAAAAGAGCAGTCTAGGGAGTGCCACCATCTTAAGGAGGACTACGTACCCTATCACTGACAACAGAAGCATGCCCCAGAATAGCATCTGTGCTCTCAACAATGTTGCTGCTCATGTGACATGGCCATCCAGCAGGTCAGCGTGTGTGTGGTATACCCTGAGTCCCAAGAATCTATTTGTGGCAGGTTGCCAGGTGATTGGGGCCCCAAGCAGCTCAAGGAGTGGGTCAGGTGCTACCGGGTCTAGTGGAAAGGCCATGACTTGATGCTGCCCTTGATCTCTTTTCACAATTTCCAACTTACTTGGTGCTCAGGTGACTCATATTCAAAGTTCTCCATCAGCTTCTCTAAATTTATGGACAAGTAGCTCACCTGCAGAGTTGTGAAAAAAATCACTAGCAGTCAAAATTAAGTAAAAGGCAGACCATGGTACAAATATAATGTAAAATGAATGTTCCAAGTCCTCTTGAAAAAGCGACGTAGAAGGTGATCAGTTAACATCTTGAAACCTAGACGATTCCTGCAGTTTTCCAAAAACTAAACCCTAAAATGGAGCAAATGTAACAAGTATATTGAATCGTAGGGCACAATCTCCATCTCATGTGGAAATAACCTCAATGATCTCCCCTCCTCGGAACAGGAAATGAATTCATTTTTCAGGCAGTTCCCTAATTTGCATGAAACAGAACATAAAAAAGAAAGTAGCACTGCTTACATTTAACATAGCCAGATACACAATTGCAATCAATGGGTTGGAATAAGAAGGTCTACTGTTACAAGACAGGCTGACGAATTATGAATGGTCGAAATCAGAGCAATGTATTTGAAATTTACCAGGAAGGATAACCACCTTGAGGAAAATTGCTAGATTGGCAGCCCTTCCTCTAATCACAGTAGCACAGACCAGATGGGATGCTGCATTGGCATCACTGCGCCAGAATTGGCCTGATACAATTACAGGAACTGGAATGGGGTATTTTGCCTAAGATATCACCCACTAATGATCCTCCGATAAAACAAACTACATTGTACAATTAAGATAGCAGTTTAGTTGATGCGCACTGATATCTGAAAATGACTACTAAAATTCGTTTTCAAGAGAAACAAAATCAAGGCACCAGAGAAGCAAAAGAAGGAAGCAGGACAGCATATAAAACTAGATTTCCAAAGATTTATTTGAAAGTGGCCTGTTTCTGAAAACTATATTGCAGACATGGAATATGCATGGGTGGGTATATTTTTACATTTGGGGAGACAAAGTTCTTGATGGATTAGTTTCAGCAAAACACTATGCACCATAAACAAAAAAAAGATGCTATAATGTGATGAGCTCTGCGTAGCTCAGCCCTGTGATGCTCTTTGGAATGTTACCTAGGTAATGTCTTTCAAGACCTCATGGGGTTTTGTTGGGTTTGAAATATGAGAGTTCAGTTGCTGGTTATGCATGGCACGGATTTGTGATAGATTTCTTCTGTTGGAATAAACTTGTATTATTTATAACATGCTTGTGTTCTGCCGTGTTTACTACATTATTCTGGCAAAAGACCCACAGTCAGTGAAACCCCAAAGTGGCATGGCTTTCTCCCTTCTGGTGGGTGCTTAACCTCATCAGTGTGTGTGTCAGCCCCATTGGCTGACGCACAAGCACCCTCCCTGGTGAGAGTCACTACTAGTGGCCGACCTCACGGGATTTAAAAATCCTCCAGTGTGTCGCGGCAGAGAGCTTTTTTTTTTTTTTTTATATTTTAAAACTCCCTCAGGAGACACGGAAGAGCTTCTGTTTCTCCCAGCCCCTCTGTGAGTTCAGCGTGCAGCGATGCATGCTGACGTCACAAATTATTCTCCCCACTGGAGCAGAAAGCTCCCCCTTTCAAACGAGGCCTTCTTGAAATGGTTTCCTGTCGTTGGATCACAGCCGGACAGCCGGGATACACCACCCCCCTGGAAACTATTATATATAGATATATCTATGGAGATCACTTTTGTCAATGCGTGTGTGGCTTCTCTGGGGGCTGCGATCGGCCCCAGGGAAACCACACCCACATATAAAAGTGATCTCTTTACATACATACATACACATATATATATATATATATATATATATACATATATATTTATATATATATTTGTCTCAGGCGCAAGTCTTCAAAGCAATGCACATACTCTAACCAACACATTTCAAACGTAGCTTTTGGGCAGCAATAAAAAAGTGAAGCTAACTCTTGTGATTATGTTTCTGGTAGAGAAGGATCAGACTTTTGTCTAGTGGCAGTTTTGATGCCACAAAGTAAATGACTGCTGCTCAAGCCCTAACTCAGGTTATGGAGGACAGCTCAGACATAGGATCAGAGACTCAGACAGCAGATACTGAGACAGCATCGGAGGAATAGGACAATGGAGCAGACTCTGGGATTGATTTTTCAGTAGGAGGAGTCCCATACAACAACTCCTCTTCCAATGATTCTGAGGGAGGTGATGAGGGCACTCATTCTGTCCCTTCGCAAGCACAGGCTGTGCAGCATGACAACAGCAGGTTAGCCCAACCCAGAGAGAGTACTCTCTTGGGAGATACCCAATTTAGTTCAGTCCCAAATTCCACCGCCTAAATCATATTGTGGAGACATCAAAATTATCTCTCACAATACAACCTTGTTTTGAAAGGCAGGCACTTGTGTTTTTGTTCCTGGGCTTGGCGGCCATATAGGGAAACCTACCAAAGCCAGAAATTTCTGGAAACTAGACTCCTGGGGGAGTCTACGGAAGTGTGGCTTGTGTGGATTCCCCAAAGTTTACTTACCCAGAATACCCTGCAAATGTGAAATGTTGAATAAAAACTAAATTTTGTCTTCCATTTCTGAAACAAAAACTACAGTAATATGCTGGGATCCACAAAATTCCTACCACCCAGTGTTTCCCCACATGTCCTGATAAAAATGCTACCCCACATGAGCGCCTGTACCAAGTGCCTGCTTTAGAAATGTATCACCCCAGGGTCATAGGTTGCCTAATGTAAGGACTAACATTGACCGTTGTGTGATCCAATCCTGTCATGGGCACTAGGCCTAACTACACAAGTGAGGTACCATTTTTATTGAGAGAATTGGGGGAATGCTGGGTGGGAGGAAGTTTGTGGTTTCCCTCAGATTCTAGAACTTTCAATGGCCGAAATGTGCAGCAAATGTGTTTTGCCAAATTATGAGGTTTGCAAAGGATTCTGGGTGACAGAACCTTGTGAGGGCCCCAAAAGTCACCCCATTCTGGATTCTGCTAGGTGTCTACTTTCCATAAATGTATAGGTTTGGTAGGTTTCCCTAGGTGCTGGCTGAGCTAAAGGCCAAAATCCGCAGCTAGGCACTTTGCAAAAAAGGCATCCGTTTCTATTAGAAAAATGTGATGTGTCCATTTTGAGTTTTGGGGAGTTTCCTTTCACGGGCACTAGGCCTATGCACACAAGTGAGATACATTTTTATCGGGCGACTTGGTGGAACACAGAATAGAAGACAAGTGATAATGTCAATTGTCTTTCTCTACAGTTTTGCTTTCCAAATATAAGGCTGTGTGTAAGAAAGAAGTAAGTTTGAGACATGCCCTGTAATTCATATGCTAGTATCGGACCTCCCGTGCAAATAACCACGGTTTCTAAACTCCTTAGCTTGTGCCCATTTTAGAAATACAGATATTTCCTTGATACATATTTTTCACTCTTTATATTTTACCAAATTAATTGCTATATATCTGTTATACAATGCAGGGTGCAGCTCATTTATTAGCTCAGAGTAGCTTGGGTTCTGGATGAACCTACAAGACCTATATATCCCTGCAGCGAGGAGGGTCCAGCAAACATAACTGTAGATTGCTTTAAAAAATCTATCATAGTTGGATAAAGTTACAGAAGAAAACATAGTCAGAAAGGGCTGTTTTTTCAACTCAATTTCAATATTTTTTTATTTCAACTGTTTCTTTAAGAAAATCTTTGAAGGATCTACATAAATGTACACAAATTCAGAATTCTGTCTACTTTCCTGAAATGTTTAGCTGTCTGGGATCCACCGGGGGTTTCACACCCACTTCTGTCACTAATTGGAAGGAGGCTGAAAGCCCAAAGAAATAGTAAAAATGGGGTATGGCCAAGTAAAATACCAAAACTATGTTGAAAAATTTGGTTTTCTGATTCAAGTCTGCCTGTTCCTGAAAGCTGGGAAGATGGTGATTTTAGCACCACAAACCCTTTGTTGATGCCATTTGCAGTGAAAAAAACAAATGCTTTCTTCTGCAGCATTTTTGTTCCCCCTTTTTAAAAATAAAAAAAGTACATTTTTACCTGCATTTTGGCTAATTTCTTGGTCTTCTCCAGGGGAACCCACAAACTATGGGTACCTTTACAATCCCCAGAATGTTGGAAAAAAGAACACACATTTAGCGTGGATAGCTTATGTGCACAAAAAGTTATGGGGGCCTAAGCGTGAACTACCCCCAAATAGCCAAAAAGGGCTCCGCACTGGTGGGGGGGGGGGGGGGGGGGAAGGGGGAGCAGCTAAGGGGTTAAGAGCTACTGGATCATCCTGGTCCTTGTTCGATCTATATTGGAAATCTATCCGGTCATTAAACCACCCTTCCAAGTAGCTCACCACCCAGTGTCACTCTCCTGTCCAGTGCCACAGCAGATACCAGACTGGGCTCTGGCCTTCAGTGCTGCGGCCATCGCATGTGCTTCCATCTCTGAATGGCCTCCTACCTCGGAGCTTCTGTAATTGCTCACGTAAGCTCTGCAGCCCTCCTCATCATCACCGCTAGCCGCAGCAACCCTTATGCTCAACGGCTCTCCTCACAGTCATTCACAGCCACTCTTCTGCTCGTTCAAATTGACAGCATCCTCGGCAGCCTCCATTCAACTGTCCACCCACCTCAGTTTGCTCTACTCAATCGATAATGCTCATTTTACACAGTGTTTACAGTGTCAGTCTACCATCTGCTGATTTAACTATTTATTGCACTATTTTCACATTTATTGCTGCTACCTATTTATAACATTATTATGCCAGTTTATTGTTACCCCACTACTAGGGGTGTGGAATTTCTATAACATGACTCCCAGGACATATAGTTTAGGGTTAAGGATGTTTTCATGTTTTTTTCTTTTCTTCTTATTGTGACAGGTAGGTCCAATCCCCTGCAGCACAAACCCTTTGGCTGCCAGTTTACAGTACCTTATTATGGATCAGAAAGGGCATTGTCTGCATTTAAGACAATATTTGTATCCATATATTAATGCTATTTGAACTTGTATTTACGGTTCATTAACCCATAAGTGCGCCTGACAGCCAATGCCCATCACACATTCACCTTCCCTGGTACATCTGACATCCAGAGGCCATCACCAGGGGGCTTAAAGAATTCTCTGGTGAAAAGTAGCAGAGAATTCCCCCCCCCCCCACCCAGCTGAAGAGGTGAACGCAATTGCTTCTATGTCCCTCCTCACCCCCTACCAGGGTAGAGTTCAGCCGTCATGTAAAAGGGCCAGCCCCCCGCAACCCCCCCCCCCCTCCCCTTCCAGGGCCTTTTTTTTTTTTTATAACAAAGAAATGTTTTTGCGCAAAGCCCAGAATTGTTGAATAAAAACAAAAGCCATACTGAAACTGACAGGGGGTCAGCCCTTCTGAGTACGGGTCGACCCCCTTTAGGGGCCTGATTTTTTTTTTATACGTGTGGTTTCCTGGGGGCCGCAATCGGTCCCTAGGGAAAACACACATGTATAAAACGAATGAAAAGTAAGTGCATATATGTGTGTCTATATATATGTGTGTATATATATATATATATATATATGTGTGTGTATATATACACACATATATATTTATTTCGATGTGGCACCAGGACTGGTGAAAAGTTCAGTTTGAAGGGGCCCAGTAGCTTCAGGTTTGGGAATGGGAAAGTACAACCAGAGTCTCTAAAGTGTAATGAGTTGAACATTCTGAAGAATGAAGGATTGTAATTCACATATGTTGGGAAAAAATGCTTTGCAGCCAAACGTGAAAGTTAATATATAGCGTGGATTGTAGATTCAGAGAGTAAGAGGAGACTGGTGACTATCTCGAATCCCAGTTGGTTGAGAACTTTTCTGAACAATGGCATTGAGTCTGCATTCTGACTGGGAAGTATTGAGACTAATTTAGTCCTATGGATGACAAGGACTGGAATACTTAGGTCTGTTTGGACTGCAACTCATAGAACGCCTTGCAATGGCTAAGAATGACTTGCAATGGCTAAGAGCTATAAATTAAGGAAGAAAGGAAGTATTTATTCATCATGCACCCTGATTAAGATGGAATATTGAAACACGTTGGTGCATCATGTGATTATGGTTGACCATTAAAAGTTGAAAATTTGAAGCTTCTGGGAGTGCAGCTAGATTTTTGTTTTTCAAATTGAGGTGTGGTCAATCTCTATCATTTATGATGAGAGCACTTCCCCCAACATAGTTTGGAGTCAGATGGTCGAAGTTCACAAAAACATGGGCAGAGTGGGCAATAGCAACCAGTTTCTTTACCCATACAACCTGAGCCATAAAACTCACATTTTGTACAAGAAACTGTTTCCCCACCTGATCCAGGTAGCAACATACAATGCGTATGCTGTTTATTGTCAGACAACCACAGGAAGAATCATGTCTTTCCTTGACTTTCAGTTCTGATTGAAAGTCTCACTGGTACAGAAGCAGCAGCCTCTACTAATGTTCTGTAGAGCGTGGCAAGGCTGCAGGAGCAACACTTTGCTGATTGCATTTCTAAAACACCCAAAAAGGATTGATCACTTTGTCTATTGTAAAGAATGCTTGAAGCAGGGAAAGAGACAGGAGAGTTGTGTTTACGGTCCCTTGTGCACACATCAGTCAGACCTGTGATTTTCTATTTGCTTTATGTTGTATCACACCTAAAACCAACTACTGGGAAATTGATTTAGATGTAGCTGCTGTCCATGGGCTAATACTTTGCTAGACAAGCAGCTGCAGAATTTTACTGCCTCTACTTCAGGAAATCAGGGACTTCCTGGTGGCCTGCTCAACACCTCTATCTGTTGTTAGAATGTGGTAGGTGTTCTGTTCGCCGATTGACAAGTGCATTATAGTCCCCACACTGCACATACTGATGGACAGAACACATGCCACCTTGTCACAGAGCACCCTACTGACAAAATGTTAAAGTCATGATGAGATTTTTGTAGTGCTTGTAAAGGAACTTATGTATACTACAAGAAGACCACCCTTATTGCCCACAAGAACCAGAGTATTTGTGATAAGCTAAACAACTGTCCCATAGGATGGGGCTTATTCACAACCTTTCTACTTGCTTTCAAAGTGTGCAAACTCAATTAGTAACTTTTATCATAACCAACATTATTAATAAAAAAATAAATAAAAAGGGTGCAGGAAACCATAGTGTATGATGATTTTTTTTTTAAACATAATTAGTATAAGATGTGACAACAATCATGCGAGATATTATGTCCTGTACCCTTCATCAATAACATTGGATATGATACAAGTTAGTAATTGAGTTTGCACACCGTTAAGGCTAAAGTAGAAGTGTTGCTGAATGAGTCCCAGTTTCATTTGTTTGGCTTAGTACTTTAGGGAATTTAGGCAGTTTTCCCCAGCATATTTGCCTTGGTGTCAACAAGAGAGATGCTCAGTTTGAGGAACAGGCCTCGGAACGCATACTCTGAGACTACCGATTTGCATCCACAAACTGGATTACCAAGGGGACATCTCCCATATCATTCCACGAATGGTCTTTATTGCCTTATGGCCATTCGTATCTTTCTCCTGTAATATCCATCAGCATTTTAATCGTATTGAGTTTGTATATAGGTTTTAGTATTCATTATATTAGATGGTGATGTGATTCATTACATTTGTTCTCTTTTTTCTGAACATGAGCACTTGATCTTTGCACATTTTCTGTCCTATCTTTGTGTGGTGTGCTAGGGACTCTTTTTGATTTGTATGAAAGTGGTTTTATTCTGTATATACATTAATAAAATAAATATTTTCTACTGTAATTATACCCATTTTGTTTTTATTGTAAGAAAACCCTTGTGTTAACAATGTGGTCTCCTATGGGGACAATGTAGTATAGGATTAGGGGTGACAGCACCTCTGATTGTAGGCTGAGTCACTCTTACAACAGTTGGCAAATGTCGTCCCAACCCTTCTGGCTCTCTAGCAGCACTTCACCGAAAGCATGAACAGTAAACGTGATTTCTGGCAGCCTAGCGCATGGACTTTGAAATCCTCTCAGGGATTTGCTTACAAGTCTTACCGTTTACTCTCATTAGAAATGAGTCTCTTGCAAACACACAGGCAAAGAAGAAGATGCAGGTAGGTTTCCAATATATTTATTGAAAAGACTGCCATCTACTGTAAAATACATGTGGTGCAATGATTAGGATGACGAGACAAAATCAAGTTTGTGAACATTAGTGATGTGAATATGAACAATATTAACATTTTGCAATAAACTAGAATAGACAAACTCCTCCCTAAAGCGTATTGTCTACCATAAAGACAGCAAGATATGGTAAACCTAATCTGCCGAAACTATGTCCACGAGAAGCATCCCAGCCCCTGTTACCTTGGAACAAGGTCACCCTGCAGAGCTGAAATCAAGCGATGTAGAGACACAAAGGCTGAGGTCTGCTGCAAAATGACACAGTGTAGATGGAAGATCTTGGGTAGAACTCCCTCTAATGACCTTGGTCTCAGATTGTTTATACAAGGCCCATGTTGTTATTCTTGCACACATCCTGACGTGGGTATTACAGAAGCATTAGATTGTGTGTGCAAACTTGGATCGTCAATACCATAATAAAAATGCCTGACATGTTCATATTCTGTGAAGCAGAGGGACATGACAATTCAATATGTAAACTATGGATAATTACACTTTCACGAATGGCAACTGATTATAACATTTCTTATAAAATGGAGGAACTGCAAATACTGTTAAAGTGAATAAAAGATTAATAAAACAAAGCATGTTTATTTAGGTAAAAAAGGGCACAGGCCTGCAAGCCAAGGCTAAGCTAAACTCCTGTACCCACGCAAATTAAAATGGATCCACAACATCCTCCCCTATTGATGAAAAAAGGGTGCGAAGGGTCAAATTAAGTGTTAAAAATGCAACTAGGATAAAAAAAAAAAAGTTTTGTTAAACTATTGTGAAGATATAGGTACCATTTCTTTGAACCATCATCTATTAACTTGTTGGTGCATGCTACTATTATCCAAAAAAAATCATAATAGAAATTCATGCAACAATTTTCAATAAGATTATGGGAAACATGAAAAACAATTATTGGCAAAGTCAGTAGGTCTGCCATTGGTGGGCAAGCCTTTTGGTTTTGTCATGCTGTCTTAAAGACACTCATTACAATAACAAGACTGCTGGATTTCAGCAGAAGTATCACTGGGCGCGAGGGAATGACTGTCAGTCTAACCCTTCTGGCCAGCTAGCAACACCTCACCAGTACCCACAAGTAAAAGGTGATTTGTAGCAATCCTTAGCATCTCATCTGAATTTCTTGGGGAAATCATGGTGGCTCAGATCTTACCCCTTTCTCTCAGTCACATGTGTCTCACACATACAAAGGCAGAAAAAGGGCTAGGTTCAATAAGTTTTATTGAATCCACTGCATTCTACTTAAAAAGGCATGTATTGCGATTATAAGGAGGATAAAACATAATAAAAGCAAGGCAGTGATAAGGAAAGTCATATAGGAAAAGTCCCACTATACTGTCACAATAATGGTTCTAAAATCCCTACCTGCACTACTCAGGTTCTATACCGGAGCATTGGAGTGTAAGCCCTCATCTGCCCATCAGCCCCCCTCCAGGGAGAACCTCATACCTTTGATTGTAGATAAAGAAGAGGTCTGTTACAGATTCTCCCACATGGAGGGAGACAATGCATTGGGTCTCAGCAGAAACTGCAACGGCAATGTGCAGTGCACGATGGCAAATGGTTGGAATTACTCTCTATCATGTAGTGGGCAGTGAGGTGTTTTATAATAAAACATCTGGTTCTGTGAGAAAACTGCCCTGACGTGACACATATTTCTGTGTATACGAGTTGGGGACATGATGAACCTACAGGCAACAATTAGTAAATTATCACGTACAACCTTGGATAAAGCACAGAATAAAAATGCTGTGCAGAGAAAAAAGTAACAGAAGTCTATGTAAATGGACAGGCTGATAAAATGAAAACATCTCCACTAAAAGAAGGCTTCTGCAAAATTAATAATAAAAATGCATGCCTCAGAGTGAAAGGGCACCAGCTGCAGGCTAGGGTGAAAATAACGTGCCTGTGTAATAGCTAAAGTAACCTCACGACAGTGCGTGCCTTGTTTTGACATGTTTTTTGTAAAACACCTGTGAGAGCTGCCAGGCCCTCACCATTATAACAAACACTGGCAAAAAGCAATAATATGTTTTGGCCTCAAAAAGCACACACTGCCACAGTAGTTGCAGGCACTGACCAAAACTACTTTGCCTAAATGCTGCTTGTGAAAGAGCAGAGTGCTGTTACTCACAGTAAAGCCAGTTTAGAGAGAGACAGGACTTTAATAAAAACAAAAAGGTATTGGTTAACCCAAGACCTAATTAGGGGCCCAATTCGAAAATAGTCCCAGAAATAGATCAGGAAATTGTACTGCTAGAAAATACTTGTGAACTGCATTTTTGCATGTGTATATGTGTTCCTGCTACAATCTGATGAGCCTTTACAAGTTCACTTCACCTCCAACCACGTTTTTCCCCACTGTGGAAAAAGTTTTATTTCTGCCCTTGTTAGGAGTACATTTCTTACCTCTCTCAGTATGGGGAAAATATTAGGCAAGAGATGATGAAACCCCCTAAAACATGCTAGTTAGTAGGTTTGCACAGATCCAAAGCATGTTCCAACCCTGGAAGTATTGCTTGACACTACAGCCAGTTCCAGTATGTAGATCTGTGGATGGTGGTAAAATGCCGGAAGTGCTAGAATTAAAATCCTAACATGAGTGCTGGCATAATCGGAGAGGCTATCATCGTACCTTCTATACATGAAGGGTTCTGCCATAATTTATTGCGGCACTACATACACTAAAGGTATTAGTGGATTATTATTATTTATTTTTACAGGACAAGTAGAGTTATGAAGTTACCTGTCCCATGGTCAAATATTTTATTAAATGCCACACCCCTGCACTACCTTCATGAATACTTCCTGGTGAGCCACAAAACAAATGGGCGGATTGGATTGACACCTCTGGGAACTATTTACTAGCCCTGGAAGGGACAGAATTCTCTACTGTTAGAAAAAAATTCACTCCCGTGATACCTGCCACAGGTGTGTGATAACCGGGGGAAGGAAATTCAGAATGTATAAGGAAGGCAATTTACAACTCCAAACCAGATTTGCAAAGACTTAATATATTAATCCGACAACAAATTCTACATTCAGCCTTAACAACCTTCTGAGTCTGTGGATAATTTTGTAGCCAGACTGGGGGCAGTGGCTGCTAAGTGTCAATCAGTATAAATGACTGAGGAGTTGGTTCACAATCAACTAACGGTGCAATATAGCAGCAAAACAATGCTAGAAAGATTGTGACCAGTCAGTAATCCTTCACTGAAAGATGCTATAACCATAGCCAACGTGGGTGAAGCTATCATTTGGGTGATTCAAATAATTGTTTCGCCATAGGGAAAAGGTCATTTTGCATAGCTATGCAAGTCTTTCAGCAAAAAGATTGCAACAGTAGATGATTATGAATTGAAACAGAGTGGTCATGGTAGATGGGGAGTCGGGGGGGGGGGCAAGGAGTGGGAAAGGAAAAAAGTCATCCCAAGGTGAGCTTTGATGTGAATGGCAAATTCATATCGTTAATGGTTGATTCAGAATCACGGTACACCCTAACACTGAAACATTTATTTGAGACTTTGTGGCCCAAGGGAGCATTAGAATCCAACAGGGCTATTTTCAAAGAATACAAGGAGCAAACATAGGGGTGATGGGCTACATTTCTGTAGTGATCAACTTTAGTGGTAGGGAGAGAAGAGGAAAAGTGTGTGTGGCTGCTAGGGTCCACCAACTTTAGTTGGTCAGACCAATACAACACACATATTATTGTGAAACCTAGGGCCGACAACCAAGTAATAGTGGGGAGGATAAAGACCTAGAGGATACTCAAACAATATGAAGTGGTCTTTGAGAACAGGTTGGGAGGGGCCAAGGAGTTAATGCATGAAAGTAAACTCCAGGGGAACCCAGTACCAGTAAAGCATGTGGCCAGGAAAATACCAGTGGCAATGAGAGAGAAGGGGAAGAAGATTTTGGAACAGATCATCAAGGACAAAGTCATATATGCAGTTGAGAGCACAGAATAGCTTTCCCCAGTGGATACTATGAAAATATCTGATGGTTCGCTGAGGTTTTATGTGGACTTGCATAGCCTCTGAGAACGTAATCATGGACTGCTTTCCTAACAAATAGCCTAATTTTGCTGTTGTCTGGGGGTAAATACTTTTCAAAACTCAAATTAAGGAGCACATATCAAGTGGCACTTCACCCAGACTCTAAGCATTTAACCTTTATTACTTCGGAGAATACATTTCAGTTTAGATGACTGCCCTTTGGCTTGTCACCTGCGGCAGGCAGGCATCTTTCAAAGACTGATTTCAAGTTTGTTGTCGGATGTCACAAATGTGTTTTGTTTCAAGATAACATAATTTTGCTTGGAGATAGCATTGCTGCACATAACAGAACTTTGTATGAGGTGTTGTCTCGCATTACCAAAACTGAGTTGCCACTGCAAAAAGAAATGTATGTTTCGGCTGAAAGATGTGGAATACTTGGGCTATTTGATCCCAAGGGATGGTGTCAAATCGAAAGCAGATTTGTTGAGAGCAATGGTGAAAGCAAAATGCCTATTTACAAAGACAAGCTTCGATCTTTCATATGAATCATGGGATACTATTCCAAATTGGTGCATGATTTCATCCATAAGAGAAGCCTTAAGGGTATTCTTGAGAGGAGGAAGGACAGGGATAAATTCATGTGGGGTGAGAAACAGCAATCTGCTTCTGTGCAGTTCAAGGAAAACATTGTCAATGCAGAGATTTTATTGCCATTTCAGCTGAGGTTGAAAACAACCATCACAGTGGATGCCAGTGCGGCTGGTATTTTGGTGCGGTGTTGTCACACACGCATGGGGGCATGGAAAGGACAGTGGTGCTCACCTCACGCTTTGTCAGGTGCAGAAAGAAACTACTCTGTCATCAGGTGGGAGGTGCTGGCTTCTGCTTGGGCAACTATTACTTCTGAAATGTTATCTGGTGAGGCAGAGTGGTGTCGAGGACGGACCACAAGCCTGTGTCAAGGTTCTGGGTCCTGCAGGGATAAAAAAAAATGTTCAGGAGGCTGTTAAGATTTCTGGTGAATTTACTGAATTATGATTGCAGGGATGACTATGTACCTTGGTGGAAAAACAAAGTAGCTGAATGTGGAGATTACCTGACAAGGCAGCAGAGAAATATGGCTTGCATATAGAGGTGGTAGTGGCTAATTTGATGGACGCCACAGAAGGGTTGGAGAGTTGTATCTCCAAGGACTGTATGAGGGCTATGAGAAAGGATAATGCACTTAAGGCAGTGGTACTGATAAAAGAAGATGCGAGGAGAGAAAGTACATTACCAGAGGAGGTTAGACCTTTCCACAAAGTAGTTGTTGAGTTGTCCATGCAAGGTGAAGGTCTTATGAAAGTTGGTAAGTTTGGGCCCCACCAAGTTTGGTGAGACCCAAATAGGTGCATTTGGCGCATGAGGGTTATGGTTATCTAGGACAAAACCTAAAGTTTTAGAGAAAACTTGTGATGGCCCCTCATGGTTGATCAGGTGAAAAAGTGAATCAGGAGTGTGTAGGGAATCAAAGAAGCGCATGAGTGTCCTTCGGTGTTTCAGCTGATGAACAGCATGTGGGTTAGGTGAGAGCAGTCTGGGAGAGGTAGGTTTGGATTTCAGAGGTCCATATGCTTTTCTTCCTGAACTGGATAATTTTGCTGCCATCATGGTGGATGCCATATCCCAATGGGTTGAAGTCATTTTATAGGGTTCATCGGCCCTAAATCTAACATTGTAGTCTTAAGAGAAGCTGCTTTTTTTTTGTTTTTTGTTAAGGACGCAAGGGATTCCATATGTGTTCATGACAGACAATGGCTGTCAACTCACCTCACTGGAAATTAAATCCTTCCTGGACGAGCTACATATCAGGCATGTGTATAAGTTCTTATGCAATCCCCAGGGGCATGGCTTAGTGGAAATTATCAATTCATTGCATGTCTGTTCAGGATGTCAAAGACATTATTATTTAATTTGATGATGCGCACAAATCACCCCAAGCAGGGTATCTCCACCTGCATTACAACAAAGCCGGTTTCAGTATTTTCTTGAATTTGCTGTCTTCAGCACAAGTTCGGAGAGAGAATGGCAATTTGTTACAAAATGTGTGGGGCAATTAGAAAAAGTCTCTTCCATCACTTCTGGCTCGACGTAAACAGGGAACAAACAATACCTGTCACTGGAATGCAAATTCTTAGTGGGCTTTATGGGTTAGACAGCATATTTTAAATATTATTATTTTCTTTACAGGCAGCCAGTGCAGAGATCTTAGCAGAGGAATGGAGGCCGTCCTAGGCTGAAGATTACAGATCAACCGTACAGCAATGTTTTGCATGATCTGTAGCTTGGACAGTAATGACTCATTAGAAAAAGCCAGTAATGCATTACTATAATCCAACCGGCTCACAATAACAGCCAGTACCAGGGTCTTTCTAGCTGCCAAATGAAGAAATGGAAGAGCTTTCCTTAACAGGTACCAGTTACGGAATGGACTAGCTCTTTAACTGTAAGTTCCGGATCTAACCTAATACCAAGACATGTTGTGGGCTCATCAGACCAGTCTGTGCCAGCACCGGCAAAACTCCTTTTGAAATGATGCTTGTGAGGCAGCCTGAGACAAAACTGTTCCCTCATGGCTGCGTTTTGGGAGTTCCAAGGAGTTGGTAAATCAGGGTGCTGGAGAACCAGAAGCTTCAGTTCAACAATAAGGATGATTGGTTTATTGTCAGATCTGGTGACGTGGGTAGAGGTTTGTCCCGATTTTGTAGTCTGTACAAGGTGAAGGCTTAGGGGGGGTAATTGGGTCAAATAGGAGAATGGAATCTGAGGAGCTGCTTTGTATCAGAAGAATGTTAAGGTGGAGGCATGGCCCAGGAGTGAGCAGAAGTGTTCAGGTTGGTTGCTCTTGAAAGATAGTGAGTTGCAGATCGAAAAGTGTGGTAGTCATGAGGAAGTGGTGCGAGTGGAGACTTGGAGTTGTCAGTTGGTACGGTGGTGAGGTTGCGGAGACTACCTGGATATTTGGGTGAATATCTGTGTGGTTATGCGACCCCATGTCTGTAGGGTTTTCTTCTGGATCTGAAGTGCTCTGGGTGTGCTGTGTACATCTTGTGCATCTATAGCTGTTTGGGTGGGGTATTGTATTGTCTTGGTAGGGTCTATTTTGTTGGGAAGGAAAGAGGATGTGTAATAATGTAATGAGCTTTGCGTAGCTCAGCCCTGTGATGCTCTTTGGAATAGTTACCTAGGTAACATCTCATGACCTAATATGGTTCTGTTGCGTTTTAAATATGCAAGTTCAGTTGCTGGTTGTGCCTGGCTTGGATTTGTGAAGGCGTTTCTTCTGGTGGAATAAACTTGTCTTAATTATAAATATGCACTTGGCCTGGCATGTTTACAACACGAGATTAATGAGCAAATACCACTAGGAGTGACTGTAAGGATAGATGGATGAGAGGAAATGAAGTTAAATTATTAATCAACATGCATTCAGGCGGGTGAACAATAACAGATGAGTAGTATCCTTTTAGTCTGATGATTTTATTCATTTCATAAATGTTCACCACCACAATGGCATCTCTTGACACAAAAGAATAGTCAGGTCATGGGTAACTGAAATCGCTGGCTCTCCCTTAATAGGCCTACAATAGAGGAGAAAGGCTAACAATATAACAAGGTTTTTAAAGTTTACCTGAAAGTGAAATCGGAGTGAGTGGCTATGAGGTGCAGTGGCAGGTTATTCCCTAGCTTGGGGTGCAAGCATGATATGAGACAATTCTTTAACTAAGGATTGTTTGATGCACAGTACAGTGAGCAGATGTTTGGTGTTAAGTCAAAGATTTCTTCCTAAACTACAGAGAATACATGGACTCTCACACCGACTGACTTTGGTGGCTTTCAGCACTGTAATTGTACTTATAGCACGTACTACCCTGACGAGACATTGATGCGCTTTTTGGCGAGTAGCATGCTACTCCAGAACCCAAGAGGAATTAGTAGTGGATTAGTATAGGGGAATATAAGTACAGTATTAGGATGAGTTACTTTGAGCGGTGGATATCAGTTTGTTAGTTGGATTGACTATAGTAATGGAGGGATAGAGGGAAGAATCCAGAAGTGTTAATTTAGAGTTAATAGTAATCGGATGGGGCTTGGGATGAGTAAAGGAGAGAGAGGAGGGGAGAGTCTGTGGAAAGGTGTTAGTGAGATCATAGTAGTATAAGGTGTTTTTGGATGAGTCAAAGGTGAGATAAATGAGGGAGAATTTAGGAGGGTTGTTTGGTAGATCATAGTAGTAAACTGAAGTTTAGGGTGAGCTAGATGCAGTAGAGGAGGAAAGTGCTTAGGCAGGGTTATTTTGGAGATCAAAATAGTAGAATGGGTTTAGGATGAGTCAAGAGTTGGGATGGAGGATAGATTGATAGAGACAGGGTGATGGGAAGACAGTAAAGCTTACGAGGCAGCATATTTTATTTACAATTTTATTTTTTTCTCTAGTACAGTACGAATAGAGAAATAGATATGTAAATACATAGAAAAGGAATATATGTGTCAGGAATATAATAATGAGTATGCAATGTAAAGTTGTATTGTATAAACAGATATTCAAGATTTTCTATATTTGATGTTAATTTATAAGTGTACTTTTGTAACATTCATTTATCTTTCCTCTATTTTCAATAGCGAAATGCTTGCTAAGATGCTATTTGCTCATTGTGACATAAAAAAAGAAAACAGGGATTCATTAGTATCTAATACAGCAACTTATCTAGGAGCTATGCAATGACCTACGAAAATGTTAAGCATAGAATATATATGTATATACACACATACATTTAACCATGAGTAAATATACATTTGTTAAACAGGCTTAAAGAGGATGTGTATATTTTATTATGAAATAGTAACTATACATATTTCTTAAAGAACTACACATATCTAGAATATACACAATCAGATTATAAATATTTAGCAACATATGCATATGCAGTTCATTGTTTGGATATGGTGGTTATGAAGGCACAACTCTTGAGTAGTTGTCTGAAAAGATAGTTATCTGTGGATCTTATATTTGGGGGTAATGATTTCCACGGTTTGGCTGCTTGAACAGAGAAAGATGAATCACCTATCGTCTTTTTCTGGTATGGTGGGTTTAAGGCGGGGTGCCAATCTTGAGCAGAGGTTTCTTTGTTGAGTGTTTTTGGTGATTTATTTTACTGATAAAAAGCTGTCCTGTTCTATGTATAGCTTTGTGGGTGATACAAAGCAGCTTGAAGGTAGATCTTCTGGGAACCGGTAACCAATGTAGTGCTCTCAAGGCAGGGGAGATTTGGGTTTGGGCTTTACATGTAATAGTAGGCTGGCATCCAAGTTCTGAATACCTTGTAGTTTTTTGATAGTAGATAGAGATGACCCATGGAAGAGGCCATTGGCATAATCCAGTTTAGAAAGTGCAAGAGAGCTGGAAGCCTGCACCTTGTGTGGAAATCCAAGGTGCGGGGGAGATGCGTTGCAGTCTTCAAGGTGATGAAGCTTGATACTGCTAATTTGTTCACTTGGGCATTCCTTGTTCACTTGGAATCCATGGTTATTCCAAGGTTTTTAACCTTCTTAGATACTTGAAGAGGTAGTCCAGTTAGTCCGGCGATGCACTCAGTGGGTCATAATTTGTTTTTTTCAGTCATCACATTTCGGAGTTGAGTATTTCCATTTTGGAAGCATCCAGTTTGAGATGGCTCCAAGTCATCCACTGATCAACGACTCTGAGGCAATTAAAGATCGAGTTTTCAATGTCTTTGAGGCATTCCAGTTTAAGGAGTATGTGTCATCTGCATAGTCGTAGCAGGAGTTGGAAATCATTGATAAATTCGGGTAATGACTTCATGTAGATGTTGAAAAGCATAGGTGAGATGATTGATCCTTGATGGACCCCTGCTTTTGTGAAATAGGGTTTGGACAGAGGGAGAATAGATATTAGTTCTGTTTTGAAGTTTGGATGTAGTCCAGTCAAGAGCAGTCTCTTCTATGCTGGCTTCGTGGAGTCTCTGAATTAGGATGTCATGGTCAACAGTATCAAAGGCAGCTGAGAGGTCCAAGAGAAGTAGAGCAGCAACTCTATTGTGGCCAACTGTGTTTTTTAAGATCATCCCAGATTGCTGTGAGTGCAGATTCAGTGCCTCTTCCTGGGCGGAATCCAGTTTGGTAGTCTGAAAGTATGGAGTTGTCTTCAATGAATTGTGACATCTGGACGAATGCTGCTCTTTTTATCAGTTGGCCCAGAAAAGGTACATTTGTAATTGGTCTATAGTTGTTGGGGTCATGCAGGTCCAGTTTTGTTTTCTTTAATGACAAGAGCTATTGACGAGGATTCTTACAGGTTTGGCAGCAGAAGTAGATAAAAGAATGTTCTTGAAGATGTGTGTTGGACAAGGGTCAGAAGGGCAGCAGAAGCTGGCTTGGTTTACTCTCGGGGGGGGGGGGATTTTAAGAAACAGGTTGGTGCTGATGGTTTTCTTTTGTTTTAAAGAAGAGCCCAATGTGTCTGCCTTTGTTATGTAATGAATTGCCAGTTTGTGAAATCTTGAGCGGTGGGGTGACTTCCCTCAATGCATTTATGTTTTCAAAATTCATTGAGAATTGTATAAAATGATTTAGTTGCAGATTTAGCATTTTGAATTCTGAATAGTTTTTTTTTTTTTTTTTTAGCTGTTTTGATTGATGATTTGTATAATCTGTTAACTTTTTGTAGCCAAAGATTATCTTGAATGTTATTTGTTTTGTGCCAGGTCAATTGCAACCTTCTGATTTGTTGCTTTATCTTTTTTTTTTTTTTTTTTAGTTCTGTGTTTCTCCAAGATGTTGGTTTTCTTTTGTCCAGTTTACTTCTTCTGAGTGGTATTAGGATATTGAAAGTTTTCCGAAGCCACTCAAAGTTTTTTAACAGAACTTGTGTCTAGATCGATGCTGGCTGTTAGCTGTGTTTCTAAGCGTTCAAAATTGAGTTTTGTTCCATGGTCGACAGACGTATGCAAGGTGTGTTGATTTGTGGTGTTTTATGCCAGAAGTTACTAAATGGTGGCCTGACAATGCTTTGAACGGTAACTAGTTCAGGGTTTGCAAAAATGGCATCTAGGATGTGCCCAGTAATGTGTGTGAGATTGTGTACAATCTGATGAGGGTTCAATGTAACTAGGCCAGTGGTAATAGCTTTGGATGGAGCATATTGGTTTGTCAAACCAAATGTTTAGGTCCCCCAAGAATGTATAGGTTGGAGTACAATGTTATAAGGTTTGAGAATGTCTAGAAAAGTGTCTGGGAATGTTGAATTGTTAGGTGGAGGTCTGTAAGGGAGGAGAAGGTTACAGGAGAAAGTTGGTGTAGGGTGGCCTCTGGTGAGGAAGGCCTCACAATCGTGGATGGAAATATCTGTTTTACTGAGATGTATTGCTTGTTTGAATATAATAGCTAGTCCACCTCCTCCTTTGCCTATACGGTTTTGGTGATGGTTTGATAGCCTGGAGGAATGGCTTCATGCAACACTGAGGCCACATCATCTCACAAACCATGATTATGTTATGAATAGTAAGTTAGGTTGTGTGCCAGTGAGCAGGTTGTAGATGTGATGATTATTTTTTGAGAGTGATCAAGCGTTTCTGAGCAGGCAGTTTAGAAAATGTGTTTGTGGAGGTGTCATTTTGTTTTGAAGAAGGGTGAGCAGTATATTTTGAGCTTGTAGCAGGTGTGTTCTTAGTTGTGATAACTGCATGAAGGTCACAAAATAGTCCTGTTTTTCTATATAGTGTTGCTCATCCAGCAGGCTTTGTCTGTTTAGTGTGGAAGCAGTATGGGTGAGGTAGTGGAGGAGCATGTGGATCATAATGTAAGGTTCAAATTGTTCAATCGATGAGAGGCAGGTAAAAGAATGTTGCTGTGTTGGGGTGCTTGGCGTAGATGTTTGTGAAAAGAGAATTTAGGAGTAGAGATTGGTCAGGAATTTTATTTGTGTAGTCATGAGGGTGGGAGTGGATGTGACTCCAAGTATTATGAAAGTTTGTGTTACTTTGATGTGCTGATGTCTGTAGTTTGTTTTGTTTTTGTGGAGTTGTGAGAGGAGATATTGATGTGGTTTTCAGTGAAGGATTTGTATGTGTGTAAGTGCTGGTGAGTGGTATTAAAATATTACAGGCGGTATTGATGTGTTTGGGAGTCAAGTGTATTAGGTGTGTAAGGGGGTGGACGAGAGTTGGGGTGTTTATGTTTGATCTGATCACTGGATGAGGTAATGTGTGGTAGAGTGTAAGGATTGTATGGTTGTGCATAATTGGTGAAGAGAGGGTGAGGGTGGTTGTGGATGTGTGACAGAAGGCTGGTTTAGGTTTTATCATGATAAAAAGGGGGTCTCGCAGGAGCAAATAGTGCGGTTGGTTTGTATGAAAAGGTAGTGTGTGTCTGGATGGCTGAAAGTAATGTATGTGGTTTTGTGTTGTGTGGGCAAAGGCTGGATGTGTTAGTGGTAATGGACAGAGCTGTGTCTGATGTGAGAATGAAGGTCTCAATGTTGTGGGGGATAGGTGTGGTTTGTGGGGTTTTGTGCTGGTTGATGAGACTGCCATCTGTATGCAGTCTGTTTGTGGTGCATGAGTTGGATGCCTTTGATGATATTGTTTTTGGATGTTGGGAGTATGTGTAGGGAATAAGGTTCTTTCAGGTAAATGACAAATTGGGCACCTTTTCTGGCCCTAACAGGCAACTGTCCTTGCCCTCACCGCCCAGATTGAGATACTCTGAGCCCGAAGCTTAAATAGCCCTATTAGCAAATGGATCCTTTGCCTAAACCTAACCAATCAAATTTGTAACCCGAAACCCAAGAGCCAGTGGGAGGCCTCGTCCCGACTACCAATCACAACAATATCCCTAAAAGCACAGGCCAATAGGAACCCTATCCCTAGTAGCATTCAAAGTAGAAGCCCTAAAACCACAATACAATAGGAACCCTTTCCCTAGTACCTATCAAAGTAGAAGCCCTAAAACCACAATACAATAGGAACCCTAGCACCAATCTGAACACAAACCCTAGTCCTTAAGCCAACAGAAATATTAGTCTCCGCAACCAATCACACAACATATGCAACAACCAATAGAAACTTATATAAGGCCCAATTTAACTTAAACCCAAGCTCTAGTGGATGGGAGGAGGGAGGTTCTCCTCTATTCAGAATCTCCTTGGATACAGATAGGTAAAATCCACACTTCCAAGCTAGCAGGGTCTACTTTACAGGTAAGTGACAGATTGAAAACCACAGAAATACTGCTTGTCCCACACTCTGATATTTCACTTTTTCAAGGCAAAAACAAGCAGTGCAGACACTTTCACAACACAACTTAACTCAAAGAGCAGATTAACCAGTCTCCTAAACACGCTCGTTAGCCATGGAGGTCTATGTAGCCTTTTTAAAGGGGCTCTGTAAGCAGTCTTTTAGTCACAAATTAGGAGGGAAATTTCAAACAGTCACAGGTAAAAGAGACTGCGGTTTAGAAACAGCAAGCTGGCTGAAACACAGGGAGCCTACTATAAAACAGGCACAGGTAGCAGTACAAACACTTAAATAACAAGACTTCCCATGAAGTCTGGGGCTCCTACCAGTCTCCTGGGATTTCTTGATCACGGTGCTGTATTAGGACACAGTGAAAGTTGCAGTTAACTTTGATGTGCTCTAGGGAAGAGATTCTTGTCAAGCATTACTACAAACGATTTAACTTTTTATCCCGGAGAGGAGTTGACACTTAGATGGAGGCCACATGCCCTTTTGCCAAAATGTTTTGTCCCTTCCTAACAGCAACATGTTTTGTTGCCATTTTGCTTAAGTAAAAAATTGCTATCCACATACTTGCACTTCATGGAGACATTCCACCAGGTTACAGGTTTATTATGGGACTTGATAATCAAGACATATTTAGAGGAGTGTTGTCTGCAAAGTACACAGTCAGACAAGCAAAAGAATCTTAAGGATTGAGTAAGTGGGTACACAAGTGCATAAACAGCAGAGGTGCAACTGAACAACCCTGTGGGCCATCATTTTTCATGGTTGAAGATGCGGGATGATGTTTAAGTCTAATAGTTGGACATGGTCCTGAAGGCAAGAACACAATCAATCTTAAAACCAATCTCCAATTTGGTGAAATTAGTCAGAAAATGGGTATGACCTACTGTGCAAATACCACTGATCTATCCAAAAGGATCAGGTGACCTGGTTGGGGGGGGGAGGGGGTTCGGGGGACTCATAATCAGCCTTTACTCATCCAAAGCAAAGGCCTGAGCAGCCCGTCTCATGCAGGATGGAAGCAGGCTGCCAAGGTAGTTAATTTAGTCTGTGTAATGAATTAATTGTTGGATATTAAATGTTATGTCCATTTGCTCAGGACTGTGGCAGTGTGGTAGACCCATATTATTAACTCAAGCTTTATTCGGTCATAAAAACCATCAAAGCAATAAAACCACAGTACTCCATAGATTACAAATTACATTAAAAAAAATAATTCAAAAACACCACTCAATATTAATAAAAATATAAATCTCTCATATCTTGCTCTATAGCATGCATATTTACAAATTACTGTGTTTTAAAAGACAAGTACGTATATGCCATGCAGCCACAAGGTACTTGCTAAGTGCATGAATCAGGACAGTCGAAGTGTAGCTCTTTAGATACCTTAGAGCGATTGCAAATTGCCTTACGCCCAAATTCAGACAAACTGGACATATCCACTTACGTCGAGGAAAGGCATACACTGGGCAAAATAACATAAAACGTTTAACAGTTTCAGGAGCAGCATTACAACCAGGGCATAAGTTAGTACTAACGGTAGTCTCCAACTTCCAGTAAGACAGTAGAGGTAAACACCTGAAACGAAAACGGGCATACAGACTCTTTCCCAAGGAGTCGGGAATACAATCTAAATAAGATTCATATTGGGGATACCACTTAAAGTCAAGGAATTGAGTAGTCAATCGTCCATAGACTGTACAGAGAAGATAATTGTTTTTAACATAGGACCAGTAGACTGATTTCAAGGATTGTTTCTGGGCCTTCTCTAGATTCTGCGGACTCTCCCAGTAATTCTCAAGTCTCAAAGTATGAAACAAATCTGACACGTGCCTGAGCCATGGGATGGAGGCTGCATTGGGTCTTTTTAAAAGATCAAGAAGAGAGTCCCTGTAAATTATAAGTTCTGGCGTGGTCCAAATCCTTACCCAGAAGAGTAAAGGTCTCAGGGCTATCATGTCAGAAATACGATTAAAACCAAGATCCAAAAAAAAAAAAAGGGAATCAAGGTTATGCTACGTGGGAACGCAAGCAATGCTCTGGTGGAACTGTTTTCGCCCACAGACAATTTGGTAGTTTTAGACAAGCACCATAGGTAGCAGCACTTTGAGCTTTTGCCAAATAGATCTTGATAGCCGGTAAAACTGCTTTCATGGCCGTACTTTTATAAAAGCACAAAATGGCACCTGATCTGTGCTGAAGGGACCAATGTTTATTAATCTGGTCCTCCCAATGTAGATTATTTGAAATCCTCAAACCCAAATAATCTATCGAACTGACTTTAAGGGCACCCCATCTAAGGTAACGGTACATCTCCTCACTGGTCCTGGGCTAAACAGGTTTTGCTAATATTTAATTCCAAACCATGGTCTACACAGAATGTTGTAAACCTGTTAACAAGGATTTGGAGACCCATTGGAGTCTTAGAGATGAGGACAGAGTAATCAGCAAAGAGTAATATAGGAATTTTCTGCGCATTTGAGGAGGCATCGTTTTGGCAAAGGGACACAGCTTGTACCACCTAATTTATAAATAAAGTGAATAGTGTTGGTGCCAAGACACATCCTTGACGCACCCCCCGCTGAATGGCAATATGATCTGTTAGTTATCCCTCATTACCCCCATCTCACCTGGGCATTTGTGTCCTCATGTAAACACTGTAGTAGATAAGAGTATATATTGGCAGGAATACCTTTTTTATGTAGTACACACCATAATTTTTCTCTGGGGACCATTTCAAAAGCAGACCGAAGATCCACAAAGGAAACATAAATTTTGTTTAGCAAGAACTACATATTTCGAGTGTAAGGGCGTCAGCCTGAAAACTTGGTCCACTGTACTGGTTTTAGGGGGGAAAGCCCCCCTGGAGTGGAGATAACACGTGCTGGGCTTCAACCCAATCAAACAACCTATCCAAAAGCTGTTTATCAAAGATTTTTTGAAGATTTTCAATAAGGCTGATGGTTCTATAGTTGAAAGGGGAGCTCGCAACACCCTTTTTATAAATGGGAATTATTTCTGCCCCTTTCCAAGTACTCGGTATTGGGCCCCCAGCCGCTATACATATTAGAAATCATATTTATGTAACAGGACCAAATTGCTGGCTCAGATTTGTATCGACCTCCCGGTATCTTATCAGGGCCTGGGGCTTTAGGAGATTTTAAAGAGTTAATTGCAGCAGTAGTTTCCTCCAAGGTAAAAACAATATAATCATCATAGTTAGAAACCCCCCACTCCTGGATTGTCAAGTGAAAAACACGTCTTAACCAATTGCGGGGGAAGGCGGGAAAGATTCATAAATTGAAGAATTGCAAGGTGGAGCATAAAGATTAGAAAAATGGGCCACCTTTTGTTTGAATACGAGTATGAATTGTACTCTTGCCCCCCTGTATCTGTTGGAAAATAACTTCCAGAAAGTCACATTGTCATTAAGTTGGGTTGCATCAAGCATATTCTGCTAGATTGTATCTTCCTAGTTTTTCTTTGCCTGTGCTACGGTCATATTATAAGTGAGTCTAGCTGTTCTAATAGCCCCTGTGAACAAGACATAACAGCTGATTTTAATGCTAGTTTGGCCTTAGAACAGCTCCTATTGAACCCCTCCCTAGCTTTATGGGAGTCAGAAAATTGCTTGGTAGTGGTCTTCCTATAGAAGATATTCTGTAGTTCATATATCATTTTCTCAAGAATGCGGAGGATTGGAATATTACTAACCTCAAGCTCCTCATAATTAGCCATGGCGTCAAACAGTTTGTAAATCTCCTTAATCAAAAAGGATTAGACATCACTTTTGGCCAGCTGACACGAATATAACTTATCCAAAAGTGGCTCTAGGACCACAGTATGATGGATATTCTGCGATAACCGGAATATGCCACTATGCAAAGTATGAAGCAGAGGATTGTGATCACTATTGTGGTGATAATCCACCTTAATTTGTTCTAACAATGGCCACAGGCTGACATTCACTCAGAAGTAGTCAATAACACTAAGAGACTGATCACACTTGAAAGCAGGGGCAATATTCGAGTCAGAACGAGTACGACCATTACAAGCCGTAAGTCCCTACTTAAAGCACAGAGATGTCAGCTGTAAGGCAACACGGGAATGAGGACACTGTTGCTCATTCATCAATTGTGGAATGCCCCAATGTTCATCCTCATCGGCCGTTAGATCACTACATAAACAGGAGGGTTCAAATGTGAAATTCATATCTCCTGCAACCACTAATTTAGTGGAAGAATGCAGTGTGTCCATATATTCAGACAGCTGAGCCAGGGCCTGAGACTCTGATCCCCGTGCAACAGACCTGGCACATACATTAATTACGGTTACCTTGAAATCTCAGTTAAATACAAGCTGAACAACTAATATATCAGGGAATCTATTTTTAATGCAAATTGATCACACCGCGATTTCTTATTTAGCAGTATCAGTAGACCCCTGCCCTTAGCGTGGCCAGTACCCCCATCTCCAGTTTGAGCAATCGCATAGTAAGATAAAAACCCACCCAGAGAAACTGTCTTCGTCCCAAGTCTCCTGGAATAAGCATATGTCCTGCTTTTTATATAGTTGGTCCACTTGGGATCCAACAACTTCCTGCCCAGTCCAGTCAAATTCAAGGACATTATAGAAAGTTCAGTGCTAGTTAACATGGCTCTAGGCCTGGAACACTGAGCTTCCCTATAATTTTCAAGCTCAAGAGACTCTCCAGGCCTACCCACAGAAGTCAAAGTTGAAGGAATCAATGTATAGTCAGTCAAAATCTGGAATGTGTGGGAATAGTTCACTGCTGTGCCAGAAGCATGCTTTTGACTAAGATCGAACTTCCCGCCTGCTGGACCACCACGTAACGTGAGTGGAATACAAGCAGGTGGGGAGAGTTTAAGTAATACCAGCCACCGTAGGATTCCTGAGATAACAGGTGTGTAATTCAAAATCAGTAAGATTATCCACTAGCAACCTATCGACAAAATTAATGAAAATAAAATCAAAATTTGAACCAGACGGACTGTCTGCCCACCTCTAAAATATCTGCTCGAATAACAGAAAGACAGTTTGGCTGGACTCGCAGCCAGTAAATAACCTTATTTATCAAAGAATCCTGGGTTTCCAGAGAGCCAGAAGGCAACTTGGGTACCTCAACCATATAAATGGTGTCTCCTTTGTTCCCCAGACCGCGAGCCGGTTTCTTAAAAGCTGGCCAGCTTGTTCCAGCCTCATGTAAAGCACCATCAGGTGACTTAATATGGTGTATTATGGGAGAGGTTACTCCAGCAGGCACCTGGATGCTAGCCATCCCCCCAGGAACCCTTTGTAATGTCGGCAGACTGGGCTTTACCGGGCCTATCCGACCCAGTGATATTCCTGCTCTTAGTGCCAGTACTATACTTACGCCTTACGGTCAGAGGAATGGCCTGGAATCTTTCAGTGTAGGGCAAAGGTGGGCATACAGGAGGGAAAATAGTAACAGGCCGTAGATGTTGATTGCCAGATTGGGGCCTAAATTTGGGTGCAGCAGTAACAGTAGTCGTACCCCCTGTGACAGGCAAGAGCCAAGCCATATTGGACCTCAAGCAGCTACACGCATACTTCTGCACATGTTCTCCAGTTAGATTATTCATCAACAACACCAGGCTCTTTATTTCATCCAGCTTCTTAAAGATAAAGGCCAAATCAGATTTGCCACAAGGCAATGACAATTTACCCATGCCCAAGGACGAATTGGCCACAAAATCATCAACACATGCTCCAGAGTGTATGTGTGTAATACTGTCACAGGACCCCGCCATTCTCCATCAGGGACCCATACCGGTTAGAACATAGAACATTAGGAATCACCAGGACCTCATGACTTAATGGAGGATGGGTGAGCCTCTTTTCCCAAAGAAGGGTCACCTGTAACACCTGGTGCCGTGTCCAAATCTCTACACAAGGTAATGGTCGACACAGCAGAGGGCTTGAGGTGCTCCATTTTGTTCAATCTCCGTGGAAGGATTGGGCGGCTGCGGCCTGTTCTTAAATAAATCAGGTATTTTTATTTTATTTTTTTAACAGGGATACCACATTTTGTGGGTGATAAATTGGAACTACTTCTCAGAATGGCCTCCACTTCTTCAAATAAAGACCCAATGTCTTCTAATGAGTTACTTCCTTTGTTGGACAAGGAACTCTGTGTTATTCATCCATTTTTTAGGCTATTTTGAGCCACTGGTATGGACAGGGGCATCCACAGCTTTAAGTTTCCCCATCTCCAGTCAGCAAGGAGTATAAACAAAAACAGATTATTCAAACCTTAAATCTAAATCCAGGGACATAAACTTACTTCACAAAAATCAGAAAAGATGCAGCCAACCCAGCCTCTGTCGAGCGAAGACGGGCCCGTCTTGACCCGGGCGCGTCCCATGCTGCAGGGCCAAGGGAGATTATGAGTGCGAGTCAGATGCAAAGGAGCCTGGGGACGTAGTCCCACCCCAGGTAATGCGGCCAAGAGGATAGTCCCAATGAAAGCCCGCCCCCCAGGCCTATAATTTTCAGCTAGAGATCCTTCCAGTGTCCTCTGCTTTAAAGTGGAGAAGCACACAGGAAAATAAAATGGGGTGATTACTTCAGCTTTTAATGCAGACAGGACTGTACCAGAAGAGAAAGGCTAACTATTTGTAAGGATTGGGGGTGCCCATGTGTACACAACTGGAGAAAGGAAACTGAACACACCGTCTGGGAAGCCCAAACTGACTGGCCTAAGAACAGAAGCAACTTCACCAGTAGGTTCTGGATGGAGATTCAGCGGGTAAAGACGAGGAGCATGATTGGTAGTAGGAGGTGAATTCTGTGTGTTTACATCTTTTAAAATTTTACAAATGAAACTTGTGCTAACTTTATCGAACTGAAATTTAGAAGTGAAAGATCAGAGTTGGATTAACAATAAGTCTCTAATTGAGCACCAAGAAGTCCAAGGGTCGAACGTGAACCTTTAGCGATACACAATTTTAGGAGCAAATGAAATAAGGTGTGAGATACCCTTGGTACAATACCCGCAGGAGCGTGAAAATTTGAGTAACATGCATGGCATACAGGAGGTACAACACACTCAGGTGCACCAATCAGGAAATCAGCAATACTTGTTGGAGCAAAACAATTAAATTCTGGTGCAAACCCCACCTGGGTGAACAAACATTGGTACAAGGTTAGCAGGCAGGAGTGTGTGATCACATTTAAATGCAAAACAATTTACATTGGCTGGACATATTCAGACAAAATAACACTTGCTGCAACATCAGCAATATGGTGGAAACAATTATGATCACAAATGTGCCTCCATCACGGTACATGAATGCTATGCATTACCATACACACTAAGCACATTTTAAAACGTACCTTATACATAGAGAATAAGGTACTCCTCTGGCATCATCAAAATACTTCAAGGAATGGTTGAAAGGTAGCCCACCTAAACAAACCAATGTTTGAAGGCTTTCCCAAAGGCCCTCGCTTTTTGATGTTGAAATGAGTTTTATTAACAACAAAAGCTGCATGTTGTTAGAACTAAAATGGAAAGGTTTCAGATACTTGGCTGTTTATTTCTTGGCCCTAAGGATCTATAAGGAAAAGGTCCTCTGTGCCATAATGCTGCAACGCTGTGTGCTAGCAAGTGTCACCAGCTTGCTGATTGTATTCAAAAGGCTCAGTAAGACTTTACTTAAAGAGAATGGAATTACAACTGCTTATCATTGTGTGACTGGTTTCATTTTTGTACTGGTGGGTATATTGAACACAAGGCATGGGCAGTGCAGGGGACACCCTGTCCAGCACCCTCTGTAATGTGCACTGCCTGCAAGTGTGCATTACAACGGTGCCGGTGCCCCCAGTGGGAGGCAGCATTGCCGCCGGCTCAATTATGAGCCGGTGACAATGCTACAGCCACTTTCCTGCTGGGCTGACCAGTGGAACCCTTGTTTTCCGCCTGTCTGCCCAGTGGGAAAGTCATAATGGGGTCGGCAGGGAGGTCGCCAATACAGTGGCGGTCACCCTATTGGGAATTTGGCAGACAGGTGCTCTAGTCTGGCAAACTCTTAATCAGGGCCTAACTCAGCATCTTTATTTTCTTGCATCGAGCACAAGCGTGCAATAGCTGTGATGTACAAAACACCTCCTATGTTTAAGTAGAAATGAAAAGCATTATGTCAAATTTTACAGGAGATATTACTCTTCACTACAGCACAATGTGGTTTCTTAGAAAACTACCGACCAAAGAAAAGCTATTTATTTTGGTTTCATCTGCAACTTGAGAAGACTGTCTCAGGCTTATCACTGTCAGTCTTAATAATATTTTTTTAAACCTACACCAAAACCCAACAGTGTATAAATCCAATGCCCAGACTTTGGTACAAGACATTATTGCAAATACTGCATCAACCCTTCCAGAGTCCCACACTTGCCTCAACAACAGAGTTACTTTTAGTGTAAAGTGATTACCAGAACTTTTCTCCCATGTTCTAAAATTAAGATGGTGGAAGTAAAAACAATCAGAAAGAAAGTACAGCATGACAACAAAACAATGAGGCATTGGAAAGGGTGATTAGGAAATATGTTATTGAAGTTAAAAGCATACAGTCCTTCTGCAGTCACTATGACAGCAGGAAAAATTATCAGAATACAAATAGGAACAAATGACAGTAACTAGCTTCTATTCTTTATAATCAAATAGTCCTACATTACATGTATGATAAGCAACAGCAAACAACAAACTAATAATTTATATGTTTATTATTTCATTATGTACAAATAAGACACTAATATACAATTGAAGCTATAGTTATCGATTACCAAAAATTAAAGGTCATTTAGTATGGTATAAATTTGCTTTTACAATAGAGTTGTAGGAAAAAATACTGATGTTTTTAAACATTTTTACTTGCGTATAAAACCATGGCGCAAGTAAAATTTAATTCCAAAATATACTGTGTTCACAGAATTACATATATGTTGCTAATCCCTTATGAATATCTTTTTTTACTTGACAACATGAAAAACACAGGGTTCACAGTTATCCTAAACTTGAGACTATAATGAAGCAACTAACAGCAGATTTCCAATACTTCTTGTGCAATATTTTATAAGGTGCAGTTAAAAGACTTTCCAGTTTCAAGAACATTTCATGAAAGTACAACTTTCATATGCGAGTTCCATAGTGAGAAGTAGCATGAATAAGGAATTCCACAAAACTCAATTCAGGTTTCAGACAACATTTCAAAGCCCACACTTGTAACCAGCAGTGTACAGAATCCAAATATATGTGTTTTTAAATGACACTAATGACAGGAATCACAACTAGGTGGTTCAACAAATTACAACTTCACTATAGAATCAGCTGATAACGGCAATGTCAAAGTCAATTGACCCTCTGTTCTTAGGAAGTTAATTTGTTTGCATTTCATATAACATCTTTTGTACCATCATTTGCAAAAATCCTTCCATTGCTTTTCCGGTACACTAAAATTGTACCAAGTTGCTTATATGACATTTCCCAAACACATTATTAGATCTAAAAAAAAAAAAAAAGTAATTAACACTGGTTGCAAAGCGTGTGCCTTGAAAATTAGAATTCCATAACAAATTAAGATAATGTTGGTTAAAAAGATGGAGGCGGCCACAGGTTCATAGATATTTTCATTGTACCAATAAAACAATATTTAGTACCTTACTAGAAGAACCAACCAGTACATGTAGCAACCGAATATTACTAAATAGAAAATACATTCTTTGCAAAGAGGGAGTTTAGTGTAATAAGTGGTATCTTTGTTTTTCATCTACACTGGATTTTCCAAACCTTGCATGAACCTTCAAGTGGTTTGTAAATAATTTATTAAATAATTAAAAGCAAATCTGTGTTGGTGTTCATTGTGACCATCTTACACAAAGGCCACATTCTTAAATGTGCATCTAGCTATTGTTCAATCTAGTACTTTAATTTCAGTAAAATCTTAAGCAACACAAATTTTCACAGGAACTAATCCTATGTGCATTTGAGGGTAAAAAAAGTCAAGTATATATTAAGGACAACCAAGGAAGCAAATTATAGACTAAAAACTAAAGTCAATTTTTAATACACATTTTTCATTATAAGTTAACATTTCCTGGTTGGGCTGCAATGAACAAAACAGCTAGATTTTTCATATTCAGTTTTCTGCAAAAGCTCATACATATATATATCTTAATAAACAATTTCCAAAATGACATTCCATACAAAACTATACTGGACAGGTGAATTTAAAAAGTTGGATACATTTCCTCTAAATAATAAAGCTCTATTAGAGATGTACATCCTATTTTCATAAAAAAGAGAAAAAAGCTGAATGCCCATTCACATTCCTTAATGTGAGAAAAAATATAAAATGAGTCTCTCTCCCCAAGCCCTCAACTGCCTCCTGAACAGTTTTCTTGAAGGAGAAACCCTAGTGGTGTGGTCTTCAGAATTTCCCTATTATTGCAAGCAAGTGATAAAGCTAATCATACTTCGCTTGTACAACTAATTAATAATTCAAATATTATAAAGATGTTTCATCTTCCACAGAACACAGCCCTTTAATGACAGAAGCTTTTCCTGAGGCAATTACACCAAAACTATAAAAATACAAATAAAATTGGTATATTAGAGTTCCGAAAGGAAGAGCACAAAGATAAGTCTCCACGTTAGCTTTTCAAGAGAAAGTTTGAGATGTTAATAAAAGTGTGAAAAGAGGTAGTGTATGAACAGCATAATATTCTATATATATCTCTATAATTCCTTGTACTCAACCCCAGTACCATTTTTGTTGAAACTGATTTCTAACAAACTATGCTACAGCATTTGATCGATAATGCATTAGGCTTTATAAAACATTTACAAAAATACATCATGTGAAGTAACTCACAATTCCCAGTAATAATAAAAGCATCTTATGCCTTTAGTCATATAGTTAATATTGATTGACACAATATGCAGCAAATGAGAACATTGACTGTTGAGCAGGCTTTAGGAATGTTGTGTAGAATTGTGTTGAACTATGTAACTATTAAACCTTTCACATTTCAGTGGCCATATGTTCAGTCTTTTTATGAACTAAAGCTGTGGAGTTTCATGCCCAATATCCGTAATCTCTTTTAAATATTTTGCCTCATGCTTGAAGCCAAGACAAGAGTTTTCATAATCCGCAGTACAATATTTCCACAAAAAGAACTAAGAGGATATCCCCACTGTAAAAAACTGCAATACAAAGTGTTTTCATCTAAATATTTAGCAGTTATAGTAATTTGATATAAAAGCAGCCAATTCCTAAAATAAATATGAAGCATGTAAAATATACACTATAGCCAAAAACCAAATATTTAAAAATATTATTGCACAATGCATGTCAGTGATTTGGACTAGCTTTCTGATAAGCTGAAAGAAAAATAGGGAACCTGCAAATGTGATCAGCTTTATCTTAACGACCCCCCTATATTCATATGAAAGTTAATTTTCATTTCATAGACCAAGGTGGCTCTAGCTCAGTTTCCAATCACAAGGAGAGTAAAAAATTAAAGCATCAGAATTCCTGTTTCACACAATTTATGGCAGAAGACATCTATAGTGAAAAGCCACATCTTCATGTTGAGAATTCAAACTGTAAGCTCAAAATCAAGTAACTCATTGTTACTGCAGCATATAAAGCTCTCTTTGAGCTTGTCTACACAATAATGGAGGTGTGGCCAAAAAGTTCTTGAAGATGCTATCAGTAGCCTAATTATTTTTAAGACGGGTTATTGCAGATCCAGGAATTAGACAATATGCACACTTCTCTCCTTGGTTATTCGTATACAAGTGTGCACACACTGCATAATGTACTGGAATTACGTAATTTGTGTAATATTCAAATAATGCATAGGTTTTATATTTTTCAAGAACTTTTAACCACCGTTGATTAGCCACTAGATCATTGTAAGGGATAAACGGATTATGATTTTTTTGGGAGGTAGTAGTGACAGGAGAAAATCCTTTCCTTTATGGCCAGCTGATAGGAAGGAAGAAGCAAACACTTACAGTTTTTTAAACAGATCATAACACATTACCCTGTGAAAGATGCCCAACTATGAAGATAGAAGATAACCGGTGGTAACTGCACTGCTTGTTGTGAAAGACATCATTCAGTAGTGCAACCTCTGAACCATGGACGCCTCCAAATTCCAGTAAATGAGTTTCATTACAGCTTTTCAGGCAGCTGTGAAATCTATCTTAGCACCCTCCTAGCCAAATGTTCCAGTAAAGACCCAATATAGTGCAGAAAAGAAACCGAGGGTGGATATGTGCTCATTCACTGGTATGACACCACATTTAGGGACTAATGAAAACTAATTCCCCACAATTATTGCAAAACTCTGGCTCATGTTCCACCTTCAGGCACTTTATATTTAAAAAAAAAAAAAAAAAAATTAATGGAGCCAGCCATGCAACGTTGTGACGTGATTGTTCGTTATGCTCTGCCCTCAAACTAGCAGTCATGCCATTTTTTTTTTTTTTACTATTGCTATAATGAAAAAGCAAATGCTTATTGACTTATGTGATATTGATTTAGTTAAGGGGAAACATGCAGAAAAGGGTGCAAAGTAAGCAGAGAAGCATGCACATCTACAACCGAGGGGCATATCCTTTTTGGATCACTATATCAGTACCAGTCACCACTGGGGTAATATGAGCAACACAAGTAGCAGAAAACAGGGGAATGCCTTTTTGGTCTCACACCAATTTACTAATTGCCAGCCTAAAAATAGATACATCCTCATGCCAATGTACTGAATTAAAGTTAGAGAGATGTGTTTAGTGATTTACTATTAGTATTGCCTTGCTCCACTTTGTTCGGGTACCTTCTTGTCTTGGTCTCCAGGATTTTGTCACAATTGGAATATGTTTGTTTTTTTCAAGTTGGACAGCATTAGTAATTTAATTACCAAGAAATTGGTTGCCACTTCAGACCACTGCAAAGCCTAAAGTATTCAAATGATTTAAGTGAAAAAAAGATGTTTACGATGAGGAATTGCACGCATAAAACAAGGAACGAGGCACTGTAAAACAACTTACGATCAAGTCTTCAACCAGTTATTTGTATGAATCTACTATGAACTGTAAAACTCCTGTACACGTTTTCCACAGTGAAAACTCTCTTTTGTTAACTGTAATTAAGGTGTTTGCTTTAACATTTGAACTTTGTCTTAGCATTGGGGTATTACATTCAGAAAGGTTATAACATTTGAAATCTACAATTCGAGCTTTTGATTTGTAAACAAGAGGCTTCCAAGTACAATATTTCTATTTTGCCAAAAATGTAATCTCAAATTATGCATCTCAACCTAGTTTAGTCTAGGCCTTAAAATCCGATTGTAAGTAATTGACCTGCTATGACAATCTCAATCTAAGGCAAACAGTCTGATGCAGATAGTTCAAAATGCTCTTGCTCAGAGTTCTAACTTGTGACAGACCCCCAGAAAGCCTTTGAAAGCAGTTTCAAATTGGGAACCACTGATTGTCCACAGGTTTATTCTCATGCAGAAAAGGCCCACTTCTAGTAACCTGCATGCTCAATTTTCAAACAACAAATATTTAGGCCAGATAGCTCAATACCTCCAAATGCTCAGCACATAACAGACTCGCCAGCATCACACACCCACAACCAAACAAAAAGCCTTAAAGGCTATAATGAAGGCAACATGTCGCCTACTGCACTAATCAAATGCCTGAAAGCCTCTGTTCCTAAATACATGAATGTATAGGAGAACAGTAACTAATGTATCATGTAGATAAAATATATAATTTTAACCCTGTTCTAATCCGCCAGCCCTACGCTCAACCAATACTAACACAATAGAAACCACTTTAACCTCACCACACATCCATTCAACTCTACCCCCAGTAACGTAGATGACAATGTGTGGTACTACAGTGTCTATCTCCTTTGCACATAACAATGTGCATGAAACGGCCACCAGAAAAAAAAAAAAAAAAATGCAAGTATACCATATACTTGGTACTGAGCTTATTAAACTCCAACACCACCTCATGTATTCTTATTCATCACAATGTGAAAGGCCAACAAAGGACTATATATTACTGTTGACAACACTGAGCTTCCCATGACCGTTTCAGGCCTCACTTTACCAAACCCTCAAAGATGCACATGACTTTCACTACATCAAATCAGAATGAAACGGCTATGTGGTACTCTTAAAATGCATACACCTTTTTGAGCCCTTGAAGTGAGCGACTAATGCAACTCTTGTTATGATGGCGTGTGCCTTTGCCAATAAGCGTCCGTATAGTACATAATTTGCAATTTGGTACCGTAATGCAGTCCCTTTTGAAGTACAGGGTAAGAGTATTCAGCCATTTCCATAATAAATCACTGCATGATTTACATGTGTTGTCAGTAGGGTGAGGATGACAGCTTTAATTTATTTGTGCGGATATTTTGATGGGCAACATTAGAAAGCGAATACCAAATTGCTAACATTTTACCTCCACCGCGCATTTGCTAGCTGCCAACATATATTTGTATTAACTTGCTGATGGTGGCAAGCTCCGCTGGATCCCCGGCATAGCCAGCTAATTGCATATTCATGCTGTACGGGACACGAGTTCAACACTGACTTTAGAGATCCATAGTGTGTCAATAGTGTGGGAAAAGTATAAAATGCATAGCTCTGAATTTGAAACCATTTGTTCCAGGTGATTAGGGATTGTCTACTTCGGAGTGTTAAAGGTCATCTCTGAAACCTCTTGCTAAAGTGTTCGAGAATCAAGAGATACATGCTATTGGATTACAGACTCCATGCTACTACAATTTAGTACTTATGGAGAGGGAACCTGAAGATTTTAAAATATTATGATTATCATAGTTCCAGAATGAAGTCCCTCACTCAGCACCAAAGATTCAACCAAAAACAGACCTAATTTATGCTTTCAGCCTGTATGAAATGAGGGCGATGAGAAAAGGTATTTCTTAAGTGAACACAAGATTTCACAAGCCTGCCTACCCCATCCCCACTACTCATCCAGAATCTGAGGACCAAATTATGTGTGTTAAGTGAACAGCTCCGTTTTCTTGTACCTGTTTGCTCTCCTTGTCTTTCCTACCTCAGCCCAGCCTAACACAATCACGAATGCACTGACATTTCTGATTAGGTCACAAATGTCAAAATATCAGCTGCAGATTTCACCAGCTAAAAAAAATATATGCTTAGCATAAAATGGCCACCGAAGAGGATAACTCTAAGAAATGTTAATGTTTTTACAATAGTAAAATAACTAAATAAAATCCCCAATGAATAAGTATAGACATAAGAGACGAGACCACAAAAAACATATGTAATAATGGAAGACAATCCACCACAAACAAGGAAAAAGACCCAGGCAAGGTCTTCATATATTATGGTCAAAAGGGGGGGATGAGGAGGTGAGAGGTATCGACTGTCAGTAAAAAAAAAAACACAAATGATGCTTAGGTATGCTGGAACACAGGGATGAGTAGGCATTATGAGGGATGTGCTCCATTGAGGTGCCATCGTCTCAACATTCAAGCGGCTTTGAGTTCAGTCCTCATCAACAATTGGTACAACTTCGACAAGTTATAAATAGAAGTGGAGAATTATAAAGCTTACTTTTTTTAAGTACGTTGCTGCTACTGCCAGCTTATGAAATAGCAAAAAATGCTTACAATAAAAAAATAATTTTTGCTGTAAAATATAAGGAAAAAAAACTTCACATTGGAATTTTAAGGAACATGCTTAACTTTCAATTAAGCACACAGTGATCAAGTACAGGTCACAATTACCAAAGAAACGAAATATACAATCAACAGTAAGCCAGACGTGAACATTAAATGGCACCTCTAGAAAATGTTATATGCAGTTTTATAGTGTTATAATTGTTCCATCTTCTTCTAAGCATTTGTGGTTGTCGTTACTTTTCCCGGGGACGATATTTACATCATCGTCTAATGTGAGGAAACTAAAATCATTAGATGAAATATAACCGTTTTGCTTTGTTTCATGAAGACATTCATGCTGTGTCAAAGATTCAACACTTCCAATTTTAGACTCTGCTTTGGGAATTTGCTGGGGCTCCCCAGAATCTTCAATAATGATGTCTTCCTCATCACTATCGACTTCTTCTTCATGGAAATTCTGTATAATCGGCTGGGCTGTCAAGTACCCATGGAGGCTGTTACTACTGTCCGTAGACTGACCAGAGCTACCAGAAGTCCGACTATGCCTCACAACGTTATTTCTCTGGTTTGCTGGCCGTACCGTAATGATTAAATTGTGGCTATTAGCAATCATCATATCTGTAACTTGATCAAGAGTCTTTCCAGAAACTTCAATGCCATTGACTTCAAGAACTTCGTCATTGACTGCCAGCAAACCTGTGCTTTGAGCAAGGCCCCCAGGAACAAGTCTTGATATAAAAATGCCCGGAACCTTCTCTAACCCATGTGGAGTTACTCGAACACTGGAGCCATCACGGATGTAGAATCCTAGAGGTTTTTCAGTGCCATGCTTGTAAAGGCGCACCCTACGGTGTGATTCTGGAAGGATGTCTACATCGATAATGGAGGAGACTGGCCTGAAGTCTCTGGGCATGCTGATCACAATGTGGGACTTCTTTCTGTTATTATCTGGGCGCAACACATTGGCTAGAACATTCTTCCTTCTCGTTAAAGTGTCTGCACCGAAGGCACTGTAGTCTGCTTCTTCTGGAAAACAAAAAAAAAAAAGTTCGTTTTTCTTAAAGTAATGCATATTTGCTATATATCAATACGACTTATCTTGAAACATGTTCCAAGTAATATTGTAAAAAACATGTTTTCACCAAAGTTTTAAGTGGTATAGTTTCAATTACAGGGCATTAAGAGGGTTTATCCTAAAAATTCGCACTGGCTATTGTTCATTCGCACACAAGCCATATGCATGGGAATTGCTTCATTTATCTTTCATTAGATGTGCTCATACTATCAACTTGGCACTGTGCTTGCCTGCTCTTTAACACACTGAACACGAAGAACCTGCGCCTGGAAAGTTACCATCACAGGAATAGCAAACAGAGAACACACCAGATTATGCTTATTCTTGCAGTTATTAAACACTAAAGCAATAAAGAAGTTCAGGCCCAGGAATTATGAATGAGAAACATGTACAGGAACAACGTTTAAAGCACTTGCAAACACCACCAGACGGTAGTTACCTCCCAAAAACAGTTTGCAATCTGCAACACCAAGACCCTGAGATGCACTAAAACAGAAAAAGGTCAAGAGACTTGACAGGTATCAGCGCATCCCCCAATGTCATATCGGCTACAAAAATGAGTAAGTGCTTGAGTAATCTTTTTGTAAGCTAGGGTTTTCAGTGCTTGGAGAAGGGAGGCGTACATTTTTAGGGACTGAAAAGGATTGTTCAACTCGTGCTGATCCTTATCAACGATAATACTTTTTATGAAGTAGCAAAATTGTGTTGCAAATTATACTGATTAATTGGTCTTTTAAAGAAAAACTAAGCCTTAAAATTGCACTGGTGTGATGTCACACTAGCAGGAAAATAAAAATTCCTTACACTGCTCTGATGTCACAAAAGCTGGAAAAAGGCATTAGGCCACCCCACATCGTGGTCCAGTTTCCAGGGGTGCAAAGATGTATGGTGATAATACTACACCCACTGCCTCCAACCAGGCTAATACCTACATGACAGCGCAGTTTTCTGATTGATGGAAACACCAATTTTGACTTACACACTGAACACCAGACAGTCATGTGGGTCTAAACGGATGTTTAATTAAAAATGAAATACCAGGTGTGGGATTCATCCTTACAGTGAAACTGTTTTAAATCATTCAGAAATCTAAGAAAGAAAAGGCACATTTGATCTAGTTTCCCATTTACATCTCCATTATTACGCTGGAATGAAAGCTTACATCTAGATTTTGAAATGGATGAATAGTGGTTTAATCAATCCAATTTGAGAGTTACTTAACCATTTTCTATTAGGAGAAATGGCTTCAGTCGTTACAACTGCAGGGACGGTGCAAAGTTAAAGGCCATTGTAAGTTAGGAAGGATTCCAAGAGAGGTGTGGGTGTTTTCATCTTTCTCCAGATGGCTCAAGTGCCCCTAACAAATCTGACCACAAGAGGAAGTGAGTAACTCCTGCTTTAGTCAAAGAAACCTTCAATACAACTCCTGGCAGGAGGGTGGTACAAGTGGCTCAATCTCTGTGGCTCGGGTGGTGTCCTTGCAATTACCACACCAAGTCAGTGCATCCAAACGATGGAGTACTGTGTATGTATTTACAGGACTCTAGATAAAACGCAGTCCTATCCGTATTTATATTCTGTAAACAGTTGGAAGACGTTGTATCCCAATGTATCCCAATGGTGAGATATAAAATATGGGCAGTACCAGGTTTCCATGAATACAATAGGGTCAAGACCAGCCTAGGATGAGGGCAGCTTTGATTTGAAGTTTAGGTAATAGGTCGATGGGTTTAAAGGAAGCGGCATTTTCTAATGTTGCTTGGTCAGACTTTGGTTGTTTTTAAGAGCTCTAACTAGCTCTGGAGACAGTGGTAACAGGATGTGTTTCAGGATCTGTGTTCAGAGTATTTAAGTGTGTGGGGTGCATTAGAAGTAGTGTGCATTGAAGAATACTCCAAATCATTGGTGTTTGACAGACCCTATTCAAAGCAGACCGAGGCCAGTGGGCCAAAGAGTGGTGGATGAAGTAGTTTACCACTGGTGTCCTGAGGTAGGTGTGTTCGTCCTACTACAGATGTGTAACAAGGGCCAACTATACATTCTTGAGTTTCAGGTTACCACGGGTGTGGATTCAAAGGCTACAGAGGAAGGTAATGCAGGGGACAAGAATTCAGAAAAAGTGCCAAACAAGACAAAATGTGATGTCCATTCCAGTGCTTGCCTTTTAAGAAAAACAAGTGCTTTTAATATCAGTCATATGAAATACTACACAATTGGATAGGGACTATACAAGACCATCCTGGGCCTACATTAAATGTACAGATGACCCGGTGACACCCTCCCCTACCAACTACCATATCTTGGGTTGTCTCAATCTTGCAAGGCAAATTTAGAAAAATTAGGCAGAGGTGATAGTTTCGATAAGCGGATGCCCTTGGATGACTCATGGATCAGTTTTTGTAGTTTGTAAGCCCAAAATAGCCCTATTGGGTAAGGATAAATCCTTACTGTGATTTGGCCTTGTTCGCATTTACATCTACAGGCTGTGTCTTGCGTTCACCTGCACTGCATAGGACTCTACCTGACACACTGGTCAGCATCTTCATCTGTGGCGGCAGTCCAGATTCTCTTTCTCTCCTCCACACAGCTTTGGGCATCAGCTTGGAATGCAAGGCTACTGACGGGTGGCCTTGCAGGCATGTAGCTTTTCAGCCAAGTGTCTTTGGCAGTGGAAACCCTCCGACAGGCGCATCTAGCATGTGCAGTCTCTGGGCCAGAACAGACTTGCTTCAGTGGAGACTGGTCTCTCAAGGGTGTGCCACATGCTGGAACCAGCAGCACTAGTCTTCTGAATGTAGAAGTGCCTGTTGACGAGTTATATTGTTTCACTTCTTTATGCAGTTCACCCCAAAACTAGACAGCATCTTCAAGGCATCCCAGACAAAGAGGGCACAGCTGGGCTTCTTCTAGCAGACACTTTCTCCTCCTGCAGTGCTAGGTACTATTTTCTGAGGAGGCAGGCTTCCAGGCACTAGGTAGACCCACAGCTTTTTCAAGCAAGCTGCAGGCTTCAGGTGATGGCCCCATAAATCCTGGAGGCTGGGTGTCATGCAGACATAAGCCTTGGTCTCACAGCTGCTCCTATAGTACTTTGTAAAGCGCTACTTTCCATGTTCAAGATCTTGGTACTGGAATAAATTGAGGTGGTTTGGTTTCCACTTGGACACTCATTTTCCAGAAAATAAGTGCAAAATTAAGTATGAATGTCAATAAGACTCTTAAAGTGGTCAACTGGGGCAGCAAAGAGGCAGGCCTTGTCGAAGAATTTACTCACTAACGTAACCTGAATCTTTCTCCCCGCCCCACCCTCACCATCTACCAGTGTTCAGCAAAATTTAATCAGCAATCCATTGCCAAATGGTTCTTTTAGAATTTTTGGGGTAGCATTTTCTCCATCCTCCCTTCCTCCTGCATACATGTCTCCACCTTATGGCTTCAGGAAGACAAGCAATACATTTCTATCCCTACATGTTTCACCACTTTTTTTTCTTACTTTTGTTGGTGCCCACTGGTCCAATATGTGACATGAAGAGGCAATTTTGCGCTGCAGGCTTATGAGTTTAATAAATAGATTCCAGCACATATCTGCCATTGGGTCCAGTGGTCCAAACAGGCAGTAGCTAATTTTGTGTAGAACTGGCATGTGTGTTTAACACAAAGAAATTGTTTATTTATGATATTTTTCGATTTGATTTAATAAAACTACTTTCCTGACTCTCACTGGACTGAAATAGTCTGGCAGTTAAATAATAAGTGGCGCAATTCCATGATGGAGAAGAGTTACAAATTATCTACAAGAGATGAGTCTAAAGGTGGCCCTACAGATTCCCGTTTGCCCTGCTATTTGGGCCCTGGATTTTAAAAGCGGTGGAACATGAGCCAGGATACCATACACTATACTGTGATTTGTCCAAATGGGTAAAAGGCACTTCTCCATCTTGTGAGCACAGCAGTTACAGAGCTGAATCACTTCACATTCTGAGTTTTTATCTGGCACTTCACAATCATCCAATAACAAATGTGTAAGGGAGGCACAGTAAGCAGTGAGGAGTGAGGAGTGAGGAATCCAGGGTGGGTGTCTTAACAGCCCAGAGTTCATCACTCTGGTGAGTCAGTAGAGGTACGGGAGATCTCCTGAAAATCTGTCGAGATGGCATCCCAACTAGCCACCTTCTTCTTCTTCGCCTGTCGTTGTTGACGATACCAAGGACATCACGTTTAGGAGGTTGACTGGGAACGGTGTGTCCGGCAGTTGCTGATCAGTACGATGGAGGCTCTGAAAGCTCTGATGCATGTAAGGCACAAGTGGTCTGCTGGGTTGGTTGGCAAGGAGTTGGCTATGGATTTGCGCAGCTCATGCTTCGTCTGCACCTCTGCAGTCCTGCTCTGCTTGTAGGAAGTAACGTTTTTGCTGGCGCAGCTACGTCAGGCGGGGCGGTCTTGCGCTAGGGTTTCCCAGGAGTCTGGGTCAATAATGCCCTTAAGAGACTTAACATGTCCTTGAAGTGCTTTTTCTGCCCACCTTGTGTGCATTTGCCTTCGGCCTGTTCGCCATAGTACTGTCTCTTGGGAGGCGTGTGTCAGGCATAAGTACAAGGTGGCCAGCCCACCTGACTTTGGCCCTCCTCAGCAGGGTGTAGATACTTGGCAGACCAGCTTGAGAGAAGACATCTGTGTATGGAACTTTTTCCTGCCAGGTAATTTTCAGCAACTTTAAGTGGTTCATGTGGAAGCGATTCAGCTTTTTGCCATGGCGCTCGTACACTTTCTCATGCCTCACAGGCATACAGTAGTGTGAGCAGTACAACTGCCTTGTACATCTTCAGCTTTGTAGACAGTTTGAAGACTCCTCTTCCACATGGATTCCCACAGGCATCTAAATGCAGAGCCGAGGTATGTAAACTTGTCAACAGCTTTCAGGATTTCTCCTTCAGCTGTGCTAGTTGATTCCACATACGGCTTCTGCGGTGCAGGCTGATGCAAGACCTCAATCTTCTTGGTACTGATTTTGAGGCCGAAGTTTCTGCAGACAATGAAAAAGCAGTTGCTGCACTGCAGCATCTGGGACTCGGTGGCAGCATTGACTGCGCAGACATCTGAGAACAGGAACTCACGCACAAAGTCCTCTTGAACCTTGGTCTTGGCCTGTAAACTCCACCAGTTAAAAAGCCTGTCATCAATCCTATATCTGATCTTGATGCGGAATTGTAAATGCAGAAGGCATTTGACAGCACAGCCAAGAACATCAGCCTGAATAGCGTGGGTGCCAGTACACAGCCTTGCTTGACTCCGTTGGTAACTTGGAAGGCATTGGAGGAGTCTCCATCGTCCAGTACTAGAGCAAACATGCCATTGTGGATCTGGCGCACCATACTAATGAATTTACCTGGGCAACCAAGCTTCTCCATGATCCACCATAGCCCCTCACAACTGACAGTGTCAAAGGCTTAAGTCAGATTCACGAAAGTTGTGTAAAGGTCCCTGTTTTGTTCCTGGCACTTCACTTGTAGTTGACGTGCTGCAAATATGTCCACTGTCACTTAGCCATCTCTGAAGCCGCACCGACTCTCTGGCAGGTGTCCTTCTTTCATGTGTTGAGTGAGGCCGTTGAAGACACTGGCATGGATTTTGCCAGCAAGGTCCAGGAGAGAGATTCCTCTGGTTGTCGCAAGAGTGCCCATTTCCCTTTCTCTTGGAAAGAAGTACTATGGAGACATCCTTGAACTCCTGAGGGATATCTTCCTGTTGCCACACGGTCTGGAAGAGCTTGGTGAGCTTCTGTAACCAAACTGGTCCCCTAGCCTTGTAAATTTCAGCTAGGATGGAGTCAGAGCATGGTGCTTTACCACTGGAGAGCCGCTTAATTGCTTCCTTAACTTGATTCCTTTGGAGGTTCTGCCAGGGAGTTGTTGATGGCGATTTGAGGTATGCGGTCAATGGCTTCAGCATTGATGGAAGAAGGCCTGTTCAGGACATTGCTGAAGTGCTCCCCCCATCCTTTTAGGATGACATTCTTGTCAGTGAGCAGGGTGGACCCATCGACACTGAGCAGTGGTGATGTTCCAGAGGACTGGGGTTACCCAAGGTGTGCTCCCTATGCAGGGCCACCTCCTCCACCCTAGCCATAATAAACAAGGAAGACGTCCAGGCTGAAAGGGTAGGAGGGTCATGTGCACTCCATTTCTTAGTAATAAGGCATTTGGCTGTTATAAGGCCTAGATCTAAAAAACGGACGTGGCTCTATATTTCCTATGCCCGTGATAAAGACCCAGTTGGCACACCTCTCATGTATGGGTGACCGGACACCCTGTGCAAGTGGATAGGGGAGAGATTACACCCTGCCAATACTGGTGGAGTTATGGGGAGGCCCATTACAACTGTAGGAGATCAGCAACAAGTTGAGAGCAGCGAGGACATGCCACATCTGCACGATGGAAATAGAGCTTATTTTTGGATGGAATGAGATAGGCCCAGTGGACAGTAACATTACGAAAGCAGGTGTTAAGTGGAATCTGTGTTAGGCTTCTAGTAGAGCAGCCCATTGTTTGTCTGTGCATGGATGGGAAAGGTCTCCTTTTCAGTGATGCCGAAGGTAGTAGAGTGATATTGCAGCATGAGTGTGGGGGGAGTCATAAAACCAGTGGATTACCAGTCTTCCCAGGCCCATAACACAGATACTGTCTCGTAAGATGCATTTGATATTCCTGAGCCATGTCACCCCTCTTGTCGCATAGCGTCACGATTCGTGGAGGGGCATTGCTGAAGCATAATGAGCCAAGGCGTGGGTAAGGAAAAGACCACACCGGAAAGAGCAGCTCGCAACTCAGTCTGGAGTGGGAAGTTTGGAGCAAGGATGAAACAGCTGAAGGATATTTGTGCAAGTCCAGGCGGGTAGTATCGTGCCAGTGTCAGATAAGTGCAATCCTGCTAACCCGTTGGCTGCCCATTGTAGTTGGGAGGCATAGTAATAGTGTTCGAATTTGGGGAGTGGTAGGCCTCCCCGGTCTGTTGCCACATAAGATTTTAGCAAGAGCTAATCTACATAGCAATATGTTCAAATGAATTCCCTAATGGAGCATTCAAAAAGACGTGAGACGAATGTAAAGTGGAAGATTAGTAAAATAGTACAGGAATTCGGGGTGTGCCACTATTTTCAAGAAGACAGTACACCTGGCCTCCGACGGGGGTGGTGGGCGTGTGCTCCAAAAGGACATCTGGGACCAAAGAGATGTAACAGTACAGGTAAGGTTGCAATCAAATAGATCCAGAGGCCAAAGGCATATCCAGATCCCCGGGTATCTAAATAGTTTGCCAGAGTATCTGAATTCCATTAAAGACCTGGCAGTGTGGCTCTGAAAGGAAATGATCATGTCTGGCTAGTTTACCTTCAGGCCAGATAAGTGGGTGAGGTGACCGTGTCTGGACTATTAACAGCAGGAGGGAGTGCAGGTCGCGAATGTTAAGAAGTAGGTCATCTGCGTAGAGTGAGATTATATGAACACTATCCCCCAGAGGAATGCCCAAAGTGGTACCACAGTTCGTAAGTGTCAGTGCCAGTGGCTCTTTTGCTAAAGTAAAGAGCAGCGCTGAGAGATGGCATCCTTGATTGGTGCCCTTGTGTACAGTTATTGGGTCAGAAATGAAAGGCTTTGTCTTGACCCAGGCTAAAGGTTGAGTAAATAGCAGCAAGGTCCAATACTATAATGCAGGAGCACTGGTGACGGGAAGGTCCACTCTGGAAGTCGAAGGGCTTTTTGAGGACCAACACTACACATCCAGCATCTGGACATTGGTGTGGGGCATGTGTCATAATGAGGAAGAAGCATCTGAGGTTTAGGGAAATATTATAGTCATGGACAAACCCATTTTGGAACGGATGGACCATGGGTGCAAGTCAGTTGGCAAAGGATGTTAGCCAATATTCTGCAGTCTGTGTTCAACAGTGCCAGGAGTCTATAAGAGTCCACTCCATAGGATCCTTGCCTTGCTTAGGAAGAGAAACAAGTAGGGTATAGCAAAAGGACAGTGGGAGGGGGAACGCAAGGCCTCATCGTGAAACACCGGTAGCTCTGAAGTGTAGGTTCTGTAAAATTCTGCAGGTAATCCATCAGGGCCTGGCTTTTCTTTTTGGTGGCTAGGTAGTAAATGGCCTCTTGTATTTGCACTAGTTATAGGAACATATAGTATGTTGATCAGGAGTGAGGCGAGGTAATGGTTGCCTGGGAAGAAAGGAAGTGGTGGCATGTGCAGCGCTACTTTACAAAGTAGTGTTATGTCAGTTCTTCATGAATGGCAGACTGAGCGTATTAGTGGCGCAGCGTCAGCATAGCGTGACTAGTTTGGTCCAGACAAATCAGCCATGCTAAAAGAGAACCAGAACAGTCTGCCAAGCTGGGGACCCTATCATAGTGTGCTACATACTTAAGGCATCGTAGCCGCTCAAATAAGAAGACTCGTTCATGCTGCATCTCTGTCAAGGACGGGTATGTGATGGGTCATGTGCTGTTGGGTTTCATGTTTTAGAAGCTGGCAATTGATGTGTGTGATATCCTTGTTTGAGCTGTTTACACATGCACCAATTGACCCCTAGACAGGGACCTCGTTTGGTAACTTTAAAAGCATCCCACTCTACCAATCTGGTGGTGGCCGTGTCTGTGTTAAACGCAAGATATTCACTTATGGCAGTGTTAAGAGCAGAGCGAAGGGGTGGGGCTCCTCTAGTGCTGTTGCGCCATGTAATCTGTAGGTATTGAGTATTATGACTGGAATGGATGTGGCCTAAATAATCAATGTGGGTAATCAATGACAAAAGACCAGGTGTCTTGATAAATCCCTAAGTGAAGAAGGTGGGGTGACGAAAAGATTAAATAGACTCTAAGGTTTGCATTGCTGCCAAATGTCAATGAAGTTCCAATGTTCTAACCAGTTGTGTAGCACTTGAGCGTCAGTAGTGGCGGTTGGATGGGGTTGGAAGGAACGATCTAGACAGTTGAAATTAACTCCTAAAAGCCAGGGAAGCTCATTACAGATGGACAGAGTTGCAGATAGACTGTGTAAAAATGTAGCCTTGTCCGAGTTAGGAGCATATCTGTTGTCTATAAGAATGTGACAGCCATCTAAGCGGCCCCACAGCAATATATATCGGCCTTCTGGGTCCACCACTGTCTCCTCTGCTGAGAGGCACTCCGGGACGAACCCAGATGAGCATGCTCCTCGTGTAGGAGTAGCTGGTGGTAGAAACCTGACCGAGCCAGCGGTGGTGTAATTTGGTAGCCTCTGCAAGTGTTATGTGTCTCCTGTAGTAATGCATGCAAGTTGATTGAAGTAAACAGCATTGTGTCGGGGAGGGAGTGTGCCTTCCTCATTCTCCAAGTAATAATATTAGTTTAAGTCATAATACCAGCAACAACGATTGGGGTGTGCAATGGTCCTGTATGGCACATGGCAGAAGTGCAAGTATGTCTGAAGTGTTACAGATTTAAGGAGGGCAGGCAACATGACAGGGAACAAGATTAAAACCATCAACAAAGAAGAAGCAGGAATGCTATGAGAGCAGATGACCAACATGGATCTGCCCAAAAAAAATAAACAGTGAAGAACAAGAGTGGTGATGTAAGCCAGCTTGTGGGCTTAGGTGAGGAGGTGTGTAATATCCTAGGTGTAGCATACCCCAAGCTGCATAGTTGCATTCAGGCACCAGCTGTGGGAGGCAACCAGTGTTCTAGGAAATACTTTTTTTTAGGAGGCATATTAATCACAACATATAATCAAATGGCAGTAACACAAGACAAGTTATAATAAAGAGAGAAATACTACAACATAATGTGCAGTTGCAATGTTAGGGTGCACTTAGGAGGCAATAGATCTTGCAGATACAAACAGTGGATTAAACAATGCCATCATCAGTTTGAGGGGAGACCTGAGGAAGGCGTGGGGTCAGTATCAGGAGGCCATGTAGCATTACAGCCATCATCACTGACAGAATTGCCATCGCTTGGGTCCAAGTTGTGAGGAGTCATCTGGATAGCAGCAGCTGTCTGCAGGGCATGCCATGTTTCAAGGATCAGTTATTTCAAGTCAGGAATAGCCCCACTTTTACGGACATGTGCTTGGTGGCAAGGGCGCCTCCCCCGATGGCAGATTAATGTAATGACAAGGCACTTGCTGGAGAGTGTCCCATATAAGTCAGACCGGAGGATTCGAGCCAGTCCCAGGTATCTTCTGGAGAGAAAGAATCAGGTCGAACCATCCACAATCTCCCAAAGCCGAGAAGGGAAGTGAGTACTGATGGTCCAGGTTATGGAGGCACACTCAACTGCTAAAATTGAGTTCCTCTGGCACTGTACTGTCAAAGTATAGTCCAGAAAGAACATGACTTGCACATTATCAATATTATTGTCATTGAGTTTCACATAGGCTAGAGTCACTATTGCGATAGTGAAGCAATCGAAACATCAATGATTTGGGGTTGGCGCCCAGAGGTGGTTTCCGCATCCCAACACAGTGCACTCTCTCTATGGAAAAGAATGGAGAAAACTTGGACATAAGGAGTAAGTCACAGAGCCAGTGCTCAAAGTATGCCAGTACATCAGAGCTCTCGGGACCCTTGGAAAAGTTTCATCATTTAAAACACTGTTCCACCTGTTACGGCCTTCAGTGTCTTCCTCTCGATTCTCCAGTGTCTGTAACTGCTCCGCGAGCACCTTCAGAGAGGACTCATGTCCTGGGTGCGTGGCTGCAGATCTCTGCAATATTTAGCTCTGTGAGGAGGACCTTGACACCAATTTGCGATGATCTGCATGTAGAAGCAGGAGGTCCGACATCACCTGGTTGACCTCGTTTTCAAGAGAGGTTCTGGTGTCATTTAAATTGTGAATTTTCCATATCGCTTCCAGGACTGTGTCCAATTTGTCTTCAGAACTATGGGGATGCCTAGTGGGAACTGTAGAAGTGAGGGACCCGGTGGTGGTGCTGGAATATGATTTTGGTGGAACATTCCGAATACCTGAACCTAAGCATCCCATCCAGAGGGAGGCAGAGGAAAGGAAGGCTTCGCTCCGCTCTAGTATGCCTGCTCGCAGTCGCCCACGGAGTCATCAGGGCGATGCAGCACAGCAGCCCCCTAAATGTTGTAGTTGGAGATTAGTATGCAAGGTTCCAATATTGCCCAGCAGTACAAAAGAAAGGGTGATAAAGAAACATTATGCCACCACCAGCCCCGCCAATAGGATCCCAGGGGGTTTGGGGGTTTGGATAGTGTTGCAACAAAAGCAGCCCAGTCTGGCTCACTGGTATTATATAGCGTCAAACGGAGCAAGTCATGACAGGGAGACAATACAAGACTTGAGGAGTCGCTCAGTCAATAGGCCACAATGTGTTGCAGCGGGGTGTCTAGATGGGTGCCGTAGTGTCCAGAGAGGGGATAATATGGAGGTTCATGCAAGTGCCAGGTTCTTCACTCACGCAATTAACTGTTGCACGAATTGGCTCCTAATATCACACCCTGTGTGCAAACGAGCCGGCTCCAATATTAGCTACATCCCTCCTGTTGCCCGAGATGGTGCCACCAGGGTAATAGTTCCAAAGCAGTAAGTGAGTTGCAGTGGGCAAAGTTATCAGTCCCTCAATGGTGGGCTGATGTGCATATGAGGGTGGGAGCCACTAAAAGGCAACTGTGACCCATGTCAGACCCGCGGCACCGCCCACATCCCAGGAGGAAGATCCGACAATGAGGTCTGGAAGAGGTGGCACAAATGGCACGGTACTCAGAGTCACAAGTTGGGGCCCGATCACACCATAACGAGTGACAAAGTAAGTTGATGATGTGCAGAAGTTGCAGCAGCAGCAATGTGCTTGCACGCACTGAGATAGTAAGTCTTACCACCAGCACTCCTCCTCTCTGCAAATGCAGGACCATCCACACAGCAGCAGAGGGGGGCTCAAAGCTGGTCTCAGCATGAGGGCACAGGTGGACAGGATGGGTTCACGTGGCCAGCCCGCAGACACCGCTGTAGAGACTACGCTCTCTCGTCCACCCCAAACAGTGATCGATGTTCACTCCTCAGGCATCCAGGTAAGGCAGTCACAGCCTGGTAGGCTGCTAACTAGAGCGGGCCCCACCGGGGTCACAGCAACAGGCTGTTCGCTTCCATACAGGTCTGACGTACAGGTTGGACGGTGAGGAGGATGCAACAGAGTGCATTGAGGTTTGATTACCGGCGCAGAGTGGAGAGGTGAACGGATAAAGGGGTATTGTGGCAGAACACCTGAAAGGCGCGTGGACCTTGTTGGGTGCCTAAGCCACACATCCCAGCAGAACTTTTTTTTGCACATACATTTTTAGTCCTGAAGTAAGGTGATCATACATGTTAATTTGTCTGCCATCTGAGATATGAGGATTCCTGTTGAATGAGAAAAAACACTAGAGCTTCAAAGGCAAAAGGAACTCAATTTTTAATCAGCTGAAGATTAGGGTAAGAAGTCGCACACCAGAGGGTAAACTCCTGTGGTGTAGACACGAAGAGTCTGGATGATATGAACTGTTGAGTGTCACACAAACAAGCACTGTTGATACAGAAGCGAGGCAATGGGATCTTAACCAGGAGCATATTATCACACGAAACAACATTAGAGCAAGTTCTAAGGCGTATGCAGATGTTTTATATTATTTATAGGATATTTATGGAGCAAAACAGTGAGCTACAGGGGTTTTCGAAATTGGTCTTTTTTTTTTTTTTTTTTTTTACACAGCTCTGTTTCCGACTGCACAGCAATTAGGACGACAACTTAAATTATACAACTAATTCATCTATGAAAGATACACTGGGAGGTTCCATAAGAGGTGAAGTTAGCTAGGCTGACACCACCTCATCTGTACAGCACGAACTTCGAAAGCAACAAAGCGTCCTTAAACTTGTCTGACGTATAACCAGTATAGACATTGCACAAAAATAAAGGATGCTGGAGTTAGCTGGGAAACAATGTGTTAATAAACCTAGTCCATAATGGTTAAAGTCCACACAACACACACCTGGAATTGCCACTTCACATATTTCTATCTTGGAACTGTTGACACTGTAGTTCTGTTCATATTATGACTGTTCAAATCTAGTTCCAAGGATTAACAGCAAAAATGTTAATCCAAAGAATTATTTTTGTATGCCAACTAAATCGCATTCCATGAATCTCAAGTGAGGCCACAGCTTGGTTCCAAAGAAGACGACTTCAAGTGAACAGCACAATGAAGCAAACATTTCTCAGTTTGCCCCGTCACTTCAGTAGTGTCAAAAGACTGCTTCAAGTATGTGACGTTAAAACACCAACTCATATACTACTTTTAAAAGTGAGGATTGATTAGAGATCAATATTGCATTTCCAATACTGTACGTTAATCTACATATACACATTTGTAGAAGTACAGTGGTCATTTACATAGACGTAAAAAAAAAAAAAAAAAAAAGAGATTATGTTTATTTCGTTCCTGTGGTTCCTCTCTAGCATCACTTAAAGAATGGGCATGTAATGGGAGAGGTACAATCCCCCTACAACACCCACACAGGGTCGGTCGGATATATCAAATAACTTTTTAACATCTTTGGATTAATCTGTACACGTTTCTACACAAAAGCAGTGGTATCCATGTAAAATGTAATTGCAGAAGGCAGGGTCAATGGTCGATTTTCAGAATAACCACTTGCTATTTAAGTGAACGCCATTTAAATTATCTGCATATGAATTAATGTTTTATTACTTGGAAAATCTATCATCCATTAACCTTTTCTGGACATACGCTGGGTTGAACGCCTAGGATTTAAACAAAGCCAGAAGAAATTATATATATATATATATATATATATATGCTTTATAGGTGAAGTTTGAGTTACACATACAATATTTCTTATTTGAAACGCCCTACATTCAATTACCTCAGCAACTCCCACCATTCTAAGATCCCTCAATAGTTGCAAAAAAGTTGAACAACATTGGTTACGCGCGGTTTACCTTGACTCGCTGCATTAGCCTCCTCAAATTAGGAGTGGGCAGGAGGTTTAAGGGAAGGAAGGTTTGCCTGCCAGTGCTAGTGCATGAACGGTTCAGCTAGCTTTTCAGCAACTCATCTGTAGGAAGCCACTCAAACTGATTTATTTTTAAGTTCACGCCAAGCATGCGAGCTGGATTTTGTTTGTCAGTATAAGCTGCTGCAGGTAAACCTGTGGAGATTACATTTTTTCCAGCTATTATAAGCACTTACAATTGTAAACTGAATTGTTGCAGCAAGTTATTAATGGTCGGCCACCAAATCCTTCAAATCACAAGTACAAATGCAGGCCATGCCCCAATATATAAAACAGCATGAACTAAAGTCGGTCAGCCAACATCACTGCCACAAATCACCACTCTGGAGCAGTCCAAGATGTCAAACAACTCTACACTCCCAGAATATCAAAAAGAGTGAAGGGCTGTGCGTTGGTACACTTCATTTTCTCTCAGCTGGTGCGGATCAAATTTCACACTTAATTAGCAGCAGAATATATATTTTTTTTTTTTAAAAGGAAGAAAGACAGCAGATAAACCATATGGAAGCATTTAGTTGCACAAGCTTCCATATCATTAAACTGTATGCAGCCCTTGAGACGTAAATGTGTCACGAAAGGACTTCAACACTGGGCTAAAGAGGGGGGAGGGGGCGGAGAATAAGGTTATGTCAGACCACCTACAAAATGGACATCAGTCTTCAGTTCTCCCAGAGACCCTTGGAAGAATTCATGTCAGCTGTAATCCTCTTTCATTGCTAAGACGTGCGGCAGCAGAAGACCCGAGGAGCAGACTGCCACCTTGCTTTCATTTTTGCTTTTGTTGCCATCGCGGTCGACATTTTCACCGTCAGAGCGCAGGTGAAAGGACCTTTTTTTTTTTTTTTAGCACTACAATAGTAAAAAAAAGAAAACGCTTCACAAAAACCTCTAATTATGTTAACGGTCTTCACACTTATTTCATCTTCCACAGGGACATACAACAAGAATGCCCTCTGCTACAGTTTTCCTATACTATGTTGTTGGAATCCATGCATTTTTCTTTCTTACATGGTTTCAAACAAATACACAGAAGTTAAATTCATTGCATATGCAGATGCTGTACTTTATGTCTCGGACAACCAAACCTCTTTCTTATTTGTTTTTTTATCCTACTAAGTAAATACTCACATTTATCTCGATAAAACATTGATAAGTTATTGTCTCAAACAAGTACTGCTTAAAGGAAATGTTTACAGATTCTAAAACGTACGTGGAAATCGAAAAATATGAAATTTTATATTCCATTTCTATTAAAGAAAACATTTGTAATAGCTTTGCTGACATCAACCATAAAATCCTCACCATGTCAGAAAAATGGACTCCGTTGCTTCTATCATGTTGGAGCAGATTAGATACCATCAAAATGATAATGCTACCAGTTATTTATTTCTATTCAATGTTCCCAGTGAAACTCCCTCAGATGTTTCTAACCCCATCAGTGTGGAGGATGACTCCAAGCCGTTCCCTGTACCGTTTCTCGCGTACGGATAATGGTTCCAGGCAGGGCTCGCATACTAGGCAGGAAATCCCTCTTGTGTTGGCACCAGAGAGAGTTCCCTTTTTCGAGAGTTGGGGAAAAGATTCCACAGTAGCCTGAAGCATTTTTTTGTTTTTCAAAATAATGATTATGGGTGTGCATGGAGCGCTGTCATTACATTTGTATTGAAATGGGCTGATCGGTTAATTTCACTGAATGGGTGCTTAAGGGGGAATATATCTCAGTTCCCGAACCAATATTCAGATGGGGGAGGTGTCTTTGAAAGAGGAGAATCTCCACTTTCCAATGATGCCTTTAACCAGTGGATCTCTGCTTAGGAATTGCGGCAGGAGGAAGACCCAAGCAGGCTCTTACACAATTTGCTAGTAAACAGAAGCAAGTGGACTTGCTAGGTACCAATTTGCTGTCAGCTAAAAAGCCCAACACGATATCTAAATAATGATTTGTTATTTGACTTATGAAGAATAAATACCATCAATTTAGAGTTTAAACAAATCAGATCATCACACATACAAATCTTCACAGGAAAGTAAATAAGATAGAACCACCAAAACCCAACCACAAACAATCCTAAAAACCTATCAGGTTAACAAGCTGATAAACATTCTTACGTGAGTGTGACTTATATGGAAAGACTACCACGACCACACTACCTTAGGTCATAAAAATGCTGACGCCCTACTATCATAAGACACTTAATAGCATGAATAAAGTGACCATATATTTTGTACATTCCTACCTACAAACAACTTCAATACTTTTACTTTAATCCATGGTCGACAATGCAAGTTGGTATAAACGGTAGACAAAGATGGGAGTATGCTGGCAAGAGGCCAAAACTAGACAAATACAATTACAGGACTTTCACACTGGAGAGGACAAGGAAACATTTCGATCTCGGTCTCTCTCAATTTCAGTAAATAATTCACCAGCTCGACCAACGAGCAATAAACTGAGACAAAAAAACAAATGATAGATCATTGTTTTGTAAAAAACGTAGTTCTTTATTACAAGGCTTTTAAAATGCACAAAAGGACTAGGAATTAATATATTTAAGTGGCCTTTTTCTCGATATGCCATTTGCCTTTTATCCTCAGAGCACCAACCACACCACAAATTCTAAAACATCTGTCAAAAATGTGATCTTTATTTTACAGAATCGCTGATCACAGCCAGCAGCTATCCGGCAGAAAATATATTCTCTGGAGTTCCTGTTTGTGTCATCGGGCAGGGCTCAAAGCATTGGAATATTTACACAAGGTCTCAGACATCAGAGCATCTCTTACACAGCAATGAAGTGCCAGGGAGCAGTAGTTGTACCATTTAATGCACTCGCCATCTCTTTGGAAGCATACAGACCAAAACTAGTCAGGCATAAGTATTTTAGCAAGAGATCCATGTTTAGAAATATTCAATAGGCAAATCAGGACAGTGTAATGCTGGGCCAAACCTCGTATCTCCAATGAGCAATTCAAAACCAGAAAGTTCTTAGAAGAAGCTTCAATAAGTCCTTTGATCTGTTGGATGATAATTCTACCTGCAGAGCCCTGAGAGGCAATACATGCATATTCATTAGAAAATGATCCTTATGGCAGCCCCAGTATCACTGCCTTCTAGCAAGGGCCTGCAGCAACTTCCCACATTGAGTTAGGGAATCGATGATGGGCAACAATCTAGATAAGAAATGCCCCACAATCCAAAGGACTGTGGAATCCTGAACAATGACCACTCCGATTGGAGAGCTGGTGACAAGGTGAAAGTAGATTTCCTGTACAGCCGGTGATTACCTATGACATATGGGTTAAAAAAAATTGGAAGTTGGGCCAATTAGTTCTAAAGATTGGGTTCTTGTTAGACCTTTTTGATTAAAAGCAGAACACTTGACTGCATCATTTCTTTAGTTGTAGGCCAGACTGAGAAATTATGGTCACACACGTCACCAACGAATGCCACTATGACTACTCCTCTTTCCTTTCTCTTCATGGCAACATATGGCAGTTCTCTGCCCTGTAATCCCTTGGTGATTAGGTCTGGCTCATTTGGAAACCTTCATATCCTGAATTCTGAAGGAATTAAAGGAAGGATTTAAGAGAATGCATGTTCGTTTTCGGATGGTCGGAAAAGTATCAGTCCTCAAATATATAGATTTTATAGCAGGAAACAATTGTTTGGATGTGCATATTTAATTGACTGGGGAGTGGTGAGGGAGGGGAAAATGGTGTCAGAAAGCGAGGAACCTGCAGCCTACATATTCACCACTTTATGTAATGAAGAAATTGCCATTCCATGAGTGTCTGGAAAATAAAGATTTGCCCTTACAGGAAACATGCCATTGCCTGTATGTCTGGTGTCCCTTAACTGGGTATCAAATATTGTGGCTCGGAGTATTACAGTCAGGTGCTTTATGCAGACACAGGTCAATTTTAAATCTAGAAAGGCGTTCGAGTGGTGGTTTATCAAACATTTCCATTGCAGATAAGTATGTGTGTAGTGCAATGTTTGAAAACTACAAGGGTGAGATGGAGCTTGAATGATCAAAAGATGCGGGGAAATTGCTAACCCCCAACAATTAGATGTCTACTGTTGCTCTGTCGAAGGTGAATAAGGAAATCGTGGGTTGGTCAGAGTATGGTATATCTGGTTTTGGGGCACATTCGGAGAAGCTTATGGCCTCTAAATGTCCCTATACTTTAAGGCATTTTGAGAACTGCAGACATGTCCAAAAAATTGTGTTTTTAAGGCTCCCTTTAATCAGATGGCCTCAAGGGTGATAGATGAACACTAAGCAAGCATACTCTTACTACTCATCATTTGAAGCCTGAGCTTGTTTGGAGTCTCTACAGGCAATCTGGAGAGGTGATCAACCAGCGCTGGGAGGGCCAGTCGGGTAGCCATGCGCTATAGAAAAACAGATTGAATTGAATTCAATACTCAGAATTCTTGCCACAGAACACCAACATGTTATACAAATATTGCAAAGTCAAAATTTAGGGGTAAAATTATAAGCTAATGTGTAGGAGTGATGGGACAAACTTGCTGGCAGAATACCCGCCTAATCTGACCCTTGCTTTGAGGGTCTATCAGAACTGCTTATGATTTTATCTGATAAAGAATGGATCACCAGCTGTGATAGTCGTGAGATACAAGGCTGACTGTTCATCTATATCTGCCTTTCAAAGTGAAATTGCTACCTTCATACTCCGTGCCCTGACTTTATGCCTGGAGTATGACGGAATTAAAACAGCAAGACATGAACCAAGAAGACTTTACAGAAAACCTTTTCTAATATTGCACTGTACTTTATTCATAACTCTTCAATGAAAGAACGCAAAGGCAGAATGCATGTATTTTACATCCAAAATACAAAATTGCTGCAGAAATCAGTTTGTACAATACACTCTCTCTCTGTGTGACCTAATTGGAGTAGATAGTTTGAAAGTTGAAACTCTCACTACCCACTTACCTTAAACTAGGTTTTGCTGACTCATTCCTTAAGGCAGTTTATAGGTTCTGCAAGAATGGATATTAAACTTGTCCTATAAAGAGTTGTGGCTGTTGCTATACAACTTTATTGGGGACTACATAAAGTTCTTAAACTACTTTAAAAGATTTGCAAACAAATTACTTCATTAGTCTAATTGAGGTATAAATTCATGACTTTTTTTTTAATTAATATTTATCTTTTTTACAGCCATGGTACACTTAGTAGTTATAGTTGGGACCATGTTTCCATCGAAAAATAGTTTTTTGACTTGCCTATACCTTTGTGACCGTTTGACGAACCTTCACAAACTTTGCCAAAAAAGCGTCCTGGTGATTCTTGTTGCACACAGAAAGTTTCGGGGTGACCCGTCAAGCCGGTCTGAGAAAAAGAAAGGGGGTTCAAAAAAGGTGGGTATCCCATGTTAATTCCCATTAGACCTTTAGACACAACTGCAGCCCGAACCAATGGACAAAATTACACAAAATTTGGCAGAAAGCTATCTTTTGGTACGCAGGCTGAGCTTTCGCTTATTTGGTGTAAATCCATTCAGTAGTTTTGGAGATATTAGGGAAAAATACATTTAGAAGTCTCTGGCCGCGACAACTTTGTGAATAGTGATGAGCTTGTGCAGGGAAATGCAGCGCTCCAACTGGCTGTCAACACTTCAAATAAGGAAGTGTTGGTAGCAGTCTTGGGACTCTGCTTCAGTAGAGTACCAGAAAAAAGGTGAAAAAAGAAAAAGGGCCAGGGTAGTGACACCCTGACCCACTGGTGCTGGGGTTTTATCCAGAAATCGTGACAAGGGGGGGGTCTCCCTTTTTTTTCTTTTTTTAAATAACCCCCGAGAGGGCCAGGTCCCAGAGGCTTATTTTTAAAAAAAATTTTTTTTTTTTTTTTTTTTTAAATGGGGCTACAGGGGTGGTGGTGGTCCAATTTATTAGGACCACCATGCCCTGGGGACGACCATCTCTCTGGGGCAAAATTATTTTTATATATGGGGGAGGCCTCCCAGGGGCATTTATGCAATATAGTGCCCCCCACGGACCTCTATCTCCCTGGGGCCCTGGCCCCCACCTCGAGGAGCTACTCATGGCCCTGGGGACCGCTAGGCCCAGGGCCGGCTCCTGCTATTTCCTGGGGTGCTCACCTCTGGGACAGCTCTGACAGTTGCAGCCAAGTCACAGCAAACATAACTCCGCTTTCTGACAGCAGGACCTGTTAAACAGGACCCACTGTCAAAAAGCGTAGTTTCATCGGTCTTCCCTGCACACAGATATATGTGCAGGGAAGACAGATGAAACTATTGTTCCAGCAAGGAGGTTGATGCTTTGAAAAGCAGCTACTTGCTTGCTGGAGCAATGCCGGCTCACGCATGAAGTGGGAGAAGGATGAGATTGCAGGGGAGACCTTCGGGCTACCCCCGCCGCGGGCCCAGATAGACTATATAAAGGGCTCACAGTCCTTCAGAGAGTTCAGGGTTGACTCCAGGTGCAGGCGTGTGGATTTAAAAAAAAAAAAAAAAAAAAAAATAACTATATATAATCTACTTGGCCAAAAAACAAAATGCCACTGAGATCTAAATGTCCTGCCAAATCCACTTGTCCCACTTTCACCCTACATCAATTATAAGGACTGACAGAGAAACATTCAATATTTTATTTTGTTTGACTGAAATCAATAAACAATTCAATGCTTTGAAATAATGCCAAGTAAAAACTTAAAAAGCAATATTATCCTCAACACTCAAAAGTGAAGAAATTGTATAGGAATAGAATAATAAATGATCTTACTTGGCAGGCTGCTCTTACACTCCTACTGACAGTACTTTAATAGCTATGATGGATGTGACCTCTGATGTCTGCTCACATGCTTTGTGCCTCCTGTTGTAAGCCAGAGATCAATAGCTCTGCTGTGGTCATATTCCGCAAAGTTGGGTCCTTCTATCTTAAAAGGCATTAGGCCTTAGAACACGTCTTGATTTAGCCGTGTTCTTAGTGGGTTCTTATTGATATTCATTGCAGAAAACACATGCTCAACTTCTGCTGTCGATACACGGATTGTGTATCCAACTCCACAATCTTTAATGTATTAGTCATGGTGGAAGGTTTTGTTGCTAGCAGGGTAGAGTATGCAGTCAATATATGAATGCCTTTGGTCTGAAAGCTTTTCATAGGGGATTTAAGTCCACAAAACTCCTCTACGATTTCCAAACTCTCGTCTGTGGTAAAACATGACTCAAAATATTGCAGCAGTTGTTCAACATCATATAGGCCCGTATTTACAGAGTTCCTCTCTACTTTCTGGTCACAGTGTATAATCAAATGCCTGATATCCTTGAACTGGAATGCAATGACATTTTGCAAACCTCTCATTAATGTAATTAACCACATTCCCAATAAGATCACTGTCACTTTGGATTGTTGCTGTTACCACAACATTTTTTTTTTTTAGAAATTATGTGTAATTGACTGCTTAAGAAAAATGAATACAATAAAGGAAATAACCAAGAGAAAGAAGGAAAGAAAAAAAGGAAACCAGGTAAAAGGGAAAGAAAGACAGACAGATGGTAGGGCAGAGGCTACTTCGTATTTAAAAAAATGGATACCAAGAACCAAATTACATCTCCTCTATATTTAAATGAAAGTACTGCAAATTAAACACCATAGCATTTGTTTTTTTTCTTGGGCAAAATTTATCAAAGAAGCTTTATAAAGCTGAAATGTGACATGTGCTCATGTATGTGTCATACGATCACAAAGGGCAACACTGGTACTAAAAACTCCTTGTGGCCTGTGAAAGAAAAATGCAGCTATTCAAGTGACTTTAACCAGAGGCTTAAGTATGCTGACTACATGCTGTATGCTTGTAGAGGGTGGAATCCGGAAGCAAAATGGGAATGACAACAACAGACCAATGGATAAAGAGAAGTGGTCAAAAGCCCCTTTAAGTATATTATAGTACAGGGTTTGGAGACTGTTTTATGCAATGCATCTACTACAGAACATCCTATTTAATTTATTCCATTTACACATTTCCTATTCACTCTGTTTATTTTTGTTTATTTTGTTAATTATGGCAATATTACAAGATGGTACCAATCTTGGGCTTCCATTTACACTTTTGTGTATAACCCTGTAGGTTTGCCTGGTTGTGAATGAGAAGCAATTCCCAAAAAGCACTATTTTGTTACATGATAATGCATTGTGTTCTCCTTTATATAGAGTGATTTGCTAACTATACTCATCACACTCCTCCAAGGGGCTGCCACATTTGTGATCAGCGCCCCTCACCCAGCTTAATTGATATTAAGAATGCCGCCTACATCATATAGGTCTCTGATCATTAAACATCCATTACTAAAATAGGGTTAAGTGGACAGTCCCTTTTCAATTGCACTGGTTTCAATAATTGGCAGGACTGTCTCAGGTTCTAATAGTGCGTGCCAGACCCAGGACATTGCTCAGCTATTGATGTAATACTGCGGAGTGCTTTTTTTCAAATAATTATAAAGTATGTGGCCGGGCAGTGACATTACAAGTGCAGCAATATAGCAGATTGGCTACCTGTGGGGCGCACAGCAGTGCACTGAAATGGGTGTAATTTCAGATATTTATAGGTTACCCTCATCTTCACTCCTTCATTTTGCTTGCGAGAAAGTCATTGTCACTCAGTTATTGAAATGTAACTCAATTACACTGAAATTTTGAAAAAGGTCACAGAGTAATCTGAAACCTTGGCAGGTATGTTCATTCATATATATTGCTTAACTTGTCTTTTAACCTGTCTTGATTGTCTATTCAAGATCAATGGCACGTTATAAATCATAAACAAACGTTTAGTCAATTCTGCAATCAAAGACACAGCAGGGAAGATTTAATGCCTTGATCATCCCCAACTGAGGTAGAAAATAACCAATCGCCTCTGGGGGTGGGGGTTGTAGCTGACCTGGCTGTGGGCTGGCACACACGCCACCCTAGCTCTGGAGGAGGAGCCTGCCTACACAACAAATACACAAACCCACATCCTGAGTTGAAAATACAAAGTACAGCGGTGTGGAATGTTGGGAAGTTTGAAAAATATATATTCACATGTATGTACCTATAGATATTAAACTTTAGTTCCAACTATCTTTACCCTTATCTGAATCCCAGTAAGACTTCCCTACTGACCTCTCTGACACCTATGCCAGTTGTACAAACAAACCTCTCCAAGCCACGTTGTTAAGTTTAGCTCGGTCTCACACTAAGTTCAGCCAGCAACCCAGCCCCCATTTCTTTAGGGACCACCTATTGTCTGTTCACGTGCTCATGCTCACACTGCATTCTGTATATTTTTACACTATGGACTTCTAGTTTTGTATGTGCAGCATTTCTTTTGTATGTGCGTGCCCATGTTTGGACTGTATCCCCTTTTTGGGTTGTGCAATGACAGCACTTATTAACATATATAAATGCCTGACTTATATGCTTCAGGGCAGAAGATGCCAGCTTGTAAGACGTAACACTGGGATGTGCGTCTGCCTTCTGCCTTGGCATGCCAATAAACCTTGGTACCTCATGAAAGCATTTCATCTGTTCCGGAGCCTTGCCTGGTGTTTGTGTTTTCTTTGCGTCACTCTAATGAGGGTTGAAAAATAGTTTCCTAACATGGAATTTCTATAGCCCGACTCCCAGTACATAGTTTGGAGACAAGGACAAGTTTTCATGTTTGTTTTGTCCTTGGGACAAGGAGGACCAACCCCCGCAGCACAAACCATTAGGCTTCCAGTACATCATTATTGATCAAGGAAGGGCACTGTCTATAGTCCAGGAATTATTTGTGTCCATATGTTGATGCTGTTCGAACTTGCATTTATGGTTCATTAATTATTAGAGAGAGCACTGTAAAGAAATGTTGTAATCTTGATCTGGCACTGGCAAAACCAAAATATCTGACATTGGTAGTCAGCCTTTTCGTTTTGTCAATGCGTGTCTAGTTTTGACAGGTTTTTGTAAAAATGTCATGGGTGTGGGAGCTACCAGGCACTCACAATTACAACAAACATGGGCAAAAGCAATAATATATAATTTTGGTTTACGAAAAGCACACATTGTCACAGTAGTCTCTAGCACTGAAGAAAACTACTTTCGGTCCTGATATCCTCCTTGTGAATGAGCAGAATGCCGTCACTCACAGTGAAGCCAGTGAATAGTTAGTAAGAGACAGAAGTTTAATAAAAGCAAAAGGTCTTGTTTAACTCCAGACATAATTAGGGGCCTGATTCTTAAATAAAGTGACAAAGGTGCACTGCACCCATGTTGTATTCCTTTGCATTAGTGCAGATTTACTTTCAGGAGTTCACAATTTACAGAAGTAGGCCAGGAAATCGTACTCCTAGAAAATATTTGGGAACTGCATTTTAGCACAAGCAAATATGCAGGTGTAGATCTGCTCATGCGAAAATCTGTTGAGCGCTTACAAGTTCACTTTCTCGTCAACAACTTTTTTTACCCATCCGTACAAGGTTTATTTCTGCTAGTCAGGAGTAAATTTCTAACATTTCTCAGTATAGGAAAAGATGACAGAATAGCTAGTGAAAGCCCCTAAAAAAAATGCAACTTGGTTTGCACAGAGCTCAAAGTGCATTCCAACCCTGGAACTATGTCTTAATGCTACCTTCAGCCTCACTGTGTAGATCTGTGGAAAGGTGGCAAAATGCGAGAATCACAATTCAAACCATAATATAGTAGGGTTTGAATTCTAGCTAATTATAATTCCGGTATAATCAGAAAGGCTATTATCAGAGCACCTTTATAATGAGATTGCTGCCTAAAATGTATCGCCACACTACAAGGCAACAAAGGGACAAGTGGATTTTCTTACATGACAAGTAGATTTATAAAGCAACCTGTCCCATGGACAAGTGGATATTTTATAAAATTCCACACCCCTGAAAGTAATTTTCTGAAGTAGGAGGACCGGGAAAAAAAAACAAAAAAAAAAAAAAAAAAAAAAACTTCATGATTTCCACAACATGTGAAAGGGAAAAAAAGATAAAGCATCCTCCCCTCCCCCCATCACCTGTATAAATGGAGTGAAATCTGGTTATTTAAATAATTGCATGCCCAAGTCCACTGACAAGAGAGTTAGCTTATTACAAAAAAGACAAACACACAAAAGGTAAGGGCTAGCTGTTTGAACATTAATAAACGTGGATCCCAAATAGAGCCCTTTTGGCAAGGCCAGGGCATGACTGCACCACCTGGCACATACTGGCAATAGGGATTTACACTGAGCTACGAAAGTTACAAGCAGGCACAAGCCAAGTTGCAAAAACATGGAGGGATTTGAAGAGAACAAGATGAAAAACTGAAGTGAACACCATTCACGAGCTTGAGCTTTTAAAAAGCAGTGTTAAACAGGATGTTAACAAAACAATTAGAGCCCCCTTCACCAGTGTCCAGTCGGAAGGAACTTGCCATCACGAGCTGCACCATGAAAAATACAGATAACCCGCAATTTCTGCTCCGGTGATCTCATTAGCATGTAACAGAGGAGTGTGGGATTGAATGTGAGTGCAGGTGGGAGGAGATGGAGAGGAGGGAGAGAGAGGGTGAGTGTGTGTCTGTGTGTGATGGGTGAAGACGGGAGAGCTACTCTTGTGGTAAGAGAAGCATGCTGCGTGAGCTCGTTGCTGGTCATTCTTTTTATGATGCAGACTATTAAATGGACCACTTGACTTTTACACCAACACTTTTTCACTGCAAAATAGTTCACTAGGGTGGCAAGGAAGAGCCGTTCTACAAATAGCACAAGCAGCTCCCAGAACGTGTGTAGCTGGGGAAGAGCATGATTGGATGGTGAAATGCCATTCATTTTTAAACCCTGCTCTGAGACGGAGAGAGACGAAAAAACACTTCACAATAAGAATGACAGGAAGTGGAATCTTGCGATTCAGGTCCTCAGATGACCAATCTTGTTATGCGACAGTCTCCCCCTGCGGAATTTATACTTTCTCAACATTTCGGGGTCCCTGCACCACTGAAAACGGGTGGTGCTAGGGGCAGAGTGTCCTCTAACAGGGTGTTTACTCGTGACCACCATGATGTATTTGTGGCACAGTGCTGCCTGCCCTTAGTGAACCACTACCAGCTCTTCAGTGGTGCACTTCGAACCCCCGCCCCCTACACAATTTAGTGGAGCTTTGAAGCAGCACTGCAGCTCGTACAGCACCAAGAATGAAAACGCTGCACTACAGAAACTCATCCTAGCATAAGCCAGTGAAAACATTAACATGCATTACAATAGCGCTGTGTCTACCAGCGCTAGTGTCCGCAATGTCCTGACTCATGAATATCCGATGCAAACACCGGGACCGCCCTGCACAAACACTGCATCAGTCCTCTAATGTGATTATCACATGCATGGTGCAAAAAGGAGTTTCAATCCCTCGGCCAATGGAAACAGTGCTTTTCCAGTTCTCATTTTCACACTTTAGCCAGAGATTAGCTGGGAGAGTGAAACATCAGTGAGGCTTGAGTCCAGTCATGTGCGTCTAGCCAATTAGAGGTCTCTGAAGGTTCCCTGGCTTTGTTCCATCATTTTTGATTGGATGCGAGCCCTAGAGTGCCCACACACGTAGGAAGCTGCATTTATTTGCCTGCTCCCGCAGGAGTCAGAGAGCTAGCAGAGACCACTGGAGCATTCATCCCACACACGCACACAACTGTGCAGTCCCTAAGCAGAGGAAATAGAAGTACATCAACAAGCAAAAAAAGCACTTAAAGAGGAAGTACCCTTGCTTGGTGGAGAATAAACTCTTTGTAGTTTAGTCATCTTCTCCTCACCAGGATTCCTTTTATGGTAGATTTCTGTATGTAAGCATTCCATGAATTACTACACTGCCAAAATTACAGCCACACAAGGTCACTGGAGGCATTACCTGGTGGTCCAAAACCCAGCTGTAGTGTAGGGGATGCACAGCTAATTACTCCACATATTACATCATTGAGGACATCTTCATAACATCATTTATATTATCACTACAATAATTGCTTAAATTACAGATGAGAAAACGGTGCAGGGCGGGAAGGCAATTTCTAGCTACCTTAGGGAACGCGCTATAGTTACTTGAAATAACTAACTATAACACCTGAATTTCTATGGTTCTGTCCATGTAAATTCAGAACCCAACTATAACCTTTGTTTTTTTGCAAGTGAATATTAAAATATAGATTTTTCCCTCAACCCTGTAGGATCAAGAATACAAAAAAAAAAAAATTGGGGTGCAGGGCCACATTCTTCAATTATAGGCCCTGGGGATCCCACCCCTGTGGCAGATACACTTTAATGAGGGGAGGTGAGTCACACCTAGCGCCCATGAAGGCTCTGGGGTGGGTGGCATACAACCTTCCTCCCTGAGCCACTAAGGACCCCAGCAACCCCATCTTCAGGCTATGTCCTGGAGAGACCACCCGAGACACACAGTGGTTTCCCTGACTGCAAAATTGTTGGGAGTATTTTTGAATCTCCCACCATGCAAGAGCAAACACAAACATGGCCCCCAATGGGCAGGACCTTTTAAAATGCTGCAGACAGCGTGAAGCAAACTTCCGATATGTTTCCCTGACCCCACTGATGCAGACATAAAATAAAAAATAAAAAAAAGGGAGTAATGCCAGCTCCCACAGCCTGCAGGGAGCTGGCTAGGCCCATGGCAGCCCTGGGGCTCCTCACAGCCCGACTGTATGGTGGGTGCTGTGGGTGGGCACCAGGGCCCCAATCTTCAATGTGGGCCTCAAGATTGGGTCTCTGGGGCTGAAACCGACTCAGGGGTCCTTGTGTAACTGTCCCCTTGAATTAAATAAATAAATGCACAACCCAGGGTGATGGGGTCCTGTGGGCCTTTTAAGGATTGGGGACGGGGGGGTGGGGGGGCCTACTAATTTTTTAATATATTTATACTGCAATGGCAGATGGAGCTTCCAGGATCTTTTTAAGGCTTGAGGAGGGGGCAACATGTGCTCCCCCAATTTAAAATAAAAACAATAGGTCCTAGGGGGATGACATCCCTAAAAAGGCTCTGGGTCAGAGGCCACATGGCTTCCCTCCCCTTTAAAATATATATGACTTTGGAGGATGGGGTCATCAGGGCCATAATGCTCTTGGGACAGGTGCAGAGCACCCCCCCCCCCTTTAAAATAGTCCTCAGTTCTTAATACGGCTCGGCAGGGGCATCTGCCCTTCTTCCCTCGAAAATACACAAGACCCTGGGGAATGGGTTCTCCAGTGCCTAATGAGGCTCAGGGGTGGGTACATAAATCTGGTGTAAATCCACTGCAGAATTCACACACATTCTCGAAAAATATTTTTAAAGTATTAAGGCCTTCGGGACCACAAGCAGCACCCTTTCTCAAACAAACAAAAAACCTGTCTAAGAAAGCACCAGAATCCCATGTACTTTTGTTTATACGAAGAAATAAGATCAGGGCAAAAAAAAATTATATATAATAATAATAAAAAATAAAAAAAACTTAAAAAAAAAAACTCGAATACACTTTCACCCCAACTGGTCTTTCCTTTTTTTTTTTTTTTTTTTATATATTTACACTTTTAGCTACTACTCAGTACTATCCATTGTTTTCTGTGTTATTCACATCAGTGTGAGTGACATCTTGAATATGTCCCACAAGTTGTTCGCTCATAGGAATTATTGTATTAGGCAGCCAGAATCCCATCTTGGCACTTCTAATGGGATGATTAAAACACCACAGCTTACATTAGAAAAAGAAACAAAGTCTCAGAAGTCATCTAAGCAGGCACTCTGATTTTGGATCCATCAGTGATCATGCAGGCACACAATTATCACATCTTTTGAAAACATTAATTAAGGAAAGTTCCAAAGCTGATAAGAAAATGTCAGGTAACAGGATCTACGCAGACAATGTTGCATTCAGATGTACGAAATGGGATTTCTAAACACTGATACAGGATTAAAAGTAAGGACACCATTTTAGCATCTGATATCAACACTGCAAGTAGTTCTGTGATATGAAGAGAGCAGTTCTGCATATGTCCTACAGAATTTACTTCAAGATTAACTATGAGATTAATTAAAGTGCCCATCTCTGTAAAGGTGATGCTCATTATGGCCCTTGTGACCTGTTCACTTTCTGCAGTTCATTATTTAGCTTTTCACTTTTTTTGTTGACCGTTAGGATAAGCTACCAAAACTACAGGATAAAGCAAGTCAAGCTTTCATTTTACACGGTATTAATATAGTGGGTAGGCTTAAAAGTCTTCTTGAATTTAGCAGCTTCTGTTGTAGCTGTTGTGATCTTATTTTTGAATCTCACAATGATGCCGTATTAGTGATAGCTTTTTCACCCCACAAACATTTCTCCCCCTAGAGCAGTTGTATTCGGTGTTCATTTGCATAGCAGGCTTTGCCAGTCTCAGTCAGGACAGGAACCTAGGGGGAGGTCACAACTGTAGTACAGTTGTGCCTTTTTTACATGCATATCTTGGAAGCATGAGCTCCTGGTACTATCATGAGGTTCTTCGGATGTTTTCGCCCAGTTAGGCAGGAATTCTGCACCCCCGTGATGAGAGCGTCTGAAATACCTTTTTGCAATGATTACTCAGAACAGAGTACATCTGATGTCGAAATGCACTGAAAATGACCTAAAACCAATTGGTTGGAAGGGTATTTAATAACCATGTCTTGCTACTGATCCTGCTAAGCATTCGCTGAGGAAAGCAGGAAATAGTCTGCATCACTTTAAAAAAAAAAAAAAAAAATTATATATATATATATATATATATATATATATATATATATATATATATATATATATATATATATATTGAAAATGTCACTTACCCAGTGTACATCTGTTCGTGGCATTAGTCGCTGCAGATTCACATGTTTGGCACAGTCCGCTGCCTGGTGTTGGGCTCGGAGTATTACAAGTTGTTTTTCTTCGAAGAAGTCTTTTTTGGTCACGGGACCGAAGGACTCCTCCCTCTTCGGCTCCATTGCGCATGGGCGTCGACTCCATCTTAGATTGTTTTCCCCGCAGAGGGTGAGGATGGAGTTGTTTGGTATAAATAGTGCCCATGCAATGGAGTGAATATGTATGTACGTTAAGAGTTTATAATAATTATTTACAAATGTACAGATGTTTAAGATTTATGATCTACTTCTAAACGGCTACAGGCTACCCGGGGAGGTGGGAGGGTACATGTGAATCTGCAGCGACTAATGCCACGAACAGATGTACACTGGGTAAGTGACATTTTCAGTTCGATGGCATATGTTGCTGCAGATACACATGTTTGGCATAGACTATAAAGCAGTTACCTCCCCTAAAAGCGGTGGTTTAGCCTGTAGGAGTTGAAGTAGTTTGGAATAATGTTCTTAGTACAGCTTGGCCCACTGTAGCTTGTTGTGCATTTAGTACGTCTACACAGTAGTGTTTAGTAAACGTATGAGGCGTAGACCAGGTTGCAGCCTTACATATTTCGCTCATAGGAATGTTTCCTAGAAAGGCCATTGTAGCACCTTTCTTTCTGGTTGAGTGTGCCTTTGGTGTAATAGGCAATTCTCTTTTGGCTTTAAGATAGCATGTTTGAATACATCTGACTATCCATCTAGCAATGCCTTGTTTAGAGATTGGATTTCCTATGTGTGGTTTTTGAAAAGCTATGAACAGTTGTTTTGTTTTCCTGATTAGCTTTGTTCTGTCAATGTAATACATTAGTGCTCTTTTGATGTCTAATGTATGTAGTGCCCTTTCAGCCACAGAATTTGGTTGTGGGAAGAACACTGGCAATTCTACTGTTTGATTTAAATGGAATGGTGAGATTACCTTTGGCAGAAATTTTGGATTTGTTCTTAGAACTATTTTATTGTTGTGTATTTGAATAAATGGTTCTTGTATGGTAAATGCCTGTATTTCACTTACTCTTCTGAGGGATGTGATTGCAATGAGAAATGCGACCTTCCAGGTTAGATATTGCATTTCACAGGAATGCATGGGTTCGAAAGGTGGACCCATGAGTCTTGTTAAGACGATGTTAAGATTCCATGAAGGAACTGGTGGTGTTCTTGGTGGTATAATTCTTTTTAGCCCTTCCATGAATGCTTTAATAACTGGTATTCTAAATAGAGACGATGAATGAGTAGTTTGTAGGTAAGCAGATATTGCTGCGAGGTGTATTTTTATAGATGAAAAAGCGAGATTTGCTTTTTGCAAATGTAGTAAGTATCCTACTATGTCTTTAGTAGAGGCATGTAATGGTTGTATTTGATTGGCATGGCAGTAGTAAACAAATCTTTTCCACTTAGATGCATAGCAGTGTCTAGTGGAAGGTTTTCTAGCTTGTTTTATGACCTCCATGCATTCTTGTGTGAGGTCTAAGTGTCCGAATTCTAGGATTTCAGGAGCCAAATTGCCAGATTCAATGATGCTGGGTTTGGATGCCTGATCTGTTGTTTGTGTTGTGTTAACAGATCTGGCCTGTTGGGTAGTTTGACATGCGGTACTAGTGAAAGGTCTAGTAGAGTTGTATACCAAGGTTGTCTTGCCCATGTGGGTGCTATCAGTATGAGTTTGAGTTGGTTTTGACTCAACTTGTTTACTAGATATGGAAGGAGAGGGAGAGGGGGAAAAGCGTACGCAAATATCCCTGACCAACTCATCCATAGAGCATTGCCTTGTGATTTGCGGTGTGGGTACCTGGATGCGAAGTTTTGGCATTTTGAGTTTTCTTTTGTTGCGAACAAATCTATCTGGGGTGTTCCCCAAATTTGAAAGTACTTGTTCAGAACTTGGGGGTGAATTTCCCATTCGTGGACTTGTTGGTGGTCTCGCGAAAGGTTGTCTGCTAGTTGGTTTTGTATTCCTGGAATAAATTGTGCTATTAGGCGAATGTTGTTGTGAATCGCCCACTGCCAAATTTTTTGTGTTAGGAGGCACAATTATGTTGAGTGTGTTCCTCCTTGTTTGTTTAAATAATACATTGTTGTCATGTTGTCTGTTTTGACAAGAATGTATTTGTGTGTTATTATGGGTTGGAAGGCTTTTAACGCTAGAAATACTGCTAACAGTTCTAGGTAATTGATATGAAATTTTGTTTCGTGTATATCCCATTGTCCTTGAATGCTGTGGTGATTGAGGTGTGCTCCCCACCCTGTCATGGAAGCATCTGTTGTTATAACGTATTGAGGCACTGGGTCCTGAAATGTCCGCCCTTTGTTTACATTTTTGCTGTTCCACCATAGAAGCGAGAGGTATGTTTGGCGGTTTACCAACACCAGATCTTGAAGTTGACCCTGTGCCTGTGACCATTGTGATGCTAGACACTGTTGTAAGGGTCGCATGTGTAGTCTTGCGTTTGGGACAATGGCTATGCATGATGACATCATGCCTAGAAGTTTTAGCACAAATTTTGCTTGTATCTTTTGGTTTGGAAACATAGCACTTATTACCTTGTGGAATGCCTGCACTCTTTGTGGACTTGGAGTGGCAATTCCTTTTGATGTGTTGATGGTTGCTCCTAGATATTGTTGTGTCTGACACGGTTCTAGGTGTGATTTTGTATAGTTGATGGAAAACCCCAGTTTGTGAAGGGTTTGTATGACAAATGTGGTGTCGTTTGCGCATTTTTTTACTGCGTTGGTCTTGATTAGCCAATCGTCTAGGTAAGGGAACACATGTATCTGTTGTCTCCTGATGTGTGCTGCTACTACTGCTAGACATTTTGTGAACACTCTTGGTGCAGTTGTTATTCCGAATGGCAACACCTTGAATTGGTAATGTATTCCTTTGAATACGAACCGTAGGTACTTTCTGTGAGAAGGGTGTATTGGTATATGAAAGTACGCAAAATTTAGGTCTAATGTGGTCATGTAATCTTGCTGTTTGAGCAGTGGAATGATGTCTTGTAGTGTGACCATGTGAAAATGGTCCGATATGATGTAGGTATTTAGTGTCCTGAGATCTAATATTGGTCTTAATGTTTTGTCTTTTTTTGGAATTAGAAAGTACAGGGAGTAAACTCCTGTGTTTTTTTGTTGTACTGGTACTAACTCTATTGCATCCTTTTGCAGTAGTGCTTGAACTTCTAGTCCTAAAAGTTCTAAATGTTGTGGTGACATTTTGCGTGTTTTGGGAGGGATGTTTGGTGGGAAGTTGTGGAATTCTATGCAATAGCCATGTTGGATTATTGCTAATACCCAATTGTCTGTTGTAATCTGTTGCCAAGATTAGTAGAATTGGCTTAGTCTTCCCCCCACTGGTGTTGAGTGAAGGGGTTGCGTGACTTGAAAGTCACTGTTTAGGTGGAGGTGTTTTTGGAGTCTGGAATCTTCCCCTACTCCTTGGGAATTGACCCCCCCTATATCCCCTGAAACCTCCCCTTTGGAAGGAACCCTGATATGGTGTGGTTCTTGTTTGTTGGCTGGTGGTGTCTGTGGGTTGGCCACGAAACCCCCCTCTAAATGGAGTTTTTCTGAAAGAGCCTCTGCTCTGCGGGGAGTAGAGTGCGCCCATGGCCTTGGCCGTGTCTGTGTCCTTTTTAAGTTTTTCAATGGCTGTATCCACTTCAGGGCCAAAAAGTTGTTTTTCGTTGAAGGGCATATTAAGGACAGCCTGCTGGATTTCAGGTTTGAAGCCTGAAGTGCGGAGCCAAGCGTGTCTCCTTATGGTGACAGCAGTGTTGACTGTTCTCGCTGCAGTATCGGCTGCGTCCAGTGAAGAGCGGATTTGATTGTTTGAGATCGTTTGTCCCTCTTCAACTATTTGCTGCGCCCTTTTTTGGTATTCTTGGGGAAGATGGTCTACGAGAAGTTGCATCTCATCCCAGTGAGCGCGGTCATATCTGGCCAGCAGCGCTTGAGAATTTGCGATGCGCCACTGGTTGGCTGCCTGTGATGCTATTCTTTTTCCTGCCGCATCAAATTTTCTGCTTTCTTTGTCCGGAGGTGGGGCGTCACCAGATGTATGGGAATTTGCTCTTTTGCGAGCTGCCCCTACTACTACGGAGTCAGGTGGTAACTGCGAAGTAATAAACACTGGATCTGTGGGTGGTGGTTTGTATTTTTTATCCACCCTTGGGGTGATGGCTCTTGATTTTACGGGCTCTTCAAAAATTTGTTTTGCGTGCCGTAACATCCCCGGTAGCATTGGGAGACATTGATATTGGCTATGTGTAGCCGAGAGGGTGTTAAATAAAAAATCATCCTCTATAGGATCTGAATGCAGTTGGACATTGTGGAATTCTGCAGCCCTAGCCACCAGTTGTGAGTATGAGGTACTGTCCTCTGGCGGTGACGGCTTTGTGGGGTATGAATCTGGATCATTGTCCGGCACTGGGGTGTCGTATAGGTCCCAAGCGTCTTGATCCTGATCATCTTGACTTATGGTAGTTTGCGCTGGTGAGTGCATTTGTGGCGGTGTTTGCGCCGACGATGCCTGTTGTAGTGGAGAGGGCGGAGGCGTGACTTTTTTGACCACTTTGGCTTGTGGTTGTGCGTCATCCTTGAGGAGACTGATCCTTCTTTTCCTCATTATTGGGGGAAGGGTTGATATCTTCCCTGTGTCTTGCTGGATGTACAGTCTCTTTTGTGTGTAGTCTGATTCTACACTTTGGAGCTCTTGTCCAAATCTGTGCATCTGGCCACTTATTCCTTGTTCCTCTGAGTAGGATGAAGGTGTGGTATTTTTCGGCGCCGAGAGAGAATCTTTTTTCGGTTTCGGCACCGACAGAATTTTTGTTCCTTTCGGCATGGATTCTCGGTGCCGATGTTTTTCGGTGCCGGTATCTTGTTTTTGTCTCTCGGAGCTGCTTTCTCGGCTCCGAGGTTGCTCCATGGCGGTCCCTCGACCGGAGTCGGGTGTCTTCGCTATGGGCGTGCCCTTTTTCGGCGCCTTCGACGGGTCGCCTGTTTTATGGGTCGAGCCATGGCCTGTTGGCAGTGGCGTCCCCTGGGCTTTCGTTTTGTCGATGGTTTTACTTTTCGACGTCTTACTCACAGTTTGTTGCTGCTGTTCGACGTCGGAGTCTCCGGATTTTGATTCCGGAACCGAGAATGTTTCCTCTTCGTCGTCGAAACGTTGTTTTGTCGGCGTGGACGCCATTTGTAGACGCCTGGCTCTTCGGTCCCGGAGTGTTTTTCTGGACCGGAAGGCTCGACAGGCCTCACAGGTATCCTCCTTGTGCTCGGGGGACAAGCACAAGTTACAGACCAAGTGCTGATCTGTATAAGGATACTTACTGTGACATTTTGGGCAGAAACGGAACGGGGTCCGTTCTATCGGCTTCGATGTCGCACGCGGTCGGGCCGACCAGGCCCCGATGGGGGAATCGAAGCTACCCCAAAGTCTTCCGATGATCGGTGTCGATGTACCTAACTATCCCGATACCGAACGGAACAATACCGACGCTTTCTTCCGAGATTCTGACTAACTTTCCGAACCGAAACACGGAGCGAAAAGGAATACGTCCGAAACCGACAGCGGAAAAAAACAATCTAAGATGGAGTCGACGCCCATGCGCAATGGAGCCGAAGAGGGAGGAGTCCTTCGGTCCCGTGACCAAAAAAGACTTCTTCGAAGAAAAACAACTTGTAATACTCCGAGCCCAACACCAGGCAGCGGACTGTGCCAAACATGTGTATCTGCAGCAACATATGCCATCGAACATATATATATATATTATATATATATATTGAAATCCCTACTTGAGCTGAGTAATAGCTAGTAAGTTCACAGCACCACAGAAAATAAAATGCTTTAATGTAGCCATGTCAATAGCTTTTTCTTGAAGTGCTCCAACTCAAATGCCTTCTCTCACTTAAGCGGATGGCTCAAAACATCCCGCTTCAATGAAGCTAGCACTGTGTTTAATGATACTTCACAGACCGAAAATTCTATGGCTAAGCTCGCAGGTTAGTTAAGCATAATTTAAGTAGGTACCCTTTGATTGAGGGATCTAACCATACCAATCAAACTCCTGAATGGAAATTCGGAAAATTCATTTATTTGCCAATCAATTCACTCATGTGGAGAAGCACTTCAAGGGCACTGGATGAGACAAATAGTGCCGTGCCACCGCCAACTGAGAATCAAACCCTTGACATTCTTATTTCAGGTAGTGCAGATATAGTCTATAATCAGGTTTTTTTATTGCTAATTCTTTGTGACTAAAATTTTAAAAATGAACGTCCAATGTAAACGCATAATTTTGTGTAAGCATTTCAGCCAAATTTCAACGCAAGTGCAGAAGTCCTAAACTAGAAAGATGTTACCTGCAATTCACATGCCAAATGCTCAGCATGACTAATACACCCCATCACCTTTACATGGTCAACAAATAAAGTAACATTAAATTAGGTTATTATAAGATTTTTGATTTTCAGTCTACAAAAGGCAGTGTCGTGGTAGCAAGTGCTACAATCCAGTGTTCTTTACACGTGAGAGCATTTGGATATTACAGTGTTTCTAATCTATACAGTGACAGGAAAGAAAAACTTCACGATTCTTATACATGCTTCTAAAAAATGCGCATAAATTTATGCTCTTTGGACAAATTATAGACATATGTTTCTTCACTGAATATGACAATACAATATGAAATGCTCAAAATGCTGGACCTCTTGAGATAGGAGGCATTTCTACTCTAGGTTTGCTGATTTCCTGTTGCTTCTCCAGCAAACCTGCAGCCAGTTGTGCAGTAACAATCTTTATGATTCATGAAAATTTCGCAGAGTGCTTTTTATGCTAGGAGAGTAGAGACGACTCCATCTTTATTAAGTAACTCCCCTGGCAAATTCACTGCCATCACTCTTCTAGTCACCACGAAGAATTACAGCCATATAGGTTGCAGGGCCTCCTCCTAGTCCTCGACCCCACATTCCCTGACAAAAGAGACTGACCTCTGAATGAAATGAAAGGTCAGCTATCAGTTGACAATGAATCCTATCTGGCACTTGTTGGAGGGACATGGATTCTGATAATAACAGTGTTCATTAAAAAAAAAAAAAAAAAAAAAAAAAAAACGGATGTTTAAGTTGGGCAATTCCACCGTCAATTATGCTTTTGTGCATTTGATGTTATGCATTAAGCGGCCACAAGTATTCTCATAAGTGGGTTTCTTGTTCACTGGAGCTAGGCGACACCAGACTGAAGAGCACCTATCAGAGCACAACCTGTCTTGGATTGCTTGTCTTCCATTTTGGGAGGTCATGGCCTGGCTGTTAATTCTAGACTACTGCTACTGGAGCAGGGTCGAAACTGATTTGCACATGGCAGGGTCCAACTCAAGGTGGCATGATGGACCAGAGATTGATGGGTTGGAGTACAACCCCATGAGATTCATTATGCAAGCATTCCTTCCATCACCTTTTTTGTGTGGCACTTTTCACCATAAAGCTTTACATTATTATTCTCATAACTGGGACATTTGACATGTAAAGGAAAAAAGAAAAAAAAAAAAATCACCCTAGCATTTTCCATAGTCAGTTACTGCCCAAAACCTGCACAATAGCACACTTGATGTCCCATCATAATGACACCCACCATACAATGGATAAATGTAGTGAAAAGAATGGTTACACCGTGGAGTTGAACTATCCAATATCAATATGATTTCCATATATGATCAAGCTATGTACCATACAAAAGGCAGAAATAACCAGATCATATTTTCAAAAGTCATAATAGCAAAGTTAGGCAACTTAACAATATCCCTGAAATATGGCGAGCACTATTTAACAGCGTGAATACGAAAACCAAGAGAAGCATTTATGGCACATTAGAAGAAAAATACTAAATATATACTTGAACGAAAGTTAAATCAAAAAATCTATTCTACAAAAATGTCACAAGTGTGTTTTAAACAATAAGTAACTTCTAAAATGCTCACCCTTTCTTTGGAGAAATATTCGAAGTAGTGGATTTGCAGTGGTGACGGCTCTGTGATAGTTGTCGTCATTGTTTATAGGCAATAGGTCTCCATGAATATCTGCGTACCCGACTATTACATCAATGTTCGGTATCTTGTGGATATGCTGCAGTAATCCATAAAACTCTTCAAACCTTCCTGGTTTAGATCTTTCCAGAGCAAAGCGTCGAAATTCTGCTCCAAACTAGAATAAAAAGCATGTGGATAAATCAAACTTTTTAGAGGTTGAAAAAAAAAAAGATTAGTAGAAAGACGTACACGATGGCCAAGGAGACTCATTGACATGAAGCACAATCTGGAATCCAAAATTATTAAGAATGTTAGCTTTGGCAAAACTGATCTATAAGCTCAATTGCTCCTTTTAATCACCTATTTTATTTCCCTGGACGTAACTCACGACTGTGCACTTTATTCACATTTGCAAATTGTTCGTGGAGATTTATAAACTTTGATACGGCCCTCAGTCTCTATTGCGATGTCACCAATACAAAAATATACGGTCTTCATTCGTTAGATTGTTTGCTAAAAATCTCCTGTGTCACGATCATTCACTGAACAACCAGATTTCCATCCTGCATGCAATAACTAGAAAGGGTAGTTCCCATTAATCTACTCCAGTAGCTGTTTAAACGGTTGAGTGCTCCTTGCTGTCGTCCGAATAAAAATACATGATGCACCTTGTAGTGTAGCAAGGCTGTCTTAATATGCGATTCTGCTCAAGTAACTCGGAGTACTCAGTATGCTGACATTACAACAGTTGATCAATGCCTTTTTAGTTGAGGAAGCACATACTGGTTATATTTCTGTATATAATCAACAACGCTATTCACTTATCACCCAGGCATATCCACAAGTATCTGCTTTTGAGAGAGCGTAACTTATATAATCTATATTAACATGAAATGTTTATGAATTAATGTGTGATAATGCCACATAGAAACTGTAGTAATTAATTTTTGCTTAAACATGCACTTGAAATGTGAAAGAATGAATGATTTATTGGTATCTCCAAAGTTTCCTGCCACCAATAAATCACAGATTCTCATCTCACTGTGCTCCCTTCCTGAGTTGCAGAAGGATTCCCTTTATTTCAAAATATTTATCTGTGTATATGTAATATTCTCACTTAAAAAAATAAAAAATTACAGGGATGTTATAGTTAGGTCCTTGCACAAAACCAGAGAAATTCAGCAGTTATTTAAAGTAACTATATCTCGCAGTCTCAGCTAATAATAACTTGTGCCCCTACCCTGCAGTTTTTTCTTCAATAATTCGACTAATGTTTCAGTGCGATTTTTTACATTATAAAAGTTGTCATGAGTGCTGCAATACTGGGGGTACTTAGTGAATGGTGGTGGTCCCTGCGGTCCACATGGGACCCCCTTCATTATTAGTGCAAATTCCCCCGGGGAGGTGGCAGTGCCTGGGGTGACGGGTCCACGGTCTCCTCTAAATTCCTATCACATTTATTCCCAAGGAGGTGGCTGTTCCCAGGGCTCCGGGGAAGGACATGTGGGTCTCCCCCATATCAAAATATTGTTTTGCCCCAGAGAGGTTGTGGTCTCTGGGACTAATACAAACCTCAGGAGGGTGGCCCTATGCGTCCCCTCCATTTTAAAGGCCCCACTACCCCAAGAACATGGGTCACCCAGCGCCAAAAGAAAAGAAAAGGGCAGGAGACTACCCTTTAAAAAAAGTAAAAAAAGATTTAAAAAAAAACAAAAAAAGCTTTTTTAGCCCTGGCAGGATTCACAGGGGACACCCTACCAAGGGCCCCCCTGTTTCTTTTTAATCTTTTTTTGGTGGGAGTCCACTGAAGCCAAGTCTCAAGATGGCTGCCCACACTTCCTTGTTGGAGTGTTGGCAGCCAATCGAGTATCAGCATAGGAACAGTTTGATCTGCATGCCTAGATATCTACATATTTTTAAACTCAAATTACTCCAAAACTACTGAACAGATAAATGACTTTCGAAAGACGTACGATTCCAAGGGGATTAATAACCAGAACTTAAAAAGCAGCTTAAAGCAGAAAAGTACAGTGCTCAGATAAATGTATTTAATAAGGTGTTAATGTAATGTGTTATTCAGTCTTCTTGAATGGGCACAGGTAGACAACCAAAAGACGCTCAGCCGAACATGAATAAAATTTAACTGAGGTTGTGCCATATGACAGGACAATGCACTGAATGGACACAAACTGGAAACTTAGTCAAGAAGTTATTCTAGTGCATTATCTGTATGTAATACAGTATAAAGGCATCTCAATCATATGATGGATTAAAACTAATGCAGTCAAAACAATTTAACATTCGGAATATACCCTCAACTCATTTTCATCACAAAACCTTGAATCAAAAGTATGCATAGGTCGAAACTATTTCAAAGAGTACTGCTTAAGCCACTTTAAGTACTCCTTTCACAGCTAGCTCAATATAGTAAGTTGACGGATGGTACAATGGTAAGGCTCTACAAGTCTCAAAAACAGTGTGCGCAAAGCCTTTCTAGCAACCTGTGGCTTTCAGACCACCTCAGACGTATTGTGACACTGCTTCATTCCAAGAACATTGCGCTGTAATTCAACACAGCCTGCTGTAAGGCACTTGATGGTGCACTAAACACAGACTCAGTGAAGTCAGCTCCCCAGCCACAAAGAAGGAGACAGAAGTACTAGGCATCCACACCGATATCGAGCATATGAATTTGGCACAAGACGGGAAACCATCGTGTGAAACCAAAGCTATAACCAAGCTAAGAGAGACACAGTATCTTACAAGACCATGCAAGCATACAAAGACTGAACATAGTACATCTGCATGTTCTACTGTGGGCAGCAGGTGCCTGGGGGTAAATACATGCACCCAGAGAAGCTGTATGTGACCAATTATTTCAATTTGCATCTGCTTGCTAAGTAATTTTGCTACATTTTAGCCATTAATAAACATTTTTCTGATAGGGGGTCACAAGACTACCACAAAGAGTTCTTGGCAAGCCTGGCGATTACAAGATTCCCAGAGATCAATGAAAAGGCCTACTTAAAGTTAATGTATCGTTGGAAGGCAATGAACATTCCACTAAAGAAAAGCAAGCAATTGCGGCTTGTGAAGTAATGTTGATGCTTCTATTAAATGTGAATATTACAGGGCAGAAGAGAGACTGCACACTACCCATATAGAAGCACCTTTTAAAACTTTAACACTTAAAAAACAAAACTCACGTTTTGTTTTGTTTTTTTTTTAAAACTGTTCTGGTTAGCTCTCGGGTACAAGCTTTAGGCAGGAATGATAACTGAAGTACTCCAATAAGAATACTGCTAACTTCTGACTAGTTGAAGATTTATTCGTTTCCAATGTCTATGGGAGATGAGTATTTGTATGTCATCTGCTAAGTTGTAGCAAGTGAGCTGATATTCTTTGACCCTTGCCTGTAACATCATGTAGTTGTTGAGAGGCAAGGGCGAGATGATGGAGCCTTGAGGGACCCCTCCTTTTGTGAAGTAAGGTTTGGATGAGAAACGGAGAGTACGGATGACATTTGTTCTGTATTGAAGGTAGGATGTGATCCAGTCGAGAGCAGTTCCCTTATGCAGTCTTTGCATTATGGTGTCATGGTCAACTGTGTCAAAGGCAGCTGAGAGGTGCAGAAGTAGTGCAGCTGCTGCACTGCAGTCTATTGTGTTTTAATCATCATCCCAGCTAACGATGAGGGAAGATTGCATCTCTTCCTGCACAGAATCCAGTTTGGTAGTCAAACTATGGAGTTATCTTCATTGAATTGTGACTTCTGGGTGAAAGCTGCTCTATCAGTTTGCCCAGGAAAGGTCCATTTGTAATCAGCCTGTAGTTGTTGTGGGTCATGCGGGTCCAGATTTGTTTGCTTAATTAACTGGAGTATGTATGCCTTTTTAAGGACTGCTTCCTGTAGTTAAAGAACTATTGATTCTTCTTACTGGTGTGGGAACAGGGGTAAATAAGAGAATGTTCTTGAAGATGTGTGGTGGACAAGAGTTAGCTAGAAGGCCTGCTTGCTTCAACCAGATACATAAATTCACTTTGTGATATTTGTTTGAAGGAGTGCAGAGGCCGAGTTGGCTTTCTATTGGAGGGGATTTTTTTTTTTTTTTTTTTTAAACTCGTGGGTTTCCTTTGTTTTAAATAGGAGTCCAATGTGTCTGCCTTGGTTGTGTAATGATTTGCAAGTTTGTCTGAATTCTTGAGTAATGGGATGAATTCCTTCCATGTATTTAGTTTTCTAAATTTGTTGAGAATTTTATAAAAATTCCTTGTTTTCAAATATAGCATTTTTAATTCTGTCCGAGTAGTACCTTTTTTAGATTGATCTGTATATTTTGTAAGGCTTGCATAGTGAAGTGTACCTTGGATGTTATTTATTTTGAGCCAGATTTGTTTCAGCCTTCTGATTTTTTGTTTTATCTTTTTTAGTTCTGTGTTTCTCCAAGGTGCTTAATTTATTTTGTCCTGTTTTGTTTTCCTGAGTGGTATTAGGATATCAAACGTTTCCTATAGCCACTAGTTATGTTTTTGAACATAATGTATTATGCCTAGATCTGTGTTGGCTGTTAGTTGTGTTTCTAAGTATTCCAAATTTAGTTTATTCCATGGTTTATTCCAAGGTGGTCTTGGGTGAGTTGATTTGTTGCATTTTATGATGTAAAATTACCAAATGGTGCTCTCACCATGTGACTGGTGTGATGGTTTGGTGTAACTAGTTCTGGGTTTGTAAACATGACATCCAGGATATGTCCAGCGATGTGTGAGGGAGTGTATACAATCGGATAAAGGCTCAATGTGACTAGACCAGTGATGATAGCTTTTAGATGGGGGCATACCAGGTTTGTCAAACCAAAAGTTTAGGTCGTCAAGAATTTATAGGTTGGAGTATAGCGTTATAAGGTTTGAAACTGTTACTAGACACATGTCTGGGAATGTTGAGTTGCTAGGTGGTTGGTCTTGTAGAGGGATGTTGTCTGTTTTGCTGAGATTTACTGCTTGTTTGAATATAACAGCTAGTCCACCTTCTCTTATGCCCATACGGTTTTGTGACACAATTTGATAACCTGGAGGAACAGCTTCATGCAACACTGGTGCCATGTCTTCTCACAACCATGATTCAGCTATGAAGAGTAAGCCAGGTTGTGCAGCAGTGAGTAGGTCGTAGATGTGGTGCTTGTTTTTAAAGTGTTCAAGCGTTTATGAGTAGGCAGTTTAGAGAATGTGTTTTGGTGGTGGTGTAATTTTGTTACGTAGACGAGTGATTAGTATATTTTGAACTTGTAGCAGGTGTGTGGTCATTAGTGCTAATATTAACTGTATATGGGTCCTAAGTGTTGTTTTTCTATATTGTGTTCCTTATCCAGCAGGCGTAGAAGGCATTTTGTTAAGTCTGCATGAATCGGTGGTGGAGATGGTGGTTGTGAGTGACATGGTGATTTGTGTTCTTTTTGTAGAGTAGCCTTGCTGTGTAACAGACATGGAGATGAAATTGTGAAGTGGCATGTTGTTTATTCTGTTTGAACCAGTTTAGGGTGGAATGAGAATAGGTAAGGGGTAGTGGTGGAGCATGTGGGCAATGGACGAGAAGCAGGTGAATGAAAGTTGCTGTGTTGGCGTGTTCGTTATGGATGATGGTGAAAATTGAGAATTTAGGAGTGAAGTTGGCTCAGGATTTTTAGTTGAGTAGTCATGAGGGTGGGAGTGGGTGGGGCAGGAAGTATATGAATGTTTTGATGTGCTGGTGTGCATGCTTTGTTTTTGTGGAGTAGAGAGGAGATATTGACTTAGCGGTTTTCTGTAAAGGATTTGTATGTGAGTTACTGCTGGTGTATAGTGTATGACTAGTACAGGGGGATGGTGATGTGTTTTGGAGAAGAGTGTACGTGGTGTGTAAGGGGGGATGGACAAGACTTATGAGTGTTCTATTTGATTACTGGAAGAGGTCATGTGTGGCGTTGCGGAGTGCAAGGACTGTATGGTTGTGTGTAACTGGTAAAAAGATGAGGAGGAGGGTGTTTGAGTGATTGAAAGCCTAGTGTAGGTTTTTCATGATAATAAAAGGTTTGTTAGGAGGACAGATTATAGAGCTGTTTTGTATGATTAGGGAGCGTGTGTCTGAATGCATTACAATTATGCCTAATATGGCTTTGTGTTGGTGATGTGTGGATGTGTTAGTGGTATGGGATGGAGTTGTGTTTTGTGAGAATCAAGATGCCACGGTGTTGCAAGCTGTGGTAGAACTGTATATAAGTGTGGTTTGTAGTGGCCGTCGAGACATTTAAATCAGTATGTTTATGGTGTAGGAGTAGGATGCCTTTATTGTGCTTAGACGCTAGCGGATGTGGAGGGTTTAATGTGGTAGATGGCGAGTGAACGATTGGGCAGCATCTATGGCCGTAGGCCCGACCTGGCCCAAACAGGCAGCTGCCCTTGTCCTCGCCATCCAGGCTGAGACGCGCTGAACTCTAGGTAAAGTCACATTAGCCATTCTGCCTGTGGCTGTCAGTGTCCAAGTATAAGCATTTCAAGTGAATAAAATGTGAACTTTGCATGCAGACGCTGCAATAAGAAAACCAGATATTTAGTATAACTAGATATTTAGTATGAGCAAAGCACTGAAAAAGTCATATTTATACTAACTGAAAGGTGGAAAATCCAGAAATATGCACATAGGCAACCAGGTTTTACATAGCTCCAGAGCAGCCTCACACATTCCCAATTATATGACTTAAGGAGGGGCAACAGAGACTGTTAAATCTCTTGATATCAGTGTTGATGTTTTTCTTTCATTTTTGTTTTGGGCCACGTGTGAGCTAATAACAAATTCAAAGGACTAAGACACCAGAGAGAGTACTGATTTGATATAAGAATCAAGGTAACATAGGACTGGTTCTAAAACTGCGCAAGCTCTCCAGACTGAAGATAAATATCACAGGATTTCGAGAACTGGATCTGAAAGCTTAACTACAATAGAGGGAGTCACCAAGAGGGTCAAACATAAAATGTTACCTTAAGGTACCCTTTCAACAATTTGTAAGAAAGATAAGTTGGCAGATCAGACTAGGCAACAGCTAAAGTTGGCACTCCAGCAACTTTACAATGTTGTCACTGACCTCACTGTAGTCTTTGAGAGTTGGCATATATGGTCGTAGCAGAAACAGAATTCATGTCAGGGATGTCAATGGTGGCTCCTGAGATGATAGTCACTAATTAAATGTAGTCACTATATGCAGAAGAAGATTTCAATCCGGACTGAAGGTAATTATCGGGCGGGGTTTCATTCTGAGCCCCATCACAGGTCATCACTATGGACAACAGAGGAAGCTTACAGCTATGTAAATGTCATTTTAAGGGGCATCAACCAGATTTTTTTTTTAAAGTAATGTAAAAGTTGTTTAGAATCTGAAAGGCATGTTCTGATATCAGAATGTCACCAGAATAATAGATTATGTTGTGTGCAAGATGTCCCAGACTTTGAACAAAAGTCAGATAAAGGGTAGCCATAGGCCACATTGGTCCTACCATTTCTAGAAATTTGACCACCCTTACAAAGACCTTACTTAAAGGAATGCTAGTGCCAAGACCCTACGAGCACAGATGGAGGCTTGCAGTAATCATTTTGCACACTGTACAAGCCAACTACAATAGCACAGTCCTTAGGGTACCACTTTGGAAGCCCTTGCCACTTCCAGTGCACAGGATGAAGGCGAGGTTATTTTCCCCAACTGGGGGAAGCCTACTGCCAAAATTTCTGAGACTAGGGAGGTAACCGAGACACTCAAGTGGGAAAGAAAGACCGGTTCTCATTAGGAATTTGATATGCTTCGGGTTTTTTGGCTGACACAAAAGGGGGTAACTACCTTCATGGCAGATGACCAGCAAAGTGGTTTTTAAGAAGGGAAAATCTCCATTGTATCCTGGTTCCTCTAGGCCGATCTCTTGGGTTACTTGTGATGGCAAAATCTATGCCAAAGCTTTGACTAATCATCGGGGGAAGGTTGTTTCAGGTCTGGTCTCAACATGGCTTTAGCCTAAGACGCGGGACAGTTGATCAGGTTCTTCGGGTGATCTCCTTGTTTGATGCTGCTGAGGCATCAAAGGGTATGGTCTTACTTGATGTTGAGAAGGCCTTTGACTGGGTTTCTATGGTCACTTTTGGACTGTAAGGATTTTGGGGCTGGGGGCTTTTATTAGAGCAATTAAAGCACTTTATAAATGCCTCCGGGCCAGGCTACAAATAATGTGGGTAGATTCTGACACTATCTAAATTTCAAGAGAAACTAGGCAGGGAATTCCATACTCGCCCCTGTCCAGCTCTGTTATTTCCACTATATATGGATCCTTTTATAGTCCTACTGAAGAATAGATCCTGTATCAAACAGTTTGTGTTAAACCAAGATGAATATAAAGTGCTGGCTTTGGAGGATGATTTGGCGGTAATTTCAGCCGATCCCTCAAATACTCCCCCCAATATCGAAGAGGTGGCTAAGCGATTTGGGGTCTACTCGGGCTAAGGCTTAGTGAGAATAAGACAGCTATTATGCACCAGGGAAACTGCATGCAGTGATCATGGGGTAGTCTCGGATGCCGTTCCTCTTGAGATTAACAGTGACTGACCAAATTGGAAGGTACATGTCTTTTTTGTGGAATGCTGAGGCCAAGGAGAGCAGCTACATTTATGGTTCTTCCCAGAGATTTGGGGGGGGGGGGGGGGGGTAGATTCAGAGTGGGGTGGTCAGTCACCAGCTTTATGGGAATATTAATCACGGTAGGGCCTCATGGAATAAGGCCACCTGAAACTCCATCCAAATTAGTCCTGGATAGCGATAAGGGTTGTTTTGTCTGAATTGAAAGTGCAGACTAGGGAAACAGCCTCCGCCCGCTGCATTGTCGCTAGTTTAGTCTGTCTTGCAGTTGCACAGGAACTATGTGTATCTGGGGCAATTAGCTGTATCTGCCCTGACCTGTTGACTTAACATAATGCTCTTCGGTTCCGTTAATCATTGTTAACTGCCACTTGCGCCTGCAAGGGATCACATCCAATATGTGTAACACGTGCTCTTCCCCAGGTTCCCTGGAAATTTCCACTCTTCCAATTGAGACGTGTGCCTTTCTGGAAGTCCCCCTTCCAACATAAATACTCCATCTGAACCTGAATCAGGGCTTGGCTCGTTCCAGTCCTGCACATCTTCCTTGCACTCGCCTCAGAGTCACATGGAACCTCCATTGGTTTGGTCTTCCAAGCCTTCCTGCAAATCTTGTTATCCAGACTACTGCAACGCTTCCTGTTTCTTCATTCATGGCTACGATTCCGCCTCCTCTTGGGATTCTTGCACCACAGCCTACTGTCTTCCTTCGGATTCCAGTTAAAGAACTACAACAAGACTAAGTACTTGTTCCTTAGGTTAGTGCGCACTAATCTGTAGTTTATTTTATTAATCCAAGGCGGAGTTTCTTGAAGGCCTGAGTATGTCCTTGGATATCAGCCAGTGAATGTTTCCTTAAAACCCAAAAAGGCCCAGCCAGGGCTCAACTTTTCTTGGGAGCGCTCTGAACTTTATTGTACCTGAACTGAAAGTTTTTTCTACAGTATTCCTTGACAAGTAATATTGGGTATTTGGAGAAGCTTCAAGGGCATGTACTTGCATTTGAGTTTTAATCTGAACATTGTATGTTAGGACTTTCTTGGGAGTGCCAGAAAATGTAATTTTTTTAAAATTGTTCCTGCTCTGTCATGCAATATTTAAGATGAAGACTTAAGTGTACATTATTTGTAAACAATGACTAAAATATTATGAGCAGAGAACTTTTGGTAAACAATATGTCTTGTTTTTTCTAATGCTCTGCACCTTCATCAACACTTAGTAGGTCCAGGGAGTTCATACCCTACTGGGCAGTGTCTCAAGCAGGAGAGCAGACCCAGTAACAACGGTCAATCTTTTCCTGTTTTATCCCATCCCTCTCCCTCAAGGGCCAGTTTGTGATATTGGGTTGTTGTTGCACATTGCTGCCCTCGCTGGGAATGGAGGTCCAGCATAGTCTCCGCACTAGGGACCAGGTGAGTGCATCACAGAGGTCAACTGTAATTTTGTGCATGTTTGTAATTTTTTTAAATGCATGCCTGATGGGTGCTAGTTTATGCGCACTTCAGTAGGTCCTGGGCTTTATATAGCGTCAAGTCATTGGTAAAGGCTGGATGCTTTATCACTTTAAAAAAAAAAAAAAAAGTTTGCAAAGTTTAAAAAGTTTACAATGAAACGTTATTTCAGGTTCCTCGTCAGTTTATAATGACAAGTTACGAAAAAGCAAGCAGGCCTTACTTAATGTGAAAAGCTAGTGTGAAAAGCAAAAAATGTTTAAGGGCAGATAGTTATTACACAGTGCTAAACGCTGTAGGTAGGTATTTTCTAATAATCACTCATCTTACTTTAGTGGGCTGGGATTATGGTGTTGGTCACTCACAGGAACAAACCAAGGGGATAGACAATTTATGCTGTGACAATCTTTATTATGCTTTTTACCAGAGAGTTTACATTGTTTTGATAACTGTGTTTTGTACATATTTTTAATTCTACTGTGCAGTAGCTGACGACTGCCTTGTGGGAAGGCCTGTGAAACAGCACAGTAGGTCCGAGTTGGTTATGGTGCTAGCCAATGATGCCAGATATAGGCTTGATTATTTATATTGAAAAGTTAAAATAAAGACAGTAGCTCCAACACCGATTGGGAAAAGTAGAAGTATGTCAATAGGCTTTTAAGGGTGGATTGCTATTATTCTGTGTTAATGCCTACAGAGAGGTATTTTGTTAAATGGAATCTCGCAGATTACCATTATAGGCAAGGGTTTCGGTGGTGGTTACCCCCTTTGCCAAACAGTGGGTACAGAACATTTGTGCTGTCAGAATCCTTGCTAGACCTCAGTAGGAGAGATAGTATTTTGCTTTATCAACTAAGATTGAATACTATGTAATTTTAATCTCTGTATGCCGGATGGTCGCCTTGTGTGAAAGATTACGCTCAGTACAGGAGGCCTCAAGCAAGTTTTGGTAGTAAGTCAATGATACCAGCTAAAGGCCTGACTGGTCCACTAGAAAATAATAACATTGCCATAGTCCAGATCTGATTATTGTAAGAAGGTATAATTGATGCATTAGGACTGGCAAGTTGATTATGACAGGCATGTGTTCAAAACAGGTGTTTGGGGTAGATTGCTGTTTTTCTACACTAAATCTCAGATAGGTATTGGATTACATTAAATGTCAGATTAATTTTGTTGGGAATGATTTTGGTATCTGTTACTTCCTCTGACAAACTAATGGGCAAAGTATTGCACTGTCATAAATCTTGCACCAATTTCTTCCATTTGTCAGTATCTTGTAATTAAAAAAAATATTTTTTTTAAAATACATCCATCTGGGATGTGGAATTCCCGTAGGCAGACACCCAGGACATATTGTTTGGGGTCAAGAACAACAAGTTTTCATGTTTATGTTATCCTTGGGACAAGTAGACCCAACCCCCTGCAGCACAAACTCTGACTGCCAGCTTACAGTAGCACATTATGAAGTATGGAAGGAAATGGTCTGCAGTTGAGGTAATATTTGTGTCCATATGTTAATGCTGTTCAAGCTTGTATTTATGGTTAATTAATGCAAAGCATTTAACATTAGGATGAACATTCTAAATAAATGTTGAAAGTTTGGACTGCACTTCTGAGTCATCCCAGAAAAAAAAAAAAAAAGTGTACACATTTGCAAAGTTTAACAAGAAGAGGCTATGTACAATGCTCAGATTAGATGCAAATATTTGCAGAAGCCTGGAAGTAAAATGGAATATTCTCTGCTTTTAAAATAAAATGTTCACAACAAAAATGCAAGTAGGACAAAATGTTTGGCTAAACGAATGTGAACTTTTAAGTACCATTTCTTTGAAGCAACATTTGGTAAAATGTGTTAATGCATGCTAGTATTTCCCCAAAATATTCAGAATGGAAAAATCAGTGTAGCTCATTTCAAAAAGATATTTTGGAAACATGAAAATAAAAGAGCATTAGTAAAGCCAATATGTTTGGTATTGGTGGTCAGTCTTTTGGTTTTGTCAATGCATGTCTTGTTATGACTTTTGTAAAAAATTAAAAAATAAAATATATAAAGCACAAAATAAAATATTAGAAAAAATATTGGTGTGGGAGCTACCGGTCCTCACCACCGTAACTAACATTGGCAAAAAGCAAAAGTATTTTTGGTCTCAAAAAGCACACATTGCCATAGTAGTTCTTGGCACTGACAAACCTACTTTGTGTGCTGATGTGCTCCTTGTGAAAGAGCAGACTGCCATCATTCACGGTGAAGCCAGCTGACATATGGATAGAACAAGATTGAATAAAAAAAAAAAAAAAATAAAGGTCTTGGTTTAAGCCAGAACTAATTAGAGGCACAATTCTAAAAGAAAGTCACAGAAGGGCACCCAGGTTATTTGTCTCATGCAGATTTACATATTTCATGAATTCACAAGAATTTGAAGACGTAGACCAGGAAATCTTACTCCTAGAAAAGGTTTAACTGTATTTTAGCAAAAGTAAATATGCATACGAGTTCACTTATGTGAAAATCTGTTGAGCGTTTTCAAATTCACTTTCCCTCCAACCACTCCCTAGACCCCCCCTCTCCACCCCCAACCCTGCAAAAAGTTTTGCTTCTGCCTCTGTCAGGAATAAATTTCCAGCCCGACTCAGTATGGGGAAAGATTAGAGAGGAGCTGGTAAAAACCTTTAAAACTAAAAAGTTTGTAGGTTTGCACAAACTCTAAAGGGAATTCCAACCCTGGAACTTTTGCTTACCACTTCCTCCTGCCCCAGTATTTAGATCTGCAGAAAGGTGTCAAATTAAGGAAATGCTAGTAATCAAGTGCTACTCTAGTACGAGCCCTGGCATAATCAGAGAGGCTAGTATCAGAGCTCTTATATAATGAGATTGCTGCCATAATTTGTCGCCGCACTACATAGCACCAGGGGGACAAGGAGATGTTTTTACAGGACAAATAGTTTATTGATGCAAGCTGTCCCATGGACAGGTAGATATTTTATTCAGTTCCACATTTGCATGGATACAAATAGGAATTTATGGTCAGCTGTTTTCTGCCATTGGTCCTTTTGAGTGACATGTATACTCCATTTCCATCCGAACTGCATGAGGTAATGGTTCTGTTAAGTCATTGGCTGTCTCATACTTGAATGACTGCATTTTCTAATAAATGCATACACCCACATAAATTAGAGGTCTTCAATGTCAGGTCTGATTGGACAGTTTTGAGATTTCTCCTTTTATAGTTCCTTTCATTTCTTTACCCCTATTTTCATTTTTAATGTTTCTTAAAAGGATACCACACCACCCCAGACAGTGTTAATCGTTCACTCATTTCTTCTATAGGGCGCTGCATCACACATGGCCACTTGCTCTAAACTAGAAGAGGAGCACATAATGATGTTGCCAATTGTATATTATTCTTTACCATTCCAATATTGCCAACACATATGCTCCCAATAAGGCTACCATGCTTTAAATTGAAAACAGACTATTTGCAACTCTTTTGCAAGACGGACAATTGCTATGTTTAGTTTTGTTATTGCAAGCATATGCCTGCTAAGGTTGGGCAAGCAGCATTTTTTTTTAACTTGTATATTTTAATTTATCTTACATATCATGTTGAATGTGTGTGTTTTACTGTGGTTGTGTCATGGGGTGAATGCAAAAGTGAGTCTGAATGGATGCACGAGTGCAAAGATGAGTGACCGAGTGCATGTATAAGGACTTTACTTAAAGAATCTGCAGCTTGCCACAGGACTACTGTATATGCATAACACCCAATACCTCCCTCCCCATCCTGACAGCATTCCCTCTCCCATCAACTTTGTCATATATTGGTTTCAGTGGGGTAATATTCCAGATTGCCACCATGTTATACTCCAGTTGCCAATTTTGCACACTTTTATTCAAAAAGGCATAAAAGACCACATGCTCAGTTAACACTTTAGAGGTATATGAATGCCCCGAATGTTGACATTGTTCCATGTAAAGCTAAGAGGGAGTCCGTCCCACATCTCCCACAGTAGCATTGATATATACATAGATATATATATATTTTTTTTAGAAATACAGCTCTTGGGGGAAGCAAGTGCCAGGATTTTGTTTCCAAGCAATGTTTGATCTAGTAGCATCTGCCCTATTTTCAGGTTGGAAAGCTTAGGGTGTAGTTGGTAATATCTCATGCACTCTTCCTTCAGGTTGTACGCCTGCTTGCACCGCATTAATTTTTCAGTTTTATTTCCCTTGAATAAATCTTTCAGCATTCCACACCTTCCCATTTCGTATGCTTCGAAATCACATTTTGAAAGCCTTGGAGAGAAATCCAGGTTGTCGAGCAGAAGATTGAAAGATGACTTGTACTCAGCCTAAGTAGTCTTGTTACAGAGCTCCATATTTGAGGGCTGGTCACAGTATTTCCAAGTAGTCACCTACTGTGGGGGTGTGAGGGGCGTTCACCATCCTGTTGAGCCAAGGCACTGACCATGGGGTTTGCCCAGCACCGCCACAATCACGAGGACCCAGAGCCGCTTAGTTTTATATAGGGACCACTCAAAGAATAATAGGATAAACCCAGTCACCCCAGTTTCTTTTCTTAGTAAGTTTCCCGTTTTCTCATGAAATACCTGCTGATCCTGTCAAAGGCTTTTTTAGTATCTAACAGTAGGATCAGCAGGGGAATTCTTGTTCATTAGTCTTATCAATGTGGTGGAAAACTCACCTGATGTGATCAGCAGCACGTCTGTGTGATATAGCTTGACTGATCTGGATCTATTAGAAATAGCAGGATGGGGATACACGCAGCCTATTGGCAATTTTCATGATTACACAGTGGGATAGCTGATACTGCTGTATTCACTGCCCTCTGGAAAACTCGACCCATAATGATTTGCAGGGCATTACTTTTACAAAACATTTTTGCTCATAACTTAGCCTGTGGTGTTCCTAAGACAATGACACCACCACCAAAACATTCATGACAATGTGCTCTGTCTACGCCATCTTTGGGTCCCCACACTAGGCTAGTGGGCATCCCAATATAATAATCCCTCCCACCATTCAGTGTCTGTTTAAGCTCTCTCATGGCTGAAACTTTTGTTTAACAACCAGGAGTTGCTTATGTTTTAAGAGCCTTGTTTGTAATATCATTGTTATAGGCCTGCTACCCCTGAATATATGTAATGCATTATGCCCTTTCAGGGTTAAGTATATGGGCACACTACATTATTTATTGCCATTTTCTTTTTTGTGTGGTTATGCCCTTTAGGAGCTAACCATATAGTTCCATGACCATGTTTCTTAAAAATGCCATTTTTATTGCAGTATCCTCTGGGGGCTGCTCTAAGCATTACATTCATATCAACATATTAAAAAAATATTTGTGGCACGGAAACGTGTCCCATAAGGCTCTGCAGGGCATTATTTTTACATAACATTTTTGCTCATAACTCAGCCTGTGGTGGTCCTAGGACAATCGGACCACCTTCAAAACATTGACCACAATGTGATATTTCTGGCTACATCTCTGGGTCCCCACACTATGTTAGTGGGAACTCCAAATTAACCTGCACCACCATTCATTACCTTTTTAAGCTTTCTCATGGCTGGAACATTTGTTTTACAGCTGAGAGAAGTTATGTTTTATGGGTCTGGTTTGTAACATCATTCCAAAAGTCCTGCTAGCCTTAAAAATGTGTAATGCACTATGCCCTCTAGGGGCTAAATGTATGGTTATACTGCATTACTTTCGCCCATTTTTTTTCATATGGTTATGCTCTCTAAGGGCTGAATGTATTGTTACATAATCACGTTTCTCTCCAAATGCTGTTTTATTGTTGTGTCCTCTGGGGGCTGTTCGGAGCATTCCAGTCAACATACTATAATATTCAGCGCACAAAAACTCACCCTATAATGCTTTGCAGGGCATTACTTTCCCACAACATTTTTGTTCATAACTCTACCTGCGGTGGTCCTAGGACAATGGGACCACCTTCAAAACATCACTGGGTTCCCACACTAAAGTTAGCGGGGAACCCAAAATAATAACTCATCCCACCATTCAGTGTTCAAGTTTCCTCATGGCTACAACTTTAGTTTAACACCTGGGAAAAGTTTTGTTTTTAAGGCCTTGTTTGTAATTTCATTGCAGTAGGCCTGCTAGCCTATAAAAATGCCCTCCAGTGGCCAAGTATATACTTACTCTGCTTTACTTTCTCCTGTTTTTTTTCCCCTCATGAGTTATTCCCTCTAGGGGCTCATAATATGGTTACATGACCATGTTTCATACAAATTATAATTTTGTTAAGTGCCCTCTACTGACTGGTTTGGGCATTACATTCTAATGCCAAAGTGTTATTTCTGATAAATATTTATATAATTGTACATGTTTTAATAATCTCTCCTTATTACAACTATGACCATAATTCAGGCCAACTCAACATCTTTATTACACTATCACTGTTTGAACACTCTTGATATGTTTTGGTGACCCTTCTAGTTCACTTCTCCTCCATGGATGTCTTGTGCCTTTCTTTGGGTTGGGTGGGCGATTGTGTTAGCCAGCCAGCAACTCTGACGGCGGAGTGGTGAACGTGGTATTCTATTGGAGTTAGCGGTACCAGATTTATATTATGCTAAACGACAGCATGTTAATTTTATTTTTGCTGCGCATAGAAGAAGAAAAATGGAAGTGCTTTCGTTATATGCAGGGCCACTGGAATTATGTGGTATGAAAAGATTAAATTATGAGGCCGGGTTGACCCATGTATGTGGCAAGAAATGGCCAGTAATGAATTTACAATGCCAGTAGCTCTAACTCCAGATAATGTGAGATCTATTGCATTACAAATGCTTGTGTATCAATTATTTTGATCGGGATATTGCTGCTTCAATTGTGTACAGATTTTAACTGTCTATTATATACTGTTTGTTTTATGTACAGTGCTTGTACTTTTATGGTCGTTAATTCAGCTGAATAAAGTATGACTTGAATTAACTTGACGAAGAAGGGCTGTTTTAGAACTTTGAATGACACTGAGCCCTTCCACAAAACCCTAAGGGCTGTAATGTTTCATAAGGTCTAGAAGGAATCCTTAATTTTGTATTAATCTTCCAGTGTTTTCAGCTCTGCTTAAAGGTGTTCCCTAGAAGCTCTACTGATCCATCGAGATGCCTTTTCTGATATCCACAGGAAAAATAAAAAAATAATAAGACTACTTGACTGAGGTGCCCCAAAGTGTGTTCAGGGTCAACTCCCCAGAGTCGTTTTTCTCAAAGGTATTGATGAATATTGTGTCTTCTTTCAAGGTCTGTCGGGATAGACAATTTGTTGAAAATTGTTTTGCCTCTTTTCCATCGCTTTCCTACACATAAGGGTAGATAGGTTTCTGTCCCACATTAACATGGCGTGATGAGATATTGCCAGTTTTAAAGGAAGTGTTTGCGAATGCTTATCACATCCCCACTTTTATTCTCCCTGGTTGCTGCAAAAAGAGTTGGTACAACTTACTCTTCATCAAATTACTATCTTCCAATTTCAGGTGGGCCACTACACTTTTTAAAATATAAATAAAATAGAGCTGCAGCAAATTAAAACTTGTGTTTATTTCAGGACATTATTAATCTGTCACATTGTATACTTATGAAAATGCACAGAACGTAGCATGACGGGTTTTCTCAATCATGTCAGTCTTTTAAAGCGGATATCAGTAAGTTAGTTAATTAAAGCACCCAATCCCTGGACTTTCAAAAGTGCAATTTTTCTTATAAATTGACAGTCACAGCACACAATAAAGTACTTTTTCGCATAACAATGATACTAACGTCCCAAAAGTAAATCTAAATTAAATCCACAGAGTACATTACATAATTTGCATTTACCTTTGCAAAGTTTCCTTCAGTTACTAAATTGATAAATTCAATGTAAACTCATGAAAAGTGGTCTAATGTAGTGTTCAAGCTCAAAATCGTCAGAAATGCTTGTTGTACAAAGGGATACAAATTCATCAGATTTATTTATCAACCGCTCAAGGTGATATCTCGTTTTTAGGCTTCGCCTCAAATGGTGTGTGGCAGCAGCACCGGAGCAAAACTTATGGATGTTAAGATTAAAGGCCATTCAGGCCATCACAAGGTTAGAGGATGATCTGTTGATGGATACATTTGCAGCTCAAGTCTATGCTTCTGGTTGATAGCAAAGAACACCTGGACAGCTTCCCTGGCATTCACATGCACTGGATGAAAGAAGAAATTCCCTCTACTGGTATCTCCATTGTGCCTGCCCTTCCCACAACACCTACAGCCTGCTGAGACACACTCACATAATAAGCCACTTGTACCCACTTTTGCTCCATCAGTTGGGAGGAGGTGTTGCGTCCCACCTTCCGACACGCATTCTGTATTTACCCTATTACTCCCATTCTGGTTTCATGCGGGGTGAGCAAAAAATTCCACTCTTCTGGCAGAGTTTTCAGTGTTTTGCCCACTCCTAGAAAAAAACAACCACTCCTCTGTGGAGTTTTTTCTCGCATACAGCTCGCCAACGTTAAGCTGGCTGAGCCAAAGTGAGAATTTTCATTCCATAGCGTGATTGTTGGGAGAAACCTATGGCATTTTTAAATGCTTGTTATACATTCCAAAGATTTGGAAACTCAAAGCGATGTAATAACATGTTACTAGAAGGGTAACTTTGCATCTCCAAAGCACAACACAGGTGGACACATTTTTTAGGCTAATTCTAAGAATGAAAATCCACTTGTCTGTAATGTTTAGTTCACAGCAACTCTTCTTTTCCGAGGATTACAATAGATACCCTCACCTGTGCTTACATGCCAAACTAGATATCAGTGGGAAAGGTCACCTATGAAGGCTCTAATTAAAAGACAAAAGGAAAGTAATTCCAAGGCTCATTATTAGGGTAAAACTAGCACGTTTTTAAGTTTGACCATAGTCTCTCAGCCCCATTTCAAGTGCATTTGAAACCAGTGCAGGAAACAGACCCAGGTTTATAGCATGGAGTCAGCATCATTGAATCAAACATGGTACAGAGCAACAGTTGTGTGTTTTAAAATGTCTACTAGCCAACCAGCTCTTGCCAGTGAAAGGGACAAAACACCTGTATATATTCAAAGGAAAAGAGATAGGGTGAACTTATGGTCATTGGTGGCTATAAAAACTAAAACGCGTGATTGAAAAAAAAAAAAAAAAAAAATAGGATATTCGCCTAAACCACAACCTGCATTTATGGTTATGAACTAAAATCTGAAACCAAAAGCCACAGAAATCTGCAAGTTATGGTTGAGACAACAATCCACAACAGCATGCAAACCAAACACAAAGCTCATGACCTCACATTTATTGAAACAGATTCAATCACAAACGTTGTAAATCATCTTAAAGAAGCAATAAGGTACCACATAACAGTTACTACCTTGAATGGCGACTATGAATGTTGTACAAGTTAATAGTTTGATTATTAATTGTTTAATTACATGCAGCTTTTAAGTAGCACCACTTATCGCTGCAAGTATTGTAAGGGTATAAGCATTGGTTTTGGTGTGCGAGTTATGGATTGTACTCTAACAACTGCTTATTATAGTGGTTTCACAGTTTTTGTTCTTAACTACACTGGACCTGGCTTTTAGGTGTATTTCTAAGTTTTTCGTTTTTTTTTTTGTTTTTTTTTTTAAACTTGAGTTCTTACAAGCAATGCTAATAATAATCACGGTCACGGAAATAATATGATTCTGCTTAGTGTTTTCCCCCACATTTAAGGATTTTTCACATTTGCCACGTAGTCCCTCATTATAATGTGGCCCTCGCTTGCTGCACAATTCCACGGTTTTGACCATATCTTCACTTGAACCTTTTTTTTTTTTTGTTCACCCCACATCCACATCCAATCCTCAAGTAGGCAGCCAACTACAACAGCGCAAAGCATTTAGAGTGATCAGCTGGGTTGGCAGCTGTCTTTCAACTAGGCCTTATGCCTACCTCTTCTGGTGATTTGTGAATAAGAAAAGGATGATGGGAGCTTCCTTGTTCAATTTTTTTTGTATTGAATTTCCGAATTAATGGTCACAGTAACTCTACAATGAAACTGCATCATGGTCAACACAGCAGTTTTGTATAGTAATGTCTCAGACCAGATTTACACCAAATCAAAAAGCACAATCTTTGTGCAAAGTTCTATGTCTAAGGCAAGTTAGGCTTAGTTCCATTTATCTGTATCAAAGGGCAAAGAATTCCATGGGGAAATTAAACTGGAAAGGACACTTGAGATGCCCACTTTTTCCGGATCCCCTCTTGACGATCTCCACAAAACCTGCAAAGAAGCATCTAATGAGGATGCATGTTTTTAGAACACCTTATACACAATCGAACAGGGCCCAAGTTATTAAACAAAAAAAGTACTTTTAAAGGGAAATGCTAAGCTAAACATAACTACAATGGTGCTATCACTGCCATTGTAATATATAAGCACTTTCCGGTTTTCTAGTAGAGACAAAGAGCAGGTGTTGGACTTACTAGGGGTGACTTGTCATGTAGTATTTAAAGAGTATGTATACATTAAATATTTCGATAGTACAAACTAACCCAAAAGGCATCAGAGCAATGCACAGGGTTAGAGGCAAAGATACAGTCAAATGAGAAGGTGTAGCTGGGCTCTATAAGCTGAAATGGCCTATTACTGTATCAGTTCAGCTATGAACATTCTTCTTTAGACAGTGGTGGACTATGCTCACTTGTGCACCTTGTTGGACTTCATCTCGCCTCTGTGACCTACTGGCTTTGGCCAATGGTTCTTAGCCATGCTGCACACCATTTGTGATGCTGTGGACAGTGGCTAAAGTGTTATAAAAGTGTTTGACTCAGCCACCCCGTCTTTTTGCAGGTGTGCGCACCACAAAGGAGCACCCCTGCAAAATAAAGCAGACCCTTTATTTTCTTTTTAGTTCGGCAAACGCATTTTTTTTTTTAAGTGGGTTGGCGAGCAGGAACAACAAGGAATGGGGACCAAAGCTACACAGGAAGGGTTGGGGGAAATGCCACGGGAGGAGACACATGATAACGGATTGTATGAAGCAGGACGAAAAGCAACCTAGGTGTTGGGGGAAAGCAACACGAAGGGCTCGGGGACAGCAGAGTAATGGCAATAAGCACATGGGCGAGCGCATCGGAGTAACATGGATTGCAAGTGGAAAGAAGTACACTATGGAGAGGTTGCTTTAAAACACGTACTATAATGGAGTGCTTCACACTAAAGGAAAACAAGCTTTTGCAATTCAACGTGTCTCACGTTTGCTCATGTTAGAGCTGATAGCGTGGTAAACTCCTAACCTGACTTTTCACCTAGCGGCAAAAGTGCATTTATGTACGTAACACGAAAGAGTGCAATTAACTATGTAAAGCGATTGACTTCTGCCAAGCGAAATCACGCTAGTAAATTAGAGAAAAAGTAGTCCACGGGCCGACAGAAAACAGCGAGCCTCGCATGTTTTCTGTACTTGGTCGATGCGCTCGAGGAGGGCTAGCCACCGGAAAAGGCATGACGTACGCGTGCCTTCGACTAATGAAAGCAAGCAGATTTTATAAGGCAAGCCCACGAACCAATGAAAAAAAACACTGACGTGACGTTGACAGGGCTCCGAGCCCTTTTCTAAACCCTAAAGCGTCTTGCTACCATGCACATGCAAGGCAGGCTCAACCTTAAAAAGTAGTGCTTGAAAAGCAAGAAGTGATGCTGCCAGACAAAGATAGCAGAAGATAACATTGCGAGGGCCAAACACAACATTGAAAAGCGGGGGTGCAAATAAGTAGGCAAATGAGAGTGACAAAAAAGCCAACCCACAGTAAGCAATAGATGGACTCCAAGCCGCTCTATTTTCTTGGTAAGCCACAAAATGCTTTGCAAAAGACATTGCACACGCGGTCCAGTAGGTTCGACCTAAAGGGCAAACCCATGTCTGACCTTTCTCGCGATGTGCTTCAGTGAACAGACTACTCTGATACAAGGGCGGATATTTCAGACTCCTGAGAATTTCAAACGAAGGAGGTCATTAACCGAGACAAGCATAATCAGGGCAGTTGGAGAGGGTATAGACTGGTGTTAGCTACGCTGGATCCGCTGATTCAGAGACAGTTTCAGCCTTTGGTACAAAAGCATAGAAGCGTCGCTGCTACTTTTCACACAAATCTCATATCACTATAAAGTTTGAAGACGACCGACCCTGTGTACTTTAATTCTCAACTCGCAGTACAAAGACAAGGTAAGGCAGCAAACAAAAATTAACTACTTCACTGGCCGACCACTGGATAGTTTAAAGGAAAACTCTGTCTGCGTCATCCACAACAATTAGCGTGTACTGGGGAAGCGTAACTAGTTGTGCTTGGTTAAACTCGTCAACCCATGAATTCTTTATGAAGCATTTGCATTTCAGAGTCGTGAATCAAGTACAAAACGTGAGTCATACTTTCAAGTTACTTAATCAACTTTCGTCACTCCCAGGTAGGACTTTAAAAAGGTAAACTTGTGAAAGTCACCGCTCCATTTCAGGAGGTAATAGGTTCTTGATTGCATAATCGAATACATAACTAATACAGCTGAAGCATCAACAACACAGAACAAATGTTTAAGAACACTACTCAGAGCGTTAAAAGGAAATTAAGACAAAAGGATAGCAGACAATCAACTGGGAGGCGATTTTCTCTACTGGCTAAAATGATGGCTGTGCAATCTGGAGACCCGAGCATTTTATTCGGGCTCCGCCGTTAAACAAACTATGTGACTTCGGGCATATCAATTTTTTCTTTACCCCGTGAACTGTACAGACTCTTTAAAAGCAGTTTAAGTCATTCATTTAACCACTGCCCAAAATCCGAATGTTTACACTGCGGTGAAAGGATAATGTCAGAACAATCAGTCAGAAAGAAGAAAGACTTGTATGTTGTTCCTCCACTAATGCCAGAAACTCAATCATGACGGCGAGGGAGTGCACGAACAATAGAGCTCTGTCTTTACTTTTCCAATACACTTCTTACACCCGCCGCAAGTGAAGTTAATAATAGTTTGCCTTATAAAAGCACATAACAGAAGCACACTTTATAACACAAACAACCCCCATTGATCAGCCGACCTTTATATTAAAAAAGACATGATCTGAAATTAACCAGTAGGGCTAATACAGTTAAGAAAGCTAGGCCTGCAGGGGACTTTCCCGTTAGTTATCCGAATGTTCGCAGAGAATCAACTTTTTTTAGGTTTGTATTAATAGAAAAATAGAAAATAAAAAGTGCACTATGAAGCAACACAAGTCGTTGGTTTCACTGCCTTGAATTAAACGATGCATCTGGCATTCAGCCATTATATGTATGTGGAATCTGAAACAGTACATACAAAAGCAGCACTTGAAAAGTGCTGGCAACAACGGAAAGCCATAACATCGGCACGCAGTATAAATTCAGTTTAACATTCCATATAATCAGCAGTACATTATGAACTTCCACCAAGCCCAGAGCTGAAGGCAGAATTAATTAGTTGCTTTAACTGGAAAGCTAGTCTGCTGCATACCAAAACGGACGTGTGAGAATGCTAGTTTATCCTAGAGAAACAGAGTAACCTATTCCCAAAGATACATCATCTTGTTTCATTATCAACCTGCAGCTACCAGTTTTAAGAAAAACAAATATAAACCTATTTTGAGTGCAGGTGGCCAACAACCCCCAATTTTCATAAATGTTCGCTTAATACAACCGCCGAGCATTGTTTCAGAAATGCTAGTAATTATCAAGTGTACACTGACTAAGTTAGGCGATGGACAACATAAGAAAAATGTATCTTTTGAAAGCCTACAGGAGTTGCATACAATGCACAAATTGAAACAGTTGTAGCAAACTGCACATACTTATTTCAAGATACAAGAGCAGAAAACAAAACATAGATAAACCCGGTTTGCAAATTCATTACAGGTGAAAATATCCTCAAAATATTTAAAACAAGACCACAAAGGCAAACACCCATTAGATCAATTGATACACCTAAGTTTTCTGGGAAGACTAAACAGAACAAAGTAAATCAAATGGAATACATCATATATTCATCGGTACTTGAATAATAAGACGAAGCATGCCTGGGGGCTGCATACATGCAATTCTTCAATGGAGGGGCGGGAGACGACCGAAATCCAGTTCACAAGCAATTTATATGTTGCATCCTAAACATATTCCCTTCAAGGTTCAAGTTCCAAACTGAAGCCATGACACTTGTCTTTGTGGTAGTGCTCAGAGACCTACGGAAACAGCAGATGCTACCCCCAAGGAAGCAATATTCATCATGGTCCACAGCAGTTCTGCTCGGCTGGGTTGTTCCTGCCTCTGTCCCAGCAGTGGAGTTAGAGTCAGCTGCGCCTCACACCCACGGCCCTAAGCGTCCAGCGGGTTATTCCCGAACCCAGAACAACCGCATCGGGCTGTACCAGCTTCGGATCTCGCACACACTTTCTCTCCCTTTTGCTGTCCCCTCGAGAATCATGTGCCTCGTCATACAGTACTGTCCTAGCTGTGGGTTTCTCAAAGAACAGAGGGGGTACACACTCTATGATACTTGATCACCATAAAAGCGGGGCCTAAAACAGGCAATGAAAGGGTCCAGTAACCTACATTTGGTACTTAAGTTCTGCCGTAACCTTAGTACAGCAAATGGCGGAGGCCAGGTCCTACTGCACCTTGTGTACTTCTGACATCTTCACTCCTAGATACAAAGTTGCCGGGCCCAGGCCCTGCGTTCTTTGGCTGAACCCGCTGCCGTACCATGACTGTTGTGCATCTGGTATCTAGGGAAGTGCCAACACCCACCCGCTCCGGGCAGCCGTCCTTTTAGGGGCCAGGCTTTAGTTTGCGGTGTTCAACAGACCAAACTTCCCAGGCCAGGACTCCTCTAGGCATCCCGAAGCCAAGCCGGCGCAGGACGCCTATGAAACGCCGGAGCAAGTCTGTGCCAGTCCCCGTACCTGCATCGCACCGCCCTCTCGCCTCCCTGCTCTGGCTCCCGGGTGCCAGGCACCTGCCAGCGCCGAACCCGCCCAGAGCGGCGAGCATCTGCGGGAAGTGGGAGGGGGTATTAGTCGGGATTATAGATTTTTTTTACGGGGGGGTTGGGGAGGGGGGGTTATGTCGACCCACCATGCACAGGCGGCACCCACCTTGCTTTTCACCTCCACTGCGCTGAGCGCCCTGCTACTGCCCCCGCCCGCCGGCCGCTGGATCTTGATCATTCTGGCGCCACTGCGGCGGCCGGAGCACGGAGTCCCGGGGCCCCAAACACTTCCCTGGTCGGACTGCTGCTAACTGCCAAGGTGCTCTGCTCCGGGGAATACTCAGTGCCTCGGTAAGAGCTACAAGCTCGATATCCGGCAGCGGGCCTCGCTGCTCTCTGCCTCCGGCGCTGCCCGGCAGCCACGACCTGCTGCGGCCGCCGCGTCCTCTCGTCTGGCGCTGACCGAGCCGCGGCACCCGCTGACGTCACTCGGGACCAGGGACTGCCAGGGTCAGCCTCGCTCTGGGGAGCGCGCGAGCGCCGCAACACCCGCTCTATCTGGGCAGGTGCTCGCGCGCGTACCTGATGGGGCCTGCAGCGCCACTCCCATCGGGGCGGACTCGCACTGGAGCGCCTGACGGAACCCACAGCCTGAGCTACATCGAGACCGGGAGCGCGCGCACCTGTATAGGGACCGCAGCGCCCGCTTCTAGCAGGCCAGGTGCTCGCGCATGCACGCTCACCGAGCAAGGTGTGCGCGCGCTGAAGGAGGAGCCAGCTTGTCGGTGCTGTCACTTGCATGCTCCGATAGTCACCTGTGTTTAACAAACAGGAATGGGGCGCTAAGCGTACTACGGGCTCGATTCACAGGGAGGATTGTGGTTTACTTATGGCATTCAGGGACAGCCCTTCGTCTTTGCAACGCTTGTGTCGGCGTCAGGTAGTCTGTTGCATTGTGTGAAGGTGGATAAGGCATAGTAATAACATTTCCCAGTTCTAGGCATGACTACTTGGCACTGTCTCGGCTTTTTCAATGCACTCTGGGAATTGTAGTCCGGGTTGTATAATTGACTAGCAAAATATAGCAGACTCAGAATACAAGTAAACAAACTTAACTGGAACAGTTAGTAACACATTGCATTGCTTTAAATGGAAATATATAAATGCATGTACTCTCTCTTGACAATACCTGTTTCCACCTGACAAGTGCCGGTACTCTCCCATTAAATGTAGTCCATTTCAAAATAAGGGCAGGGTCACAGTAAGGGACTGTACCTGATCATTGAAAGCACTGACACATTGGGCCTTAAAACTTGCCAGGGTTGGCAATGAATCAGCAGCAATGCATACAAATACCATGAGAAGAGATAGTCTTTAAGAAACTATAGATGCACGATCACTGGAATTATACAGAGAAACAGAACTAAATTATGCAACTGCATTGACCGAATTAAGCTGTGAAGAAAGACAAACTCAATTACAGTAATCATAGAAAAAGGTTTCCCAAATGGCAACCAATTACAGTTGCTGCCATAAGAATGGGGCATAACATGCATATTTTATCCACATGCCTTGTTTATTAGTGGTCTTTTTTCCCCACAGTAAATATCTGCAGGTTTTCCTTTAGAAATTTACCAGCGGAGAATGCAGTGGTTTGGGGTGGGTGGGTCGCACAGATGTAAGGGGAATCCAGTGCTTATCACCCAAATTACAATTGGTTAATTACTTTAAGCAGGGCCTTAGTCACGGACGTCAATTCACCGAAATGTCAGGGATAGCGGAAGGGACATCACACCCTTTGACCTCAACTTTCACTCTCTCTCTCTCACACACACACACACACACACACACTTACACATGCACACAAATTCACACTTACATACACTCCCTGTCAAATAGACGCACACACTCACCCGCAAGCACGCTCATACATATAAAAGCATTTTATACTTACCTAAGCTGCCATGGAAGGGCATATTGCAGCTAAATGTTCCCCATTTTTATTGCAGTTATAGCGAACAATATATTATTATTCACTAGTAGTGTAATAAAAAATTGACAGGCGACAACGTCCATAAAGTGTTCCTGGCACTGAATTTGCCGCCTCTGTTGCCAGGGGTCTCAGAGGCATTGCAAGGGGTAGCAAGGGGCAAGCCAGGGGTCACAGCTGGAGACCTCTAAGTGATGCCTAGTGCCTTCGTATCATTTCATGGCATTTGTAGCTCACCCTCTTGATATTTTTAACATACTGATACAAAAAGGATCACAGTCCTTTAAACATCGAAAGGTTCCTAAGAAATAAAACATGCACATTTAACAGACAATATTAAAAATCATAGTCATTAAAATATTAATTATTTTACTTTGCAGTGACTCATAGGCATATACGTTTATTAACACTGTCCTCTAAAATACGGTGTAAAATCTTTAATGAGATCATACATTATTGCATTCAGCAGAAAACAAGCCGTCATGAAACACTTCTTGCAATAGAATTGCCCACCCCCGTTTAGTCTGCGAACCCAAAACACTTTTTAAAACTGGTTTTGAGTTTTGTGTTTATTCTGTTTCGACACAAAAGACCCCTGAAAGCCTCTCTCCATTTGGACATAACCTGGCAGTGCAGTGTTTACAAGTGTATTATATAAGTGTCTTTATTTGATGCATACTAAGTTTCAAGACCTTAGACTTCAAAAAGAAAAAGTAAAATGTTTGTGATTTGTTAACTTTTTGGGTGCTCTCTTAAAATGCTTCTTTGCTGCTTTGAAAATATTACTTGTGCCGAAACACATATTTGCACTACTAATGAAATTAAATATGTCTGTGACAAGTAATTGTTTCCGTCTTCTTTCAGTTATATTTAAAGGATAAATAGTTTTGGGACATTGCAAACTAAAGTTCTTCCTCATTCCTTAAATTGGTATGTTAATCCAACATGGGCAATAATATTGTCTCCTGAATGCTTCCTCAAATCTTCTTAACTTTGAATGAAAATACATTTGCTATGTCTAGTACTGGACTTTTATGCATTCTGAAATTGTTTTTGTAATGCAGCACATATCTAATAGAGGTTGTGGTCTCAGTGGGCACTAAAACAAGGCCAACTTGTATATGGATTAGTTTAGGATATTTAGTATGGAGTCCTTCTTGCTCTACAATATTTAGGGAAATAATTTTAGGATCATAACTGATCATAGCAGAACAATATTTTATATTCTTTGTGCTCCAGCAATACAGAAGGAGGAGTCTCGGCTTCTCTATCCTGATTACATACCTAAGAGATCACTTTGAAAGTGATAATCTATTTGCAACAATTAAAAATAGCATTAATGGAGCTGGGTGTTAATCCTATTTGCATATTGTCAGACGAAGTCATCTAGACTAAAGCTCAAATTAACACATATTTTTTGTCTGAACGTCAGGGCGGTCTTTGCCAAATCTTATAGGATTATTTTATGGTTTTATTTCTGTGTAAGAAATGGTTAATTCCCTCGATTATTAGATTACCATTCTCAGTCAGGTAGGTGGAATGAGGTTCTCAAGTCACTTATAATTTTATGAAGTGTTAATTACTGTGGTCCAAATTTTATATAATTAGTTAACTATTTGTAATTTATTGGTGTTGATAGATATGGAATGGGTTTAAAAGAATTTATTTGAATAACATTTGTGGAAATAATTTAAAAAATCTATGAATTTTATGAATACATTTAAAAATAACTGGTGTCTGTGACTGCATTAACTCTTTGAAAAGTCATATCACAAGCAATGATGTCTTTCGTGAAAGAGTGAGAATGGTTAGCAAATGGGCAAAAAGTCACGTATTCGGACCGAGTTAAGCTCAAAAAGTAAATATGATTGAGTAGTATTACAAGAATTTGGCACAAACATTTTTGAGCAACAAATAGACATATAACATTTATAGACCATCAGTTCTTTTTGTTTTTCAGTCAGAGAATAGCAGCCTCTACCTCACTGAATAGGATTGTTTCACTTGTCCAAATTTGAATGAACAATTCTATAAGCTAGACCATTAGGAACTCCCATCGAAGGGTACTGCCTTCTCAGGATTTAGTTCCATAAGCACATAATCTGTTTTCTACTTTCAGATCTACATATTTTCTTATGCCAAGTATGGGAGTTCTAAATTAGTCATGAAAGAATCAATCTACTTTTGAATGTTCTCCAGTGGTTTATACCTACAACACACTCAGCTGATGCCTGAAAACATATTTAAACTTTGTGAGATAATCAGCAGAGTTAGGGTCATATAGACCCCTTGTGGTCCCCTGAGTGTGGTGGCGTCCCTCCTTTCTCTCACCCAGCAGTGATTATCAATGATATCTAGAGATCCCCACAGTTTTTGTGGGGTTGTTTTAACAAAAGCGGTCCTACCAAACCAACTGAAGCACTTCTGTCAAAACTGAAATGTCAGAATCCACGTCATGGCATTTGGTCAATATTGTTTATTTTTCTGAAACAGATCTCAACGTGGGTTTTTTTGTTTGAAATAGAAAAAGTCAGTGGCCATCACTTCTGGGTAATTTTCTCACTGACTGTTATATGCATTGTCATTTTCGACTAAGAGCCTGATTACAAGTGGGTCGATTGATTCAGTTACCCATGGGTCAGAATTATGAGCTTGAAAGTATTTAACACATCCAAAACTTATCAGATGCATGAAACAATTAAAACTTTGTATACATTTCTGCAGGTCAAACCTGCCAGAATGTAAAAGGGGAAAAGCAGATGTATTCTATTTGAGTTCAAAACAGGAGTGGATGTGTTTGGATAAGTTTGCATTAAAGTGGACAGATTGATATCATTGGCTATAGCGAAGGCTTTTAGGGCTGTTTTTGTCAGATGGTGCCCTAGGGAATCCTGGGTGCTGACAGTACGGAAGTAATAATGTAGCCCTGAGAAGGTATGCATTCAGGAAGGACATCACTTTTCAGAGAGATTCTCTGTCTTTCTCCTCCAGAATTTAGCATTGCCTGGAGCAATCCAAATTTTTGATAGGGTCTTGCGAAGATGATGTCAGTTTTGGCTGCATTGAGGTAAAGTTAGGGTCCATCAATGGTTTTATTGCTGTATCTTAAAAAGGAGATGAGAAATATACACGGGGGGGGCAGCAGATGTGTTTTTCTAATTGATGTAGTCTGTGTTTGGTGATGCCATTGAAACTCAAGCTACCATGTTCAGCCTGTCTGGTTAAGCTTGGTGATCATTTTGCACATGCAGGATGTAACAAAAGAAAGATACAAAGCAAGTGCAAAATCAGTGGGCACATAGGAGGACAGAGCTGCATTTGGCAGTAAAAAATACCACATCGGAACATTGCCCCTCCTGACTAAATGTGAAGATGGGTAAGCAATTCTTTGTGAGTCTCTTTGAAGCTAGAGAGATCGGTTAGTTGCAATCAAGAGTTCACATCAGAACTTAAAACCCACATTTGTCACTACAGGTAGTCAAAGACTCCCATGGTAGTGTAGCAATTTTACATCCAGTAAATCCCAATAACTTGGGGATTGGTGATTCCAGAATGAAAAATTACCGCAGTTTACAACTTTTCCTCTATGAAATGGCGAATTGCCAGCAGGAAATCACTGTTATAGCACTCATTTCGACATGTAATACACAAATTAGTGTATTTTTCTGGGGATACATTCCACTAAGTTTCACCTGGCAAAGCGTATCCTCGGAAAACATGGTGCAGTATTACATGATGCAGTACTAATGCATTACTTGTAACACTGGCTTGGGCAGAAACTACTTTTTTTTTGCAAAAATAGGCACTAGCAGGGAACTCAAAACAAAGGCCTGACGTTGATAATTCCTTTCAAATTAGGTAGGTAGCCTAAATTGGTGAATAACAATTTGAATATATGTGAATGTTGGCTTTATTTTTTCAGTTTTCACTTTATTTTCTCTCATCACTTGAATGGCTCAGATACATCCGGGGTATGGTGGGTCAAAATGGACTATTGCACATTTGAAGTTACCTTACTTCTCACACAGCAGATTAAGCTATTTTACAGGTTTCGGGCACAATCGGAGCAGGCTGTGAAAAAACATAACACCATCCTGGCAAAAGGGTTTTTGACTCAAACTTTTATTGCTGAATTTGAGCCATATTTAGATGTGTTACTTCAAGCACTTGGAAAGCCTTTGTTCAATTGAGAGAGAATACGTATGCACACATACTTGACTTTCTGACAGCCATTTTATCCATTGGACAGTTCTGCTGTTATTTACATTATGCTCCTGCCACCCACAACATACAGCATGGAGCAGTGGGCCAGCCTACTTTAGTGACTTGCACGCTCACTGTGAGTGATGGCATTTTCATGTGCACATACTCATAGAAAGTACTCCTCCGTAGTTCCAGGATTAGTAGGCCAATCTCTGTTTTAAGTTCATGGTCCTTTTCTCTTTCCGCAGGAGAGGGGATGCAATGTTCCTTTTTGACATTCAATTTTGCAGTAGATCACTTTTTACTTTTCAAGATTTTTTGAAAAACATATGTATGCCTGTTTTAGTGGGAGACATTTTTACCTTGTATTACTTTTAAACTTGGATGCTTTGTAATACCTTAGCAAAAATAAATAATAATTGAAAATAACAACATTGCCAGACGCTGCCATCACTTGTTTTTCACTTCAGCTTTAGACACAGGTAGGGAATAGAAATGAATGGCACCCAAAAGAAAGATTGTAAAACACTGGAAGGGAAGATCTACTCATAAAAAATAGCTGCCCATCAGACCAAACAATGATTTTTTTTTTTAAATATAACTACTCTTGCTTGACAGTCCCGAAAGATGCCATGGTGTGTGCCCAGGGCCTGTAAATCAAATGCTACTCGTGGGCCTGCAGCACTGATTGTGCCATACACATGAGTAGCCCTGTAAATATGTCTCAGACTTACCACTGCAGTGTCTGTGTGTGCAGTTATAAACTGCCAATTCAAACTGACAAGTGCACCCACTTACAGGCCCAAACCTTCCCTTAAAAGGCATGGAGGTCACCCCTAAATTAGACCAATGGCAGCCCCAAGATCTGGGTGCAGTGTATTTAAAAGGTAGGACATGTAGTGGTGTTCTTTACATGTCCTGATAGTGAAATACTGCTAAACTCATTTTTCACTATTGCAAGGCCTATCTCTCCCATAGGGTAACACATTGGGATTGTCTTGAAATATCTTTTAAGTGTAATTTCCCATTAGGAGCAGATAGAGATTTGGAGTTTAGTGTCTCTGAACTCACATTTGAAAAATACTTATTTTGATGAAGTCGGTTTTTGGACTGTGAGTTTGGAAAATGCCACTTTTAGAAAGTGGGCATTTTCTTGCTTAACCTTTTTGTGCCTCTGCCTGTCTGCTGAATACATGTCTGGATCAGGATGACAGTTGGGCTGTGTGTGCTTTCACTCTAGACAGTCACACAAAAGTAGCCTACGCATGCCCTGAATATCCTGATGGCCCAACACCAGGCTGATGGGTCTTCCTGGGCTAGAGTGGTGGGAGGAGCTGACACTTGCACCTGAAGAGGGCTACACCTGTCCTAACGCAAAGCAGTCTCCAACCCTGTGGTGTATGTCTAGGACCAGAGTAGGAAAGACAAACTCTTGTGCACTACAAATGCTATAGGAGGAACTGCTGCATTACCTGTTGCTTTGTTGTGCTAGTCTGCTGCTTGCTGCTTCTGAATTGGGAGTAAAAGGACTGGACTTTGATTTCTATTTCCTGCTTTTCAAGGTTCTCCAAGGACATGAACTGAGCTTGCCCCCTGTTAAGAAGTCTCAGGGACATCAAAGATTTCATCCGTCAGTGCCTGGACTCTTCTGCCAAGTGTGCCAAATCCAGTCCCAGGGCCCTTGGAACTGGAAACTGGTCTCCTGAGGAAGAAAATCCTGCATCGAATCACAACAGCTGAAAATTGACGCATTATCTGGCTTCAGGCAGAAGACTCAATGCAGCACCTGCCTTGCGGCTGAAGAATCAATGCAGCACCTATCTTACGGTGGAAAGGATCTACGAAGCTCCTGGAGGACCAATACAGCTCCTCTTCCACCGTTGCTCTAACATCACAGTGCGTCTGGATTTTCCCATGCATCGCCCGTGGGCATCATTTGCGCATCATCCCTCACTGCAACAAGGAACCGAGGCTGCATGACCGGAAAGGATGCATCCCCTCCTCTGCAAGGAGAGAACCAACACATCACCTCCCTTGCCAGTAAGAAACCAATGCATCACCTCCCCTGCCAGTAAGGAACTGACGCATCTCCTCTGCTGCAAGGAGAGAATCAACGCATCACCTCCCTTGCCAGTAAGGAACCGATGCATCACCTCCCCTGCGCAGTAAGAAACCAACACATCGCTTTGTTTTCCGGCACCTTACATACTCTGCGGCCCGCATTGTCTTTTTTTTTACGCTTCCCAGGTGCTGTGTGTTAAAAGATACAAACAGTTGATCCCTCTGGATTGACTCAACTTTTTAACCCAGCGGGTGCCCTGGACGGTGCTGAGGACGTAACCGTCACGTCCAGCTAAGGGCCCTTGGGGGAAGCGCTAGTGGCGAAGGGGATGGAAGGGGAATCACCAGTGGCGATCGCGCGCTGACCTCATCAAAGGCTTTCATGTCTCAGCATTTCTGCTGCCCGATCGCAATCGGGCAGCAGAAATGCCCACTAGACACCAGGGAATTAGTTTTTTCTAATTTTATGCATAAGGGTAGGGAGTGCCCCCTTGGGCAAGGGCCGCACCTCAGAGGGGCAAACTATTTTAGGCCTTTTCTGCTCCCCCTGGGGCCAGATCTGCCTATTATAATTAGGCCGATCTGCCTCCAGGGGAGGGCTGAAGCCCCTAGGCACCAGGGATCTCTTTTTTATGGCAGTTTCACGTGAGGGGAGCGACCCATTAGGCAAGGGTCGCTCCCCTGGGGGAAATTTGTTTTGGGCCATTTCTGCCCCTCTTGGGGGCATATTGGCCTACGGTCATTAGACTGATCTGCCCCTGGGGGGGAGGGGCAGAAACCCCTAGACACCAGATTTCTTATTTTTTTTGTTTATTTTTTTTTTATATGTGGGGAGCGACCCCTTAGGCCAGGGTTGCTCCCCTGGAGGCAAATTGTCTTTAGGCCATTTCTGCCCCCCCGGGGGCTGATTGGCCTGTTTTTATTTTGCCAACCACTAGACAACAGGGATTTTTATTTTTTGCATCAATTTCACGCATGGGGAGCAACCCCTTAGGCAAGGGTCATTCCCCAGGGGGGCAAATTTATTTTAGGCCATTTCTGCCCCCCTTTGGGGCAGATCGCCCTATTTTTATTACGCCAATCTGCCCTCGGGGCAGGCAGAAACCACTAGACAACAGGGACTTTTATTTTTTTGCATCAATTTCACACAAGGGGAGTGACCCCCGGGGTTTTTTTGTGTGCCAATTTCACTTAAGGGGTGTGACCCCTTAGGCAAGGGTCGCTCCCCTGGTGGGGGCGACAAATTTATTTTAGGCCATTTCTGTTCCCCTTGGGGGCAGATCAGCCTATGTATAATAGACTGATCTGCCCCTGGGGAGGGGGGGGGGGGGCAGAAACCTCTTAGGCACCAAGGATTGGTGTTTGTGTATGTGTGTGTTTTGTTTGGGGGGGCAGCCTCTTGGGCAAAGGTCGCTTCCCAAGGGGGCACATTACTGTTGGCCATATCTGTCCCCCCTTTGGGGCAGATCAGCCTATTTTTGGAAGGCCCATCTGCCCCCAAGCCCACCAGAGAGCAGGGAAGATAAAAAAAAAATAGGGTGGTGGTATGGCCGTACCCCCACCCCAAATAAATGGGGGAAAAGTTGTTCTGCCCACCGGTGGGCAGATGGGGCACTTACCCCCGATTCACTCCCGGGGGGCAGAAAACCTACTAGATGCCAGGGAATTAGAAACACAAATAGTGGGGTGGACGCTACCAACAAGTATGAAGGGGGTAACAGTCTTTCAGCTCTCTCCCCGCACACTAAAACATGTTATCACACGGCAAGCAAGAGGAAATTAAATTATTTAGGGTTTTGGTTTTACATTTGGGCCATGAGAGCTTGGCTAACTCTCAAAATCGTCCCACTTGTAATGGTGAGGGCAGCACGTTTGGGACTTTGGGATTAGGCCATGTAGAAAAATCCACAAGACCTAGACACATCTGAAAACGAAACATCTGGGTGAGTCCAGGGTGGTGTGCTTCACATGCACCCGCACCGTTTTCTTACCCACAATGCCCTGCAAACCTCCAACTTTGCTGGAAATCACACATTTTCACCATATTTCTGTGATTGAACCTTCTGGAATCTGCAGGAATCCACACAATTCCTACCACCCAGCATTGTCTCATCTATACTGATAAAAAGTCTTCCCCACTTGTCAACTTAAAAATGTATTTTTTAAACTGCCCTTTTGGACCTGCTTTGGTTCCCCCTCAATTCCCACATATTTTTGGCTCTTCCCTGTCACAGGCACTTGGCCCACCTACACAAGTGAGGTATCATTTTTACCAGGAGACTGAGGGGAACGTTGAGTAGTAGGAAATTTGTCCTGGTGCGGTGATCCCACACAGAAATGTGGGAAAAATGTGATTTTGTTTAGCTAAATTTGAGGTTTGCTGAGGATTCTGGGTAAGAAAATACTGGGGGATTCACGCAAGTCACACCTCCTTGGACTCCCTCGGTGTCTAGTTTTCAGAAATGTCTGGGTTTGAGCCCAGGACAAATAAACGCAGGTGCCCCCGTCAAAACAGGTAGTCTTGTATTTGATAATTTTGATGTGTCCAGATAGTGTTTTGGGACATTTCCTTTCGCCGGCACGAGGCCTACCCGCACAAGTTAGTTACCATTTTTATTGGCAGACTTGGGGGAACGCTAGGTGGAAAAAAATGGGTGGCGCCTCTCTGATTTCAGAACTTTCTGTCACTGAAATATGAGGAAAAAGTGTTTTTTGGCCAAATATTGAGGTTTGTAAATGATTCTGGGTAACAGAACCTGTTCAAAGCCCCACAAGTCACCCCATCTTGGATTTCCCTAGCTGTCTAGTTTTAAAAAATGCACAGGTTTAGTAGATTTCCCTAGGTGCCAGATGAGTTATAGGCCAAAATACACAGCTTGGCACTTTGGAAAAAACAGCTCTGTTTTCTATGGGAAAATGTGATGTGTCCATGTTGTGTTTTGGGACATTTCCTGTCACGAGGACTAAGCCTACCCATACAAGTGAGATACCATTTTTATCGGGAGACTTGGGGGAATGCTGGGTGGAAGGAAATTTGTGGCTCCTCTCAGATTCTAGAACCTTCTGTCACCGAAATGTGAGGAGAAAGTGTTTTTTTGGCCAAAATTTGAGGTTTCAAAAAGGATTCTGGGTAACAGAACCTGATGAGAGCCCCACAGGTCACCCCATCTTGGATTCCCCTAGGTGTCTAGTTTTAAAAAATGAACAGGTTTTGTAGGTTTCCCTAGGTGCCGGATGAGCTAGAGGCCAAAATCCACAGCTAGGCACTTTTAAAAAAAACAGCTCTGTTTTCTTTGGGAAAATGTGATGTGTCCACGTTGTGTTTTGGGGTTGTTCCTGTCACGGGCACTAGGCCTACCCACGCAAGTGAGTTACCATTTTTATCGATTGACTTGGGGAAACACATAATAGCAGAACAAGTGTTATTGCCCCTTGTCTTTCTCTAATTTTTTTCCTTCCAAATGTAAGACAGTGTGTGAAAAAGACGTCTATTTGAGAAATACCCTGTAATTCACATGCTAGTATGGGGACCCCAGAATTCAGAGATGTGCAAATAACCACTGCTTCTCAACAACTTATCTTGTGTCCATTTTAGAAATGCAAAGGGTTTCTTGATACCTATTTTTCACTCTTTATATTTCACCAAATGAATTGCTGTATACCTGGTATAGAATGAAAACCCATTGCAAGCTGCAGCTCATTTGTTGTCTCTGGGTACCTAGGGTTCTTGATGAACCTACAAGCCCTAAATATCTCCACACCCAGAAGAGTCCAGAGACGGAATGGTATATTGCTTTAAAAAATCTGACAGCGCAGGAAAAAGGTACAGAGTAAAACATGGAGAAAAATTGAGATAAATTGCTTTTTTTCACCTCAGTTTCAATATTATTTATTTCAGCAGTTATGTTCTGTAGGAAAAGCTTGTAGGATCTACACAAATGGCCCCTTGCTGAATTCAGAATTGTATCCACTTTTCAGAAATGTTTAGCTTTCTGGTTTCCAGCATTGGTTTCACAACCATTTCTGTCACTAACTGGAAGGAGGCTAAAAGCACAAAAAATAATAAAACTGGGGATGTCCCAGTAAAATGCCAAAATTGTGTTGAAAAATGTGGTTTTCTGATTCAAGTCTGCCTGTTCCTGAAAGCTGGGAAGATGGTGATTTTAGCACCACAAATGTTTTGTTGATGCCATTTTCAGGGACAAAAATCACAAGCCTTCTTCTGTAGCCCTTTTTTCTAATTTAAAAAACAAAAATCACTGTATTTTGGCTAATTTCTTGGTCTCCTCCAGGGGAACCCACAAACTCTGGGTACCTCTAGAATCCCTAGGATGTTGGAACAAAAGGATGCAAATTTGGCATGGGTACCTTATGTGGACAAAAAGTAATGAGGGCCTAAGCGCGAACTGCCCCAAACAGCCCAGAAAAAGGCCTGGCACCTGAGGGGGAAAAGGGCTGGCAGAGAAGGGGTTAAAAGTGGTATCTTTGCTTGTGTATTTTGTATTTTTGTCATTTTAGTCTTGTTTTACTTAAATAAATATTGGCCTTTTTTTCTAAACTTGTGTGGAGTCCTTATGTAGTGTCGTCGCTGTGTTACTGTGTGTGTGGGTACAAATACTTTACATATTGCCTCTGAGATAAGCCTGACTGCTTGAGGCAAGCACCCAAGGGGGTGAGCAGACATCTTAGCTGTATGCCTCTCTTACCCTGACTATAGTGAGGATCCCTACTTCGACAGGGTGCAAACCACTGCCAACATGTGCCGTCCTCAGAACATGGTTACACTGCCCGGTTTTGTTCAGCAGAAATGTACAGTATACAACATAGGACAGAGTATTGGAAGCATTTAAAATGAGTGTAAGTGTGTGCACAATTAAGGCTTTGGTGGTCTTTGAACAGATACAGAAACAAAATAACAATCTAATTATAAAATGTAACAGTACACATTAGGGCAAACATGGGCATGTACAAATTAAGGCACATATGCAAGTGAATTTGCCTTCTGACCTGCCTGCTGTCATGTGTTTTCTGTTAGATGCCCTGCAGTCAAGGTTAGGCACAGTTTTTCATGCTCATTCTCCCAAAGAACTCAAACTGCTCCTCACTGATGAAGACCAGAGAGTCCAAAACTGGTCTTGAGCCTGCCTGTAATTATATCCATAAGGGACGTGGACTACCAGTTTGTGAATGACTACTCCTTTTAAAGCAAGACCGAAGCTGGTTTGTATATCGTTATATTTAGTGGCCCAGTGAGCAAAAAATGGCAAACTAAAATGTAATTATCATGGACATGAATGACCTATCTACAGACATAACAAGTCTGCCCTTTTACTATTGAAGTTGGCAATTCAAACAAGAGCCTCAAATCTACTTTTAACACCACTGTCACACTCTCCATTCCTAACATTTTCTCCAGGAGTTGGCCTTTCACTAATAAGCCAATACCATTGCTTCTTGATCTACTACCTGTCTTAACAGCTAAGACTTTCTAATGCTGAAGCACATGCGTATTCCCCTTGGCCCCATGGACCAGGAAGTGGCGGACGTGGGGGATATGTCCCCCACCGATTTTGGAGTGGGGGGACACAGGGGACAAGGGTGGTGGGGACGAGGGGATAGAATAATTTTCCCTTTTCTTCTGTAATTCGCAGGGCCATTAGCGCATGAAAGCGCTACCTATACTGGCCCTGCACTTGACCCGTGACCTGCCTCCAGGACACTCGCCCTCCTCCCATTTGTTGTGCTGCAGCACACAAGGGATTCTTTCTCACCTTGCCGCCACAGCTGCCTGCAGTCTGCACTTCTGAGAACAAAGGGAGACGAGAGGCCCTTTGTTGATTGCTGTCTGCATCCCATCCCTCCTGAGCCCTACGCTTCCCTTCCCTTGAAAATCGAACCCTGAAGACAGAGCACGATTTGAGAAGGTAAGGAGGTTTGAGTAATTAAATAAAGTATTGCCAAGTAACTCCCTTTCTTTTTAAATACAGTGCTGTGTTGCGGAGTATCTCCCTTTCTAAAAACAGTATTGTTGAGTTACTGTGAGATATGAGCAGGGCAGGCTTTAGCGCGCTAGTGGCACTCTGTGCGACAATGTTTGTAAGGGCTCCCCTTTCTGTCGCCACTCTCTCACTCTCTTCTCTCCTCTGTCTCCAGCTTGCATGGCTCAGTGCTAATTATTGTCCCCTAAGTTGACATCCTGCCCCCCCCAACATTTCGGTCCCCTGTCTCTCGCTCAGCTGTCACAGTGTCCTTTCCTCGGGATCTGCATGCCGCCGAACAACAGGTCCACCTTCCGGCGTCACCAACTCAGAAAGCTATTATAGCACAGAGTTATGGTGAAGCCAGTCAGGGGGAAGGGAATTAGGGTAGGGAAGAGCAGGGAGAGAGATCTGAAAAGGATAAATGGTTAAGCATGTATGTATATACTTGTTCATAACAGCATTAACATTCAATTATACATTTAGGCAAAGGCCTTTCCGTGCATGCAAGTGTTGAGACCCTTATAGAATAAACAAGGGTGTCTTAGTGGATGCAAGAATTGAGACCCTTATGGAATAAACAAAGTCGTCTCTGTGAATGCAAGAGTTGAGACCCTTATGGAATAGACAAAGGCATCTCCGTGAATGCAAGTGTTGAGACCCTTATGGAATAGACAATGGCGTCTCCATGTGTAGAAGAGTTGAGACCCTTATGGAATAGACAAAGGCGTCTCTGTGGATGCAAGTGTTGAGACCCTTAAGGAATAGACAAAGGCGTCTCCGTGTGTGCAAGAGTTGAGACCCTTATGGAATAGACAAAGGCATCTCTGTTGATGCAAGTGTTGAGACCCTTATGGAATAGACAAAGGTGTCTCTGTGTGTGCAAGAGTTGAGACCCTTATGGAATAGACAAAGGCGTCTCCGTGGATGCAAGAGTTGAGACCCTTATGGAATAGACAAAGGCGTCTCCGTGAATGCAAGTGTTGAGACCCTTATGGAATATACAAAGGCGTCTCCGTGTGTGCAAGAGTTGAGACCCTTATGGAATAGACAAAGGCATCTCTGTTGATGCAAGTGTTGAGACCCTTATGGAATAGACAAAGGTGTCTCTGTGTGTGCAAGAGTTGAGACCCTTATGGAATAGACAAAGGCGTCTCCGTGAATGCAAGAGTTGAGACCCTTATGGAATAGACAAAGGCGTCTCCGTGTGTGCAAGAGTTGAGACCCTTATGGAATAGACAAAGGCGTCTCCGTGTGTGCAAGAGTTGATACCCTTATGGAATAGACAAAGGTGTCTCTGTGGATGCAGGTGTTGAGACCCTTATGGAATAAACAAAGGCGTCTCCGTGGGTGCAAGAGTTGGTAGAATCATGATACTTCAGGATGTCATTAGCAGTAAACAAAACTGGGCGTGGCCCTTTTCTGATTCATGGAACAAGAACAATTAGTAAAATCATGATACTTCAGGATGTCGTGAGCATTAAACAAAACTGGGGTGGCCCTTCTCTGAATCATGGAACAAGAACAATTAGTAAAATCATGATACTTCAGGATGTTGTTTGCATCAAACAAAACTGGGCGTGGCCCTTCTCTGAATCATGGAACAAGAACAATTAGTAAAATCATGATACTTCAGGATGTCATGAGCATTAAACAAAACAGGACTTGGCCCTTCTCTGAATCATGGAACAAGAACAATTAGTAAAATCATGATACTTCAGGATGTCGTGAGCATTAAACAAAACTGGGCATGGCCCTTCTCTGAATCATGGAACAAGAAGGAACTGAGACCTCTGAACCTTGAGAAGGCAAGAGCTTGGACCATGGACACACTCTGAACATCAATCATGCAACTACTATGCATTCATAAACATAAAACGTTTGGTCTCAGTCTAGAAATTTGCAAAGACTTAAATATGTATCTCACATATCATCAACGATTTAAATATGTCTCTCACATATTATGCTTCCAAAAACAATGAAACTATGATTTTCTTATCTTTGAGATGTTTTCACTTTTGCCACCTAGGCCTGAAAGTTTTACTCATGTAAACTAAAGAGCCTTGATTATTTGACCAAGGGCGCTTTACTCATACAAACTGAAGTGCTTTCATTGCTGTGCGAAGGGCGCTTTACTTCCAATGAACTGAAGCACTTTGAATGTCGTGCCAGGTGCGCTTTACTCCTGTGAACTGAAGCGCTTTGAATACCATGCCAAGTGCGCTTTACTCCTGTGAACTGAAGTGCTTTGAATACCATGCCAAGTGCGCTTTACTCCTGTGAACTGAAGCGCTTTGAATACCATGCCAAGTACGCTTTACTCCTGTGAACTGAAACGCTTTAAATGTTCTGCCAAGGGCGCTTTACTCCTGTGAACTGAAGCGCTTTGAATGCTGTGCCAAGGGCTCTTTACTCCTGTGATCTGAAGCGCTTTGATTGCTGTGCCAAGGGCACTTTCCTCCTGTGAACTGAAGCACTTTAAATGTCGTGCCAAGTGCGCTTTACTCCTGTGAACTGAAGCGCTTTGAATACCATGCCAAGTGCGCTTTATTCCAGTGAACTGAAGCGTTTTGAATACCATGCCAAGTGCGCTTTACTCCTGTGAACTGAAGCGCTTTGAATACCATGCCAAGTGCGCTTTACTCCTGTGAACCGAAGCGCTTTGAATACCATGCCAAGTGTGCTTTACTCCTGTGAACTGAAACGCTTTAAATGTTCTGTCAAGGGCACTTTACTCCTGTGAACTGAAGCGCTTTGAATGCTGTGCCAAGGGCACTTTCCTCCTGTGAACTGAAGCACTTTAAATGTTGTGCCAAGTGCGCTTTACTCCTGTGAACTGAAGCGCTTTGAATACCATGCCAAGTGCGCTTTACTCCGGTGAACTGATGCGTTTTGAACACCATGCCAAGTGCGCTTTACTCCTGTGAACTGAAGCGCTTTGAATACCATGCCAAGTGCGCTTTACTCCTGTGAAGTGAATCGCTTTATTCTCGTGCCCGGGGCCCTTTACCTGTGTGGCCTGAAACTCTATGCTTGTTATGCTAAGGGGCGCTTTACCTTTTGGAATTAACGACTTCCTTCAAACTTGGATTCAGCAAGGCCTTACCGCTACGAGTACGACCTACTCGTTTTTGAATTCACCATGGAAACAAGGATACTTCGGTTGGATGACAATCTGCCAATCAGGAACTTTGCTCTTCTCCAGAGAAACTCCCACGAAGTCTGACTGCATCGAAGTCTTCAAAATAATGAGCAACGTGCTTGGGTGTGGCTGGGCTTTATAGGCCTGCTACACCCCAAGATGGCTGCTGCCTCTAAAACATGTGAAATGTAGTCCCTTCATGGAATAGCACTACGTGCATCTTGTCCACCAATGACCTGAACCTGCAGCCCCATGAGCTCCGCCACAGGGCAGACGACGCCGATGGCCACCCCCGGAGCAAAAGGGAATGACAAGTGGTGTGCAGAAAGTGCCGCAGAGCCGCGCAGCAGAGTTTCGGGCGAGACCTGGACCGCGCATGGTTCAATTCCTGACATCAGCCTTCCGGGTATTTGTGAAAGCCCGCTCTGAAGGCCAAGGGCTGTCTGTAAATCTAATTTCCTGCCAATGGCCTTTGGATGCGAAGCCAGCACTGTGGCAGCTCACAGACTTTACAGGACTTCACAGGCTGTGGTGGAACAAAGCCTGGCACTGCTGGATAGACAATTGAGAGACTAGCACACAGCATGGGTCCCAGGAAGAACCAGATGGCCTAAGAGATGGACAGGGCTAGGTAAGGCAGCAGGGCTGGCTCTAGGGCGATGCAACCGGTGCCGCTGCACTGGGTGCTGACTTAGGATGGGGGTGCTGTGTTTGCAAGTATATTGTGACTTTAAAAGCACCTGCTGGGTGTTCCTTGCCACCAACAGTGTTCAGGCAACAATAAAAATCTCAAGATAATTACGGTGATTAATGCTCTTCCTGGAGAGAGATTGAAGTTTTGTCTAGTCGAAGTTTTGACTCATCATAACGTACAGTGTTACTATGCCTGCTACAAGCAACGTCTACATGCAGATCACAAAATGTATATAATGTGAGTAGGTCAGTGGGTTACTGCTTTTGTCAGATGCAGGAAAGTACCCTCTTTTTGGAAAGGTTACCCCACTTTTTGCTTGTTGTCAGTATGTTTTGACTCTGTTCACTGGGATCCTGCTAACCAGGACCCCAGTGCTCTCTCCCATTAAATTTGGTTGCTTGGACCACACACACCCCACATTTAGCATACTGGTGCCCCTTATAAGTCCCTAGTATATGGTACCCGGGTACACAGGGCATTGGGGGATCAGGGGTTCCCCATGGGCTGCAGCATGTATTATGTTTTATGCCACCCACAGGAGCCCATGTAAACTGTTTCTGCAGGCCTGCCATTGCAGCCTGCGTGAAAAGGTGCTTGCACCCTTTCACTTCATTTCACTGCACCAGGTCACTGTAAGTCACCCCTATGGTAGGCCCTTCTAGCCCAGAGGGCAGGGTGCAAGTACCTGTGTGTGAGGGCACCTCTGCAGGAGCAGAGGTGCCCCCACAAACTCCAGCTCCATTTTCCTGGACCTCGTGAGGGCGGGACGCCGTTTTAGCCATGTACTGGACATAGGTCACTACCTATGTCCAGCTACATAATGGCAACTCTGAACCTGGGCATGTTTGGTAACAAACATGTCACAATCATGCCCCAATCCTATTGTCAGTATTGATTGTACGATTCCATGCACTTTGGGGGCTCCTTAGAGGACCCACAGCATTGCTCCTATCAGCTTTCTGGGGTTTTCCGGGCAGCCCAGGCTGCTGCCACCCCTCAGAGAGATTTCTGCCCTCCTTCTGCTGCTTGAGCAGTGCATGCCAAGAAGGCAGAACAAAGGATTTCCTCTCCCTTTGGAAATAGGTGTTACAAGGCTTGGGAGGGGTAGCCTCGCCAAGCTACTGGTATGCTCCGAAGGGCACATTTGGTGCCTCCTTGCATAAATCAGTCTATACCAGTTCAGGGACCTCAGCCCCTACTCTGGTGCGAAACTGGACAATGGAAATGCACGTAACCCCTCCCCTGTCCATCACCACCCCAGTGGTGGTGCCCGGAGCTCCTTCAGGTGGCCACTTGATTCTGCCATCTTGAATCCAAGGTGGGCAGAGGCCCCTGTGAGCATCTGAGTGGCCAGGTCAGGCAGGTGACGTCACAGCCCCCTCCTAGGTGGTCACCCTGCTAGGTGACCAATCTCTCTTTCTGGGCTATTTAGGGTTTCCCTCTTGGGTGAGTCCTCAGATTCAATGTGCAAGATTCCAGCAGGACTCCTCTGCAACATTTACTTTGACTTCTGGCCACTGGAACCGCAACTGGACTTCACAGGAACCTACAATCTGCAGCCCCAGCAACGACTTCGCCCTGCAACATTGTTTCTCTGGCTCCTTCCAGCAACTGCAACATTTGCCCGGCTGTGCTTCCTTTGAGGGCAGCAAGTCTTCAGTCTGCATGAGAAGAAAGAAGGAAAATTCCTTGGAGTGAAGGAGTCACTTACCTGCATCCGCAGGCACCAACTGCAACAACGACTGGCTGCGTGGATCTCCTCTCCTCCTGAGTTGCGTGGATCCTGCATCAGGGGTGGTAGTCTGGTGTGGTATCCTTGGTCCTCTCTACCAGCTGTCCAACTTTGGAGTAGGTAGGTCCTTGCCTCCCCATGCAGGACAGTACCCCAATGCACTGCGTCTCTTGCCGCTACCAAGGCCTGTTGTTATCTCCTCCAAGGGATCTTCAGGCTCCATGTAGCCCCAGCCCCCAGCACTCCTCTCTGTGAAGCACAGCCCTCAACGCGCTTCGCCTGCGATGTGGGACCTCTCTTCAGGTGTGCTGCGTGGGCCTCTCTGCAGCTCCTGGGGTCCTTGCCTGTAGGTCTTGTGTGGGGGCTGCCTCTCCTTCTCCAGACTCTCTGCTTTGCTGAGGGTCACCTGGGACTCCCCTCCATGGGTTGAGTCCCCCCGGACCTTGCTGGTCCCCAGCAGCTCCACTTTTGTCCTGCTGCATCATTTGCCTTTGCCAAGGCTTGTTGGTGGGTTTTCCACACCACAGACTGACTGCAATTCTTCATTCGGCGAGGGATGAATGATGGAACAACACATGCGTATATCATGCATGCCTTAACATCGCGGTCTCAACAACGACCGTATCATTCCTATGCATACCTTTACAAGTAATTTCGTTGTAAAAGCATGTTTGGTAAAGGAACATGCGTGGTAAATTCTCCAAGCCCTGCCCCCTTACACCTGATACCAAACTCCACCCTGCCCAAGCACTCAAAATTGCCCCTGCCCTGAGCCCTAAACCCCCCCGCCCTGAGCCCTAAAGGTTACCCTGCCCTGTCCTAAAAACTACCCTGACCCCCACTCTGAACCCTAAAACCTACCCTGAACTGCCCTAAAAACTATCTTGACTCCCCTGCCCCCACCCTGAACCCTAAAACCTACCTCTCTCTGTCCTAAATACTACATGACCCCCACCCTGTACCCTAAAACCTACCCCACACTGACCTAAAAGCTACTTGATCCCCACGCCTGAACCCTAAAACCTACCCCGCTCTGTCCTAAATACTACATGACCCCCACCCTTTACCCTAAAACCTACCCCACCCTGTCCTAAAAATCACCCCGACCCTACCCAGTCCTAAAAATGACCCCAACCTCCCACCCTAAACCCGGCCACAGCCCTACTTACCTCTCTCTCCTCTGCTTCTTCCTGTTCCACCCAGACAGCTAGACCGATCTCTATGCTGTAACCACGCATATGCGTGGTAAAGACATGTGTGATAAAGACATCCGTGCTAGCCCCATATTCGTGGTAATGGCAGCGTGGTCAATGCATTGCATTGCACTGATTGCGTTGTAAGGGATATTTCTCGGTATGAGTGGTGCCTTAAAACTAATGAAATGCATCTGAGAGAGAGTGGTGATGTATAGTAGTGAGGGAATCCGTGGCGGAGGTGGTCACTGGGGGGCACCAACAAACAATGTCGCTCAGGGCGCCACCAGCACTAAGGCCGGCCCTGTCAGACATCACAGCAGTTCACAGGAAGGCGGCAGCCCAGAGACTGCCACTTGACAGTCAGACAAGGACCTAGCAGCAATCATAGGCCTTACTGGACTTCATAGGCAGGCGGGGGGCCAGAGACTGACACAGCCTGACTAGAAAGAAAGCTCCCAACAGGCAGAACAGTACATGGCAGGCAGCACATGAATCGACAGGAAGCACTGCGCCCAGCACGCAGTACAGGCCTGTTAGGACTTCACACAGGTGAACAGCAGCACAGAGCTTGTCGCGGCCTCATAGGCAGCCAAGGGCCCAGCAGACAGGGAATTGCAGGCCGCACAGGACTCGACTGGAAGCGACCGCCTGCCCCCATCCCTCACCCCACTGTAACCCTTCTGGGTGCAAACTTTGTGCAGGGGGCCCACCTCAATGTTGTCCCTGTCCCCCCAGAAAGTTTGTGTCTCCTACGCCCCGGCTTGGCCCCACGAAGCATTTACCTCCTTGATGCTGCTGGGGAAAATGGAAGGAGGAAGAGTTTCCTATGCTGAAGTAATCTTATTTTTCACGCTCCTGAAACTGAAATTGCTCAGGGCAAGACAGGGAGAAGTCTACTTGCTGCTAGATGCATACATATCTCAGCGAGTGACCTGGGAAACTGATGATCTTTGTACACAGTCTGGAAGAGAATCGCCCGCTAAGCAGACAATTAGAACATCCCATTCAAAAGCCACACGCAGAGCCACTCAACCCGGAATAAAACTCTCAGATCAGAGGAAATAGGTCCAAAACGTTTACCTACAAACAAACAAACAAAATTCTGCCGTAAAAGAGTAGAGTTAACGTGAACTTTAGGCTGGACGTGCTTGGCCGGTTATCAATCATTACTTCTTAAAGTCGTGCTGAGAAGGCGCCTTAGGACTGTCCCTTTGGGACTTTGAACAGTGCTGTGACTCAAAGGTTGGCTACTGCTCAGTTCTCAAGGAGCATGCAGCGCATGGTTGAAGTTCCTGAGCAGGGTGTTGTCTCACCTTTCTTGTTTCATAGCCATAGGTATGACTGCAAAGAGCAAACGCCGTGCCCAAGAATGATGAGATGAATATATTCCGCATGCACGTTATGCGTAGAACAATAGTTCGTTGATATGTATGGAATGTACATAGGCATATTGCACAAGAGCTTTAGCAACATTATCAAATTGGAAAACTTTGAGATTTCAGATCTCAGGTGGGTCACTGGGCAAGTAAAAGTAATTGCTGAATTAGAATACCTCCTTTAACCCTTTGCAAGTTTTTGTTATTTTTCATTTTAAGTCTTTTACTTAAGAATAAATGTAACAGCAGCACAGTGCTGTCCCCTTACAGTAAAGGAGAATGTGATGAACTCCCCGCCCACCCCCACACACACCCCGGCAAAGGGAGACTGGCACTGCCTCAGTTACTACCAGTACTCTTCATTACACTTCAAGTTTACCTCGCCAGATTCTATAAGGATGAGCCTGTAGCTGGAAAGTGTGTAACTCACCATACTGTGTTTTATGTATTAAAGTCCATTTTGCCCCTCCTCTGCTCATTAAGTCATATTAAATCACAGTGTAGATTGCGCCTGTAGGACCAATAAAGGATGAAGACAAGCATTATACAGGAGGCCAGGAGAGAGTTCTCAACATAATGAAGATTACTGGTAACTAATCTGAGTATTAATACATTTTACCTGTCACTGAACACAATTTTTACTCTGGACCCGTTCCACAATCTTCTTTTGTGCACAGCACTTTTTTGCCTGATCACCAGGCGCAAGCTGTGACTGCACCGCTCCCTGATATTGGAAGCAATTCAAAATGGAGCTGTGTGACCGTTAGCCGCCCTGGAGCTTCGGGTCGTGGTGGAGGTAGCAGCAACAATCCTGCTAGGAGTTTCGGAGAAAGCTTTATCAAGGAGTACCATTGCCGGAACACAATGGTCTGGTACTGGAGTAGGCTTTTGGGCAGGGAAGAGGGAAGGAGAGGGACCTTGCTTGGGCATTAGGAGGCAGTCCATGTTTGCAGTCAAACATAGGAGTGTGCCCCCCTATAAGGTCCTTGGGTGAAAGGAGGGACTCTGTAGTGGTTGGATCCCTGGTGGGCCACATGGCACAAATGCAGGTGCCTTCAGAAATGGTGGTATCCCTGGTGGGCCACATGGCACAAGTGCGGGTGCCTTCAGAAATGTCCGCTCTACCCAAATGCCACCCAATTAGAACACAGGAAAAGTGAATAATGGGGACTTCCTCAGTTCTAGGAGCCATAGTCAGGGGACTAATCTCAATGAAAAGTATGACAGAGAAAACTGTTGATAAATTCCAGTTGAAAGCTGCCAAATGAGAGCTGCTATCCACCCTCTCAAAATAGAAACCAAAATTGTAGTCATGTTGGTGAAAATGACGGTGTTTCAAAATAGGGTCGGTCGCAGTGAACAGAGAATTTCACTTCACAACTTGTTAAGATTTCAAAGGCTGTGGAGGACTTGGAAGATATCCAACTACACTTAGAGTTCCAGGATTGTGTAGCAAACTCGATAGTCCTGTTGGAAGCTAAAGTGGAAAGGATAGATGATTTGACAAGAATTCTAAACATTAATGGCTTAACTTGAGCTTCCCTGCATTGAAAATGGACAGATTCTAATAGATGGAGATTGACATTTTCTGAAGTTGGGTTTGCTGGCAAATAATGCGGTGGAACAGAGTGAGGGGCTCAGAGCATTTTGACTTCCAACAGTAAGCTAGATGAGTGTCATCCGATGTTGTGACAGAAACTGAGAGTTGAGCTTGGGAAGGGAAAGATATGTGGGACCCAGGGCATTGGTCACAAAAGACGGTGCTTCTTGGATTCACAAATGTCCCTATTTTTCATGATCTCAGTAGGGGAAACTCAGATGAAAAGAGTGGAATTTCAGAGGTTACAATAGCAACTTGTATCGCTTGGCTTTCAGTCAGCAGCGAGCTACCCAGTTAGACTTCTGAGTCATTTACAAACAGAACGTTCACATGTTTGCTTGTGAGAGTGCTGATCAGTCTTTTCTAGAGGAGGCGAAATTATCAGAAATCTCTCAAAGAAGCACCAAGATTTGGGGGTCTGCCCCTGACTATTCTTTGAGGAAGTTTGGCCTTTGTTAACTTGACATTTCTCCATTTTGTTGTTCAGTTTTTCATCATTAAAAAACATTTTTTAACAAGCATTTACAATGCAACGGGTCTCGCGTTTGCTCATGTTAGAGCTGATCGCGTTGTAAACTCCTAACCCGACTTTTCACCTATCGGGCAAAAGTGCATTTATGTACATAACCCGAAAAAGTTAAATTAACTATGTAAAGCGCTCGACTTCTGCCAAGCGAGATCGCGCTCGTAAATTTGAGAAAAAGAAGTCCACGAGCCCGATGGAAAACAGCGAGCCTCGCATGTTTTCTGTACTTGGTCGCTGCGCTCCAGGTGGGCTAGCCACCAGAAAAGGCATGACCTATGCGTGCCTCCGACTAATGAAAGCAAGCAGATTTTATTAGGCAAGCCCACGAACCAATAAAAAACACTGACGTGAAGTTGACAGGGCTCCGAGCCCTTTTCTAAATACTAAAGCGTCTCGCTGCGATACGCATGCGCGAGCGCATGCAACGCAGGCTCGACCCTAAAAAGGACTTGTGCATTGTCTATGCAGTTGAAAAATTAACTTTTGCACATTTTTGAAAGCTGTAAATATATTACTTTTTCATAACTGTTCCCTAACTTCTCATTTCCTCTTGCCCAATAGGGAACATTTTGTTGCTCCCTCATTGTTTTGGATTACCGAAAGGCAAAGAAATAACTGTAAACCCAGGTGTCATAATGAAAGGCTTCAATAGCAGGCAATCCGTCTTCATCTGTTGGACACTTGGTCACCACAGCATTTACAACTCTTTCAGAGCTTTCAGGTTTCCCAGTTTCATGGGTGAGTCGCTCACTAGGTCTTGTTTTTTCTTGGCATTCTGACGTGAGTAGTATTCTTTCCAGTGCAGTAGTATTTGTGTCAAGGGCCCTATTGCAAGGAACAAAATAAACCCCCTGGGCTCTGTTCCAATTATAAAATACAGCAATAATCAGGGTGCACTGGGCCACTCAGACCTCTGGGCCCCAGTGCTACTGCACCTGCTGCACCAGTGGAAGCTATACCCTCTATAATCTCATGATGAATTTAGAGCTACAAGTACCAGATGCAAAGAAAAAGAAGGACTGGATAAGCCAAGCATCCATGGCCTTCAGATTCCAGCACGCTGTAGTCTCTTCCTGCCTATTAGGAAATGTTCCGCAGTGGCTATTGATGTTGCCCCCCAGACAGTCTTCTCGATCTGCATTCTGTGCGTTTCATATTGCTTCTAACACCAGTTCCATTATTAGTATTTTTTTTATTTTACATGGTGAATTTAGAAAGGTCTTTCAATATAACTGTAATGATATGGCCTGTAGTCCAAATCAATGTGTCCATCCTCACAGTCCAAGCCACAAAGAGACACCTCAACGCACATTTCGCTAGATGATCATAGTATTGTGCAACCTAATCCCCACCACTGGTATTGTGATACAACAGTGGGGGTTTGCATCACAGCAGGTGTGGGCAAGTTTGCTGTCAGCAAAGTTCCCAAACCTGTACATTGATTCAAAGCTTACGATGTGGATGCTCCTGTATATAGCCTATTGCCCATTCCCAAAGACGAGTCAATCATGTTTGCTTCTCTACAGCCGGTTAACCTTTTGCAATATGCCCATTTTGTCCCCTCATCGCTCCTTTCCACTCCTCCTTCTCTCTCTTTTTTGCATGCATTTTTTACGAAAGTATTGATACAGCACACGCAGGTGGTATTCAGGTCGTCGGTCATGCACAGAGATTGGGAAACATTTGCACGATGTGGTAATTGGGTAGTGGGATTATACATAGCCATGGACAACAACTCTTTGGCCACAATGATACAGATTGTAATATTGTATGGACTGGTATGTATTTCCAGCCTTCAAGGGAGTCTTTTGCCAGGGAGGGAGGGGGGCAGGGGGCTGAAAGAAAGGTCAGTGCGGTGACAGCGTTTACCAGAATTCAATGACAAGTTTGGTTAGATTGATTTTTATTTCCGCTGCCGTCGCCCACTCTGCTACTTCCTGTATCCATTGACTTGTCTGTGGAATTCTTGTGCTCAGCCAGCATATGGCTACACATCTTTGCGCTAGCAGAAGTGTAAACTGGACAAATCTTTGCTTCATTTTATAGTTTCTTTTTATAACATCAGTAAACATGTCTGTGGCATCAATAGCACTGTAAGTGACATATGTGATGTGTATTGATTCACCACCTCCCTCCAGTACGCTAATGCCAAATGGTAGCATGAGGCCTCCAGACTCTCATCCTTTTCTCTTTGACCGGCTTCCTAAGGCACCTTTAATTATCGCCTTGAATGTACCACTACTCCACCAGGTTGCCTCGGAGTATATTTGTTTGAAGGAAGCCTTCTACTCAGTGTTTCTGCTTAGATTTTAAATTGCCTCATGTTATGTGTGACAACATCAATTCCAACCAAGGATTTTTAATCCTGTTTTCCTAATATATTATTTGCTTACATGTGCCAGCATTAGTTTGCTTGGCTGATAAACAGGCGTGCCTGACATTGCATTCCTTGGTAGCCCTGCCCTAATTTACTGCCCTAAAAAATCCTCTTACAAGAGAGTGAACCTGTTGTTATCGGCTCGGCCAGATTGTGGGAATCCCCGCCTGCAGAGCTCAGCCGTGCTCGAGTTCGACATGCCTATTGGAAGTGGAATGGCCGACGCAGGGGTTTTCATAAATCTTTTTCCTAATTGCGCCTTCCCTCTCTCTCGGCGGGGAGACTTTGAAAGTCCAACGCCTTCTATAGCCCGCTAATTGTTTGGGATTTTCGGAAGGCAAAACAATCCCTCGAAGCCCTTGGGTGACATAAAGAAGCTTGACAGGTGGACAAAATACGGCCGTTTGAACAGCGGGGAGTCTTCCTAGCGCCATACAGGACAGGCCTCCACGTGAGCCCGAAAAAACGCGTTCATAACCCTCCGATTTGTTTCTTTGGTTGTCCCAGCTTTAATGAGAACTTGCCATTTTATAGGTTTTAGCTGCTAGAGGTGGATCGTGCAAGTCCACTTAAAATTTTAACTGAGACCTTCCATTTCAGCCAGATAATTTTGTAAGTATTTAATTATTACGCAACTAGATTTTTAAAACAAGTTTCATTTGTAGTAATTATTTACATCTCTAAATCCAAATGTAGTAGTTCAGGTCTATACCGTCAATAGGGTTCAGCGTTTGGTTAGGGTTTCAGAGTCTGTTCAAATTGTGTGTAACTGGTTGTACGTGAAATTGTATTTATTTTTTGCTGGTTTGCATTCGGGAACACAGACATTGTCCTCGTGCAAGAAGAGGTATTAGGTCAGACTGCTGTTGTCTTGTGAGCAGGTTATAATTCCTTTAGTAACTCTCTCTGTGGGGCATATTTATAATCAATTTGTGCTGAATTTGTGTCATTTTTTTGACACAAATTCGGCGCAAAATTAACTCCATATTTATATTTTGGCGTTAGATATGTCTAACGTCAAAATATTGGAGTTTGCAACACTTTTTTATATGCGTGAACCTACCTTGCAGCAATGAGATGCAAAGTAGGCATTCCCATGTAAAAAAATGGTGCTAACCCCATAGCCCCATATTTATCCACCTGTGCTAAAATGACACACGTGTGGGAGGAGGGGCCAAATAATGATGCAAAGCTTGCTTTGCACCACTATTTAAAGCCTGGGTGAGACCAGGCGTTAGGGGACCTGTGGACACATTTCCATGGGTAAACACCATGGAATGGGTCCACAGGTGCCTTCTCCAAGCACCAGGAAAACCCCCACCAGAGGGACAACAGAGGATGTGGGACCCCCATTCCAGGCAAGTAGGGTAAGAATAGGTAATTATTCTTTTTTTTAAAAATAAAGTACCATCGGGGGCCCAATTTGGGGCCCGCTCCATGGCACAGGGTGCAATGGCCATGCCAAGGGGACACTGGTTCCCAGTGCTGGCCTTTGGGGTGGTGGGCATGACTCCTGTCCTTTCTAAGTCAGGAATCATGTGTTATGGATGGTTTTGCATCAGAAACTGGGGCTAGGCTGGTTAGAGGCATTTTTGTGCCTCTAACCAGCCTAACGTAATTTTTTGGTGCAAAACCCCCTTCTCCTATACCGCCACCCCCATCCGGCTAATGTAAAAAAAAATTACGCTTGCACCATGCCATAAATATGGCCCCCGGCTGGTGCTCAGGAATGGCACAAGTCAGTGCTAAACTTTTTGATGCAAAACTGAGTTAGTGCAGTTTACCATCAAAAAGTATAAACATGTCCCCACGATCCTCAACCAACTGCACACACCACACAGAAAATGTGGCACAGTAAAAACAGAAAAGATTTACGGTTTCATGGTTTTAAAGAAAGAAATGGGGATCAAATTTAGATGCTTCCTTGTTTTAAGCATTTTTTAATGGATCCCCTTTAGCTAGTGGTACCATTATCCATTGGTCACTTGTTCCTTCGTCTTTTAAGTTTTCACATGCAGCAGACAGGCTGCGGGTGGCTTTTCGTAGTGGTAGCTCGCAGTAAGCAAATGGTGTTGCAGTTTTGGCTCCTACATTGTAGCCATTAAGTCACCACCAGACATGATGGAGTATCAAGTCCATAAAAGGGCCACCAGCATCAGTGAAATTGGTTATTTTTGTTTTTATTTGTAAACAAATTAAATCTACTTGACATTGCAACAAATCTTTCCGCAGACGTATAAAATTAAACCATGCCCAAAAGTCAGTGAGTGACATCTATTTTGTCTGCATGTTGTATTTCGGTGAAATTCTTGAGTAATTTAGGAGTACCACAAAAGTAGGTCACGCCTACTCATACACCGGTTGTTCAGAAAAGGACCTTTTGTATTGATTTTGTTAGCTAATACTAGTCCATCAGTCCACATAGTTCCAGTTCTACTGGTGATTAGAGAAATATACTTTCCTATCTTTGCCATGAAATCTGCAATGAATGTACCACATGAGATAAAGATCATAAATCACTGTGTGGCCTTTACTCAGACCTAATGCTCCAAAATTGTGAAATCTAATTTATTTGTCACTTTTCAACAAACATATTTATGTACTTTTATATTTATTTACGTTGCAATTCTTCATCGCCGTTGTTGTCCGCATCCAAAGAGCGTGGTGACACGCACAGCATAGCAAAGTCTCTTAAAGGGGCAATTCTTTGTGGACTAGGTTGTCAGCGTCCAAAAAGCGCAGTGATGTGCACACCTTATCAAATCTTTTAAAGGGGCAAAGCATTATTCTTGGCTTTTATATTATAGTGATGCGCAAACTGTTCGTATCTTATTAAAGTCACAGCATTACTAAAATGTCAGCGCAGTGATGTGCACACCATTAATAATTTATTAAAGTCACGTCCTCATTTTATACAGCGGTGGTGCACACACCATTTATCATCAAATCCACAGTACAGCGCATTCCATTTGTGAATTATTTCAGAAAACAGTGAAGTTTTCTTTATACTACTCATTTATACATCTACATTTGATAAATTGTATAATTGCTTTCAATTTTATTACTTAAATATTTTCACTTCTTATTTCTATTATGCCTACTAGTGAAAATACAATACATCCAACTCCATTTTTACAGAGACCTGGTAAACCAGACATCGAATGGAAACCTTAGATACGTAATTTTGAGAATGATTTGTTAGCTATTGATGCTCTTCAATACAGTCCATCCAGAAAATTAGGGTTATTTTCTAGCCATTTAGTATTGAAAGACAGAAAGTTTTTGATAACCTTCCATTAATGCCTAATCCAGGAGGAGATAGTGATTGGAATATTTATTTGGACGCTAAGAGAGATATAAAAAAAACAGTATTCTGAAGAAGCTAGTGTACTTTTAGAAAGACATAGGCCCTCTCCACGACACTGGAGGTCCAAAGACCTCCAGGGCCACTGTGGTGGTGTCACCACCAATGGGCTGGCGGTGAATACCGCCAAATTAAAAGTTTGGTGGTTTGGCCAAAGCCAAACCACTGAGCCTCCACCCATTCCACACATTACCGTGTTCTGTCGGGCTGGAGGTGAGCACCTCCAGCACAGTGGATGGCGTGATACTGCTAGTTGTATCACGAGACGGGAGATTGCCAGCATTTTTCTGGCGTCGCACCGCCAGAAAAAGCTGGTGGTCTTGCACCCTGGAGACAGGAATAAGCATTCCTGTCACCATGATACAGTCACACACATGTGCACATACCTGTACACATGCACTCACACACTTCTACACACAAAGACACTCCAACTCACCCATGCAAACGCAGCATACACACCCATTCACAATGACAAACATACACAAACACCGCACTCGCACATGCATTCACTCCTCCTCCCCCATGTGCATACATACATTCACACACACACACACACACCCTGTACCGCATACACACACTCACCCGCTCTCCCCATCCACTCACACAAGCATTCACCCCCTCCCTTGTCCACAATCACTCACACATGCAGACACACACCCACAAACACTCCCCCTCCCCTGCATTCATGACAATCACACATGCACTCACACACACACACACTCCCTCCCTGTTGGATGATCCACTTACTTTGTTTGCCGAAGAGGTCGCCCGGGACGTTCCGGGTCCTGGTGCTTCCAACGCCGGAGCGCCTCGCCATCTGGACACTGGCACACCATAATACAGGTTGTAATATGGTGCGTGGTCTCTTTTTGGTGTGGCGGTACCGGTGGCGGTACTGCCTCTGCACCGCCGACCGTTAGCACAACTGGTTTCGGAATTCCACACAATTTCGGGCGGAAGTCAGAGATCAGTCGTATTAGGGCAGTCCTAAGACCACCAACACCATTGGTATTTCAGCGCCCACAGCCGATGTTGTGATGAGGGCCATAGTTCCTTTAAGCAAAAACAGTCTCCTGATGAATTTGTGGAGGAGTATATAGCTGCTTTACACATTCTGGCTTTATCATGTGAATTTGAGACACTTACATCAGAGATCAATTTGTTCTGAATTGCTCTTCAAAGAAAATACAGGAAAGATTACTTGCCTCTTGAAATCCTTCACAACCTGAGGTCATTGATATTGCAAAAAGTATAGAGAGTTCTATAATGTTTACTAAAGCATTTTCTCACCAACCATAACGTTACACACATTCAAGTTGCTTTATATAGTGCATCTGCCAATCAATTAGTATGGATTAGTAGAAACAGCAAATTGATTTATTAAAGAAGGAATACAGACTGTTCTTTCCTCTGATATTGCAGTTGAAAAATTCCTGAAAATTAAAAGCACAGCATATCACTCTACTCTTCTTTCAACTACAGGAATTACTCCTTTTGAGCTATTAAGAGGATGAAAAGTTAGACCAAGAATAATACCCAACTGGTTAGGCTCTTTGTGTATTCTGAATTTCAAGCATACAAATCTACAACCCCCTTTCAGGAAACAGAAGAATGGAACAAGAAAAAAAAAACAATATTTTGATATTTTGATACTTTTAAGCATGCCAATGAAGGAAAGTTTAATGTAGGAGATTGGGTTCTTATTAGGAAACCATTTAAAGTAAAACAAGGAGAATCGAACTTCACCTGCCATTTTAAGGTTGACAGAGTTACAAAGAATGCTGTTTTGGTACATGATAAGGGTTGGTGGAAAAAACTAGGTTGATTCCCATTTCTGATATCCAGGCACAAATATATAATAGAACTCACCCTGTTACTGATGAAGATTCCGTTTTATTTGAGCCTGATAAAAATTAATTCAGTATGATCCAAAACACTACTTATTCTGATATTCCTTGTTCTTATAAGTCTAATGAACAACATATTGCAGAGAACAGTCAAAACTCACATTTTTCTAATGAACAAGCCTTTGAGACTTCTCGAAATATGCAAAATAATATTATAGATAGGAATCTGAATGTTTCTGCTTCTACTTCACATCAGACCAATGTAAGTAGCAAGAGACTTTGCAAATTACCTGTACGGCCTCAAGATTACAAACCTAAGTTAATTTTTTTATGGGGAAGAGGTGTTGTAGTATTTATATAGTAGTATGTAAAGTGTTTTCACTAGTTCCTTTATGATTTAGCATGTTTCATGCATGTCATTGGTATGCTCTATAATTCCTACTTAGAACCCTGGTTGCTAGGTGAAGTCAGATGACTTCTGACTTTCACCTGGCAGGAGGTGGCTCACCTCGGGTCCTGGTTTTCCTTTGGAAAAAACTGCCTTTAAATCAACACTACCTTCGTGGTTTTTCTCCACACCAGATACTACACCCTCTATTGTTTTTATCTTAGTTCATGGTTCATTTAAAAAAAGAAATATATATATTTTATTTTTGTAATTATATAGTACATATCTCGCAATATTTTATATCAGGAGATTTGGCAACCATAGCATATCAATATACTCCACATTCAAATCAATGGTGTCATGATCTGTATAAGAAGTCAAAAATAACAAGATAGTAGGAAAAAAAGAGCAAATGGTAAGGTCTGCACAGTTGCAACTCAGTCCTTTTCCATATATTGTGTACATAACCCACTTCTCCCCCCTCTCCTTAGTATTGTGTTTTCACATTCAGCCTATATCTGTGTAATTTCCTTAAATCAGGCCTTAGGCACTCTTCCAACTCATTAAAAACTGCCGGCGAACCAGGAGCCATGGCAAACCAATAGATCTACTAGACACCTCTTTTGCTATAGTATTTTGAAAGTGACCAGGCAGGTTCACCCCAGCATGTTTGGTAGTGTATCCTCCCTTAGCCTCTCCAGTGACCTGCAGTTCCTAATCCCAGCATGGGTGCAGAGTTGAGCAAATCCTGACCATGTGCTAAAATTCAGATCCCTAGTCCTAGCACATAGGGCAACCAGTTTGTTCCCCTATAAACATACTATTTATCCTACCAGGAGTGATATAAACTCTGTGGAAGTAGTAGTATTGTATAAGTTTGAATTTAGTGTGCAACTTAGTTCAGGCTTCATAATTTACTTAAGGTCAGATGTAATATTTACTGGACGCAAAAACATACTGATCTCCTGTAAAATTACTAGTGTTTTTCTACGAGCCAACGTATGTACTAATAAGTCAGTTTGATAAGAGTGGGCCAAATACTACCTATGTCATAAATATATATGAGGTAGGCCACAAATCCCAACTCACTTGAACTGAAGGCCATCACAGGGATGTCTGTGAGTGCTTGCTATATATATATATATATATATATATATATATATATATATATATATATATATATATATATATTTATATATATTATTATTATTTTTTACATGCAGCCCATTTTCCTTAATGGAACCAGTGCTGCATTTAAAAAAAAAAAACGTTCTCTTTTTTTTAAGTTTGTTTAAGTCTTGGCAGTTGCCCCCTGGACCACTGCCTACTCCCCAAGAAACTTTTAGCATTAACAAAAGGGTAGAGATCCCAAGGTCCAACTCGGGAATCTGTAGCTCTTTCAAAGGGTTGCGAACGGCTTTCAGTGACACAACATTGATAGACTGTATATCAATTCTGTATTAGTAACGGACACCTACAACACACGAATATCGAATTGGTATTGGGTCATAATCCCATTTTAGAAGTCAATGGAAGTTTACAGATTGCTAAAATGTATTAGTACATTATAAAAACATTTTTGTGGGCACAAACCAAACTCCTAATAAGAGTGCTTACCTCTATAAAAATGATTTATACATCTAGCCCTTATTTACTTACAGAGTTGTTTGTCATACTATCATGCTGCCAGAGGAACCGTAGTATTGTGGCTGACATGGTCAATACAGTGACAGATCAGTGAAGGCTTAGTAAGGTCCAAATGGATGTAAGAGTGACGCTATCCGGTATTTGTAAGTCAATAATATTGGTTACAATCTTAATATGTCTAACAAAAGATCAGCTTTCAGGAGCTTTGTAAATCACAGATGGGTCCACCCCTAAGAGTAGGTTTCACCTTGTTTTCTAATCTGGGGCCTTGAAGACGTTCTTCTAGGGATACAGGAAGAGGTCAAATTCGGTACCGAACCTTGACCTTTGCCCAGTAGCCCCTGTGAATTGTGTATAAGACTTTGATATTATTTTTGGTAGTCATTATTCCACTGGGTGCCAGTGTACAGCTTTCAGAACTGGTTTCACTTTGTGTTGTTGGAACATAGATTAGCAGACTGGTTTTGCACTTGTTACAGTCTTTGAGTATGTTTCTTGTGAAGGTCGGCATATATGGTGTTACAGCTGTAAAAGTGTGCTGTTACTTGCAGTTAGATTTGCTCTTCTCTATGTTGGAATTGAAGGCACGGAGGAACTTCCTTATCGTGGACAGTTGCAAGTTGACACCTTTAACAACTGTGATTATCTGGAGGGAAAGTGAGAGGTCCGCATTAAAAATGACCCCAAGATATTTTAATTTCTGAAAAGTATGTGGCAGCACTTCAAGACTCCTAGGCCATGCATAAATACATAGATACACCAGTGGCATAACAAAACTTTAGGGGTCCTCCCTGCAAAATACATGAAGAGGACCCCCATGCAGGGCCAGCTTTAGCACTGGCGGTGCCTGGTGCAACAGACCTTTTGCCCCTCCCCTCCATGACCTCCTTGTCCACAAATTCCCAGTGGCGGCTTGTGGCATGGAAAAGGGGTGGGGCAGCACACCCCATGGCGGGGGAGAAATGAAATAAAATTATATAAAAAAAAGTGTACCTTAATTCCGTGCCGTGCTGCGCTGCTCAGGTCCTTTGTCCTCAAGTCGACTACAGGCACAGGTTCCCAGCCTGCCCTGCAGCCAATCCTGACTCTGCTTGGAGGAGCATTAGGATTGGCTGGGAGCGCCCAGCCAGGGCGCTCCCAGGCAGACTGGGAGCCTATGCCTGCTCTAGCCAGCCCAGCAACACAGTGCTTGGCTAGATAGAGCACACTGCGCATGTGTGTTTGGCGGCCCGAGAATGTGGCAGCCATTAGATGGTTCTCACATATTTATGGATATTTGCACCTCTGACTTATCTTCAATGAGCACCAGAAGTACTCTCTGAAGAAAGCATTATGTCAACCCCATATAATCTCTCCAGGTGGAGTTTAAGAGCAAGTACTTGCTAATGCTGGTTTACTTTCTTTCACATCATATAATTAGGACTTGTGGTAAGAGCAATCTTAGATGTGTCAAATTATATAGTTAGAATGTAATGTTTCCGCAGTTGCAGATTGTCATTGGAATGGTCAGACAGAGAGATGTAAAAAGAAAAGTTCTCTGATCATTAGACCTCAGCATTATTTATATATAAACAAATATTTAAACAGAAGAGGTTGCTTATCTATTACTTTTCTGTTGGATGCCCTCAGTCTTGATTCATCAAGTGTTGTTAGCTGAAAGGTTGTTTCAGTGGCACCTGAGACTGTGTTGACTGTGTCACATGCTCTTTTTCTTCTCCACTCCTACTCAACATGCAACCAAAGGTATGTTGAGTTACAACTGTAGTGTCTGCACGCAACATACAAAGGCAAAAAAAAATAAACATCTACACCCAGAGACTACAGATTGATAGGTAAAAAGTGATCTGATTTGTGATATTCATATATTTATATGTAATAATAAACAGCAGAACTAAGAGAATCAGTGTGGTGGGATTGTAAAATCAAATCTGCATGTGTATATTTTCTGCCGTGGTAGCTGCCGTCTGAAGGGCCAAACCTTAATTAAATCCAGGATTTGTAAAGCATGGCAAATCACCCATGAGGGTTTCAAGGCACTGAATTGTAGGCAAGGGGAGATTATGTGATTTGCCCATTATCACAGATTGTTGATCTGACGCGGAGACTCGAACCAGTTTCCCCAGCTCCTAAATCGGCAGCTCAGGCCTTCTCCCCTATGCCACACCCTCTCCCTTTAAGGTTACCATCTAGTAATTGAACCTCCATGCTTACTTTCAACTATCAGTTGACACAGTAACACTAAAACCTAGTTCCATACACACACTTTCTTTTTTGTGTAGCTCTCCTGCTCATTTATTATTGTACGTTTTATACTTAATTTTCACCTAGGCACCTGACAGATGCAAATTGAGCTTTTCCTGTTTAGCTGTGCACATATAGGCCTCAAGTGCCTTTGCTGTATGTTGACTGTGACATATGCGCTGAGAGCAAGTTGGACAACTAATACTTGAGCACTGTGCTCCCAGTGTTGTGGGTGAATCAGAAAAGTGGTGTTTGGGGTCCTGATGTTTCCCAATCCAAAGTTTTTTTTTATTGTTCTTCAAAAGTGTTCTTTCTTTACTCTGTAAGTATCTGTGGTCATAACACATACCGATCAACACATCTTTTTGAAGTTTTTTATATTATAGAACATTACTTTTAGGTGAACTGCTATTTGTTAGTAAAGGTTTTCTTATATGTGTTGTCACTTTTGTACCAGTCAGTCCACACCTGGAAACTGAAGTTGCTTATATGAGTCCCTCACCTTCTGTTGTAGATGCAAAAGAGATTCCTGTAGCCCCCAGGCCTCAAAAGCAGGTCGCACGCATATTTCTTCATAATAATTTGCATTGAACAACAATTAGAGAGTAAATGACCAGATAAATTCTAAAAAAAATTATCACAGGAAAAATGCCTGATAATTACTGGGATTTGTGTATTTTGATACGTTAAGGGCACAGTCCACGTTAGTACCTATTTGGAGGACAAACTCGTTACTGTGAGTTACTTATCATACCTGACGAATTCCAACCTAGAGGTGTCAGATTTTATCAAGTCTTTAAATATCGACCAAAGCACTGTACCACTCGTAATGAAGGTCAGAGAAGTGAAGAAAAACAGGTTACTCAGATAAAGTTTGAAAGAACAAAACCATTGTTACGACGCTCTTTAGCATAGAAATTGTGTGATAATGGTCACAATAGACAGTTTTTCAAAACGGGACCATTTTCCCCTTATCCCAATGACCAACAGCTGAAGGAATGGCCTACTGTCTTGAAAAGGAATTTTTAAACTTCATAAATTACCTTACACTATCATTCCTGGTACATGTACTCAATATTTTGCATAATTTTGAAATCCTTGTGTAAAACATTGAGTATTGAATACACTATTTCTTGTATCTATAATCCTCAGTCAGATGGGCAAGCAGAGAGAACTAATCAATATATGGATTAATATCTGCTGTACTGCTGTAATGCTAGTGAAAATAATCATGCTTCCTATTGATCAGTTGCACATTTTTTTAATAATGAGATTCACAGTATTTTTAAGGTTTTACCTTTTTATGTATGTCAGGTTTTGATTCAGATGTTTTTCCATCGTTTTCATATATTGATTCCTTTGGTTTTTGCCATTGCAGATTATTTCAATCCGTTACAGAGAAATGCAGCTTGTTTCTGAAAGCTTATGCCATTTGAAGGTCACGATGAAGCAGTATGCTCATAAACCGAGATCAAATCCATTTTATTTTCTTCTTGTCCATACCTTGCTAGTTGCATTTTGACAACAGTTTTTTGGGCCTTTTCACTTGAAGTTGCCTCATACTGGAAGATTAATTTTGTTTTTTCATTCAACTGTATTGAAGCTGTATGTTCATGGTGCTTACATTCAGCTTCCATCTGAACATTCACCAGTTATGGTTTAAGCGCAACCAGAATATGAGGTCACAGAAATTTATGATTTTCCGGAATGTCCAGGTTATCTGCAATTTGTAATCACTGGAAAGATTGCTTCCTAATGTGTGTTCTTTGGAAGGTAGATCTTCAGTCCATGCTATTTCGTTATCCTGCTGTTTATTTCAAAGATGCCCAATACGTTTGGAGCTTCAGGAGGGTGATATACTGCTATGTCTGTGCAGATAACTGTGCTGAGAGGTTACCGGAGACCCTATGTGGGCAGAAGAGGAAGGAGAGTTACTCACATTGGCTGGTGGTGAATTCTGATGTCTTCACATTCGTGCCACCTGGAAAGATGCTTTACAAGCTGCATGGAGCACTGGGCATGGATGGTGGAGACGAGATTGAGAAATGCAGCACTGGATGAAAAATATAAAACTTGGGATTCTCCTTCATATTTCATGTGAATGCCATGACTTTCAGAAAAAGGGTGTTGACAAGCCATATAACCTACTCTTTCCAAGATGGGAGCTTGCCCACAGAATATTAACAGAAGTTCCCAATCTAAGATTAGGAATCTCATTTTAACAAATGCAATCTATGGCATTTTACATGTTATTTGCATTACAGCTTCAGAACACAAAAAAGCAATGCAATAATGAGTCCTACTTTATTTACACCTGTTATAGCCAAAACACCCCCAAACATCTTGTTATTGCATTATCTTTATATAGAAATATTCATGCTGTTTTAAATGTGTTAAATATTCTCACACTTACTAAAATAACAAGTACGAACAGTAACACTAAATCAGTATGTATTAGCTTGTACAATAATATTTTAACTGTAGAATTTTAAACTTATGAGCACAATAAAAATAAATTAAAATAATACAATTCATGAATGTTCATTTTTTCGGATGATAATACACTGGGGAATGTGAATGAGGGGAAGCCTTTATCAAGTGATACTCAACCTGAAACTAAATGTGCCCTGCAAAATATTTCTACAAAAGAGACAGATTTGTGAATCCACATAAGTAAAGTCGAAGATGCAATATCCATATAAAATAGTGTTTTCACAGAAAAAAGCTATTGTAATCATCAGTGGTGAGGATAATCATTCTAATAGTTTTGCCATTTTGACATCAGAAAGTGATACATTGTAAACCTTTTCATTTTATACTATTTGTGACAGAAATACATCAGATTTCCATGAAGCATCATTGCCATCAGAAAGCACAAATGTTGAAATGGAAGAACGTGGATTTATTGACTTTGAGAATAAGGGCAATGTGCGGACTCGGAAACGACGATTTGAGAGACATAAAACCTTTGGCATTCGAGTAAATGCAATAATAAATGTAGCTATCTGACAACTTTGTATGAAGGTCGAAAAGAAATTCCAGAGAAATAATATGCCTCGTGAAATGCAAAGCAAACACTCCCAAATATTTTGTCAGACATTAAAATACATGTCAGAATTGATAAGGCAGAATATACGTTCTGGACAATGCTGCCACATTCTAGTTAGGCGTGACATACATTTTCAACAAAGGCAACATGTGGCCTATATAGAGGTTTATAGGGCCAACCGTAAATATGTAAGGTCCATTGTATTTGCTATTAAAGCTTATACATAACTGATGACCCAGGTGTATGTTGCAATGCAAGGCTTTGTAGATCAAGTGCCACGAGGACATCATGCCATTGATACATCTCTGCAGGCACACACATGTCCTTAAATAATGGAGCCCTTAAAAAAAGAAGGGATGGCTCAGAATTAAGCACATGTACTCGATCTCCTCCTATTACATCTTCGTCAAGCTTGGATATTTCTGATTCAGCAATTCCTGTCGGATTAAGGATGAGACATAGACCTAACAGAAAAACAAGCATTGGCAAAGCCAATAGGTCTTGCCTATACAAGAGCTATTGGCTTTGGCAATGTGTTTTTGCCATGTTGTACAGTGTGTCTGCTTTTCAGAAAGGCTAAAAGTTAGTTGTGTGGAATGTCATATAGTGGAGTGGGGGAGTAGAGTGTGATAGAGTGGATTTGTTGGAGTAGACTGTTGTAGACTGGAATGGGGAGAGTAGAGTGTTGTCGAGTTGAGAGTAGAGTTCAGTGGGAGAGAGTGTCATAGAGTGTTGTGTCAAAGAGTGGACTGACAGAGTGGAGTGTGGTGGAGTGGGTTGGAGTTGCTTGAGGTAAACTGAATTAGGGTAGATTGGGGTGAATTGAGTGGAGTGGGTGGACTGGATGGGGTGTATTGGATTGGAGTGCAGTGAATTGAAATGGGGTGAGGAGGATTGGCTTGAGGTGGATTGGAATGGGGTGAATTGGTTTGGAGGGATAGGACTGGGTTGTGGGATTGGATTCGGGTGGGTGGATTGGAATAAAGTAGGCCTTTGAAGCGGGGTGAATTGGAGTTGAGTGGAATGGATTAGACTGGAGTGGGGTGGGTTGCATTGGACTAGAGTGGTGGTGGATTGGATAGAACTGGAGGGGTGGATTGGACTAGAGAGTTTGGATTGGAGAGGGGTCGAGTGGGTTGGAGTGGGGGGATTGGACAGGAGTGGGATGGTTTAGATTGCTTGGATTGGAGTGGGGTGGATTGGATTGGAGAGTGGTGGATTGGAGTGGGGTAGGCTGGATAGATTGGATTGAGTGGGGTGGACTGAACTGGGATGGGGTGGATTGGATTGGGTAGAGTGGGTGGATTGGAGTAGAATGGGGTGATTTGGACTGGAGTAAAGTGGATTGGATTGGCGTGTGATGAATTGGATAGAGTGGGGTGGATTGAGGTGGGATGGATCGGAGTGGGGTGGACTGGATGGGTGGATTGGATTGGAGTGGGATGGATTGGAGTGAGGTGGATTGGAATGAGTGAGGTGGATTGGGATGGATTGGATAGGATTGGGGTGGGGTGGATTGATTTGATTGGGGTGGAGTAGGGTACATTGCATTGGGCTGGATGAGGGTGGACTGAATTGGTATGGGCGGATTGGATTGGAGTGGGGTAGGTCATGGTGGATTGGAGTGGGGTGAATTGGGATGGACTGGCTTGATTGGATTGGGATTTGGTAGATTGGATTGAAGTGGGGCAGATTAAAGTGGGACGCATTGTTTAAGATTGGAGTTAGGCATATTTGAGTGGGGCAGATTGTTTTGGATTTGAGTCGGGCAGATTTGAGTGGGGTACATTGTTTTGGACTGAGTGGGGTGTCTTGGAAAGGGATTGGAAAAGGTGGATTGGTTTGGGGTGTGGTGGATTGAATGGAGTGGGCTAGATTGGATTGGGCTGGATTGGATTAGTGTGGGGTGGACTGGATTGGAATGAGGTGGATTGTCGTGGACTGGAGTGGGGTGAATTGGGATGGAATGGGTAGATTAGACAGTATTGGCGTGGGGTGGATTGGAGTGGTTTAATTGGGGTGGGGTGGATTGGAGTGTGGTGGGGTGGACTTGATTAATGTGTATTTGATTGTGCTGAGTGCACTGAATTTGAATGGAATGGATTTGAGTGTGGTTGATTATGGTGGATTGGTCTGGTGTGGGGTGAGGTGGATGGGAGTGCGGTGAATTAACTGGATCGGAGTGGGGTGGATTAAGGTGGACAGGTTTGGACTGGAGTGGCATATATTAAGGTAGTTTGAATTGAAGGGAAATGCATTGAAGTGGGGTGGGTGGATTGTATTGATATGGGTTGGATTGGATTTTGGATTGGAGTGGGATTGGGTCAATTGGAATTGGTTGGATTGGAGTGGCGTAGGTTGGGCTAGGATGGGGTAGAGTGGGGTGGGTTCGATTGGAATGGAGTGTGTTGGACTGGAATGGGGTGGATTGGACTGGAGTGGGGTGTATTGTGGTGGATTGGATTGGAGTGGGGTGGATTGAACTAGGGTAAAAGGGATTGGATTGGAGTGGGGTAGGCTGGATTTGAGTTGGGTGGATTGTGGTGGATTGGAGTGGGGTGATGTGCATTGGACTGGAGGAGGGTAGATTGGATTGGGAGGGACTAGGGTGAACTAGAGTGGTGTGGGGTGGATTGGATTGGAGTGGGTAGATTGTGGTGGATTGGCATGTGGTGAATTGGGATGGAGTGGCTGGATTTGATTGGGGTGAGGTGGATTAGATTGGAGTTGGGCGGACTGGAGCAGGGTGGATTGGAGTGAGGTGGACTGGAGTGGGGTGGTTTGTAGTAAGGCAGATTGGAGTGGGGCTGCTTGGAATGGGACAGCTTGTTTAAGATTAGGGCTAGGAAGAATGGAGTGTGGCAGATTGTTTTGGATTGGAGTGAGACAGATTGGAGTGGGGCAGATTGTTATGGATTCGAGTAGGGTGGCTTGGAAAGGGATAGGAAAGGGTGGATTGGGGTGAGTTGGATTGGATTGGATTTGAGTAGGATAAATTGGATTGGGCTGGATTGGATTGGAATGGGGTGGGGTGGATTGTGGTGGACTGGAGTTGCGTGAATTGGGGTGAAATTAATGGATTGGGGTGGATTGGATTGGCATGGGGTGGACTGGAGTGGGTGGATTGGGGTGGATTTGAGTGTGGTGGGATGAACTGGGGTAGTCTGGATTTGAATGGGCTGGAGTAGCCTGAATTGGGATGGAATGGGGTGGATTGGAATATGGCAGATTGGTTTAGAACGGAGTGTGGCAGATTGAAGTGGGATGGATTGGAGTATGGAATATTGTTTTGGATAGAAGTGGGGCAGATTGTTATGGATTCGAGTAGGGTGGCTTGGAAAGGGATAGGAAAGGGTGAATTGGGGTGAGTTGGATTGGATTTGAGTAGGATAAATTGGATTGGGCTGGATTGGATAGACGTGGGGTGGATTGGATTGGAATGGGGTGGATTGTGTTGGACTGGAGTTGCGTGAATTGGGGTGAAATTAATGGATTGGGGTGGATTGGATTGGCATGGGGTGGACTGGAGTGGGTGGATTGGGGTGGATTTGAGTGTGGTGGGATGAACTGGGGTGGTCTGGATTTGATTGGGCTGGAGTAGCCTGAATTGGGATGGAATGGGGTGGATTGGAATATGGCAGATTGGTTTGGAATGGAGTGTGGCAGATTAAAGTGGGATGGATTGGAGTATGGAAGATTGTTTTGGATAGAGGTGGGGCAGATTGGAATGGGGCAGATTGTTTTTGATTGGTGCGGGCAGATTCAGAAGTGAATTGGGTTGGGCATATTGGTTTGGATTGGTGTGGGGCACATTAGAGTGCGGCAGATTGGAGTGGGGCAGCTTGGAATGGGACAGATTGTTTTGAATTGGAGTGGGGAAAGCTGTTTTGGATTGGAGTAAGGCAGATTTTTTTGGATTGGGAAGGGCAGACTGTTTTAATTTGGAGTGGGGCAGATTGAAGTGGGGCAGACTGCTTGGGATTGGAGTGTTGCAGATTGTTTTAATTTGGAGTGAGGCAGATTGGAGTGGGGCAGATTGTTTTAGATTGGAGTGGGGCAGTTTGGAGTGTGATAGATTGGAGTGGGGCAGATTGTTCTGGATTGAAGTGAGGCAGATTGGAGTGGGGGCTGATTGTTTTTGCCAGTCACATGCCTTCTATTGGCAGGGCACTAGAAGTTAAAAAGAACAAAATAGTACCTCAATCAAGTCAAGAACAGTGGACAGGGACTGATTAAGATGAATCAATCAGTGCTTGGTCCCTGCTCCACAGAAAATAACAGAAATGATGCTAGGCCAGTAATGGCTAATTATGAGGCTGTAAAGAAGAGTACCTTACAAGCCAGCAAACGATACACAATGGTCTGGCTCCAAGCCCTTTTTGTTAATAACGAAGTCTAGCAAGCGACACGCATGAGTTAGTTCATGCCATTGCAGGCTTGACCCTAACTAAAATGGGTGTTTTGACACTTGCCGAGAAGAAATAAGTTTCTATATTTAAGAAAGGAATTCTTAATGTTAATATATTTTTGAACATTGTATATGAATGCAATGAATAGCTCTAAAACATTTTATATATGTTTTCAGTACAAAAAGTAAAGATGGATAAACTGTACCTTTATGTATTAGAGTAATATATATAATAATTTCTGAAAAGATAAGTACTAAAATATTTCAAACATGAAAAATGTACTAATGACAAATGAATGTGAATACAGCATTAATAAATGTTTGTTTTCTTATTATCATGCTTCATTATTGCTTCTGTTGATAGAATTCATATTAGTACAAGTATACAGCACTCAAAAAGTATTTGTTTTCTCAATACTTTTATTTTAATTATTGTAATTTTTTATATTTAAGAATTTAAATTACACATAATTCTTCCTTAAAAAGTGTTAAATAAAAATGTCACACACTTTTACGTATTAGACATTGTAGTGTATTGAAGAGTATAATAAAATATAGCAAATTATAATCAACACTTGGTAATGTCAGGTGCAGATTTTTTGAGTTCATAAAATGATTCTGATTTTAGCAAATTAGATTTTTATGCAAGAAAATTCTGAAACCGAGTTATGTGCTAAAAACACATTATACCAGAACCAACATTCGATTTTAGTGTGTGTTAAGATAAAGGGGCTGATTAGGAGTTTGCCGCATGGGAACACCCGTCTGCCAAACTCCTAATGGTGTGGCTGCCACCATACTGGCGACCTCTCTGCTGGCCCTATTACAACTTTCCCACTGGGCTGATGAGCGTGAACCTGTCACCCCAGTGGAAAGGTGCAGCAGCATTGCCGCTGGCTCATAATAGAGTGGCTGCAATGCCGGCACACACAGTGGGCACCAGCGCACTATTTGCACAGCAGACAATGGGAATTTCAAGAGTTCTGGGCAGGAGAACCCCTACACTTGTTCTCTGCCAGGCCAGTTGTAATCAGCGCCTCTGATTTCAGCGCCGCCCTGGCTGATTACAACCTACATCACCGTCTGCCCATCGGGATCAGAGATCCTTGTGGGGACGGCGGTAGGTTGGTGGGTCTGCCCACCAACCTCGTAATGTGGCGGTCCTACTGCCACTGCACGTCCGGCAGTCTGTTGACTGCCGGACTCATAATAAGGCCCTAAATCCAGGTGTGATTATACCGCACACTATTCAGCACAACTCAGAATGAGTGCCATAATGAGAGCTTGTTTATGGTGTTGTGTGAAAGACATAGTTGTACAGCCTGCTTTGTTGTGTCAACAAAATGCGGGGATTCTGTGGTTGTTGTTTGAGGAGGTTGTGCTTCTTCTTGCCATTGAAAGTGCTTGTTTGATCAGTCAATATTCCAACCTCATTTGGGTCTGTGACATGGAGGTCGGCAATTTGTATGCATGCTGTAAATTAGATTTTGGGCCAGGTAAAGGAACCCCGCATATTTCCTTAAGGAGGCCTCTTTTCCAAAGGCCAGATATAGTAAGGGCCATATTTATACTTTTTGACGCAAAACTGCACCAACGCAGTTTTGAGCCAAAAAAATTAGCGCCGGCTAACGCCATTCTGAAGCGCCATGCGGGCGCCGTATTTATTGAATGACGTTAGCCGGCGTTAGCCTCCGGCGCTGTCTGGTGTGCGTTAAAAAAAAGACGTACACCAGGCAGCGCCGGCGTAGGGGGAAAATGGCGTATGGGCGTCCACAAATGGTGCAAGTCAGGCTGAGGCAAAAAAATCGCCTCAACCCGATTTGCGCCATTTTTTTACGACGCCCAACCCCCATTGAAATGACTCCTGTCTTAGCAAAGACAGGAGTCATGCCCCCTTGCCCAATGGCCATGCCCAGGGGACTTCTGTCCCCTGGGCATGGTCATTGGGCATAGTGGCATGTAGGGGGGCACAAATCAGGCCCCCCTATGCCACAATTTTTTTTTTTTTAAATACTTACCTGAACTTACCTTAATGTCCCTGGGGTGGGTCCCTCCATCCTTGGGTGTCCTCCTGGGGTGGGCAAGGGTGGCAGGGGGTGTCCCTGGGGGCAGGGGAGGGCACCTCTGGGCTCATTCTGAGCCCACAGGTCCCTTAAGGCCTGCCCTGACCCAGGCGCTAAAATCCGGCGCTAATGCAGGTTTTTTAGACCCGCCCACTCCCGGGCGTCATTTTTGCCCGGGAGTATAAATACGACGCATATGCATTGGAGTCATTTTTTAAGACGGGAACGCCTACCTTGCATATCATTAACGCAAGGAAGGTGTTCACGCAAAAAAAATGACGTTAACTCCATGAACTTTGGCGCTAGACGCGTCTAACGCCAAAGTATAAATATGGAGTTAGTTTTGCGTCGAATTTGCGTCGAAAAAAACGACGCAAATTCGGCGCAAACGGAGTATAAATATGCCCCTAAATATTTGCTTTTGACGTCTCACAATAGCAGTTCTAATCAAGGACTACTCAGTTTTCAAACAAAAGGAAACAAAGTCAAATTCAGCATTGAAAGGCCACTTTGATTCCGGATAAGGAAAATACCATGGAAAACGCTTCCACGTTCCATACGTGCTCCAGCACCATACACGACAGGAATGCACTAAACAAATACATTTACCTCAACATAATATCATACGTTGCACATGCGCAAGTTTAGGTATTTCACATTAAGTACAAGGCGTCTATTTTGATGATGTAAATGACTAGCCAAACTCTAAAAACATTTCTTTTCATTTCGAAACTCTCAGCTCAAATTGAGCCTTTGGACTGTGTGTTGTAAACTGATATTTTTTTTAAGTGAATATATTTTTATCCGCACTTTCATGACATCCATCTGCACACACCAACCCCTTCACACTCCTCAAACTCTCACAGTGCATAGAGGCATTGGTTTGTCAGTGCTAATCCCACTTCATGCACATGATCTTTTGTGGTCCGCCAACCACCATAAACATGCTGCGCTCCTTTGTTTAGAACCAAGTCTGCGCTATAACAATTTATATACATACCAGTGACGAAACGAAACTGGAGGGGGACCTCCTGCAAATAACATGAAGGGGAGCCCCTGCTGACTCACTCCCGCAAGGTGCTGTGATGAGGGAACCCCTCTGAAGCTCGCACCCCTGCTGCGCGCGGACTTCGGGGACCTTTGTTACGCCAGGGATACATACTATCAATGTTTGTGGGTGTGACTCTTCTTTCACACTCTCTTCATACAGTGTGAATGCTTGGCATTTACGAGTCAAGGCACAATGCGCATGTTGTATTTAATAATTCCACATTCTACAGGGTTTTCTCCCTTGAACTAGACATGTTAATTGCTTAACTTTTGCATTGCCCAAAAGGGGTTCTAATCTACCTACGAAGGGAGATTTCCTAATTCATATTGGCCAGTCAGTGACGCTACAAAACTTGAGCTCGCGGGTCCCCACTGCACCACGGTGGCTGCGAGGGCCAATGTTACATCATGGCAGCCTGTGCAAACGATTTCATATTGAAATACAGAAGAGTTCACAATTTCTTAATACACCTGGCTATGGATTTCCCAGTCCATCTGAGCACACAGACTTCCCATTTCACCTATACACAAATATTTACTCGTTTATCTGGGCACAGAGGTTTCCCTAGCCATTCGAGTACACAGGCGGCATTATTTAGCAGGGCGCAGAGTGACTGATTGACAATAGCAGTTGTGCAAAAGTGAGGCATTTGTTTCAGTAGGATTACTCTTATGTTTTGAGTAGATATTCCACTTTCAAGGGGATCTCAAAACCTATTTCAGTTGTAGGCTTTAAGCAGAACTCAATACCGTAACCCGTACTCATGGGGATTTTTGTAACTCTGAAGAAGTAAATCCTGTGGCATTGAACATTTGCAGGTGACAGCCCTTGCCCACTGAGTTACTCATTCATGTAAACATTTAGGTACAGATTTACAAATAATGTAATGCAGCAGAGCAAGTGAAGTTCCTATGCTGTGTAGCATGACCAGGTAAGAGCAGAACATTATGCTGCCATGCACCACTGCAGACACCCTTGCACTGGGAGCCCTTCCTACACAAAAACTATATAGAAAGGCAATTCCCTTTATGTATATGTGCTTCAAAATACCAAACAAATGCAAAGATGAAAACAAAGAGAAATAATGATATTTCTCCTTATAACACCACAATGCAGGATTTTGGTGTAAATCCATGTCTATAGGCCTTTGTATTTATCGACTCGCCTCACAATCCATGGGCGGATGTCTGAACATACCCAGACACCCCCCAGTGAATGCCTCTCTCACACAAAGTGACAGAAGGCAGCACATTAGGCGGTTACTTTGTGTTACAAAACAACAAAAATTGCTGATTTGTATGATAATTCCACAACCGTTATTTTGATGTGTCAGATTGTCAAAATGGTTAGTGTTTGCAGAATCCAGTAAAAACAAGTTGATAGGCTTTGCAGAAGCCCACATTAGCTGTCTAAAGCAGAAAGGGAACTAGCACGGTTAACGTGGAAAGAAACCAAAGAAATCAATGTTGTGAGCACGCTGGCAGAGTGGCTGCATTAAGAGCTTTCAGGAAGCCATGTTGGCGGATTCATCACAAGCCTGGAGGGTTATGTGCTAATACAACATGTGTAATAACAATAAACTGCTGCTTTGACAAGGGTATGAAGCTAAACACTGAGGAGTGAATGCTTATCTAGAGCAATTACTGCATCCAAAGCACTGATTTTAACTCGTAAGACCTCAATACCCATCAAAGAGGCCAGTGTGGTGGAAGTATTTAGAAAATGCATGGCTCACACGCTATATTTAGATCTCTGTAAACGCTGAGAAATTCAGTATAATCCGTTAATTATTTGTGGTTCTAGTACCTTTTTCAATGCTTTAATTATGAGTTTTTAATCCAACAAACACGAGACAAAAATACAATTGTGGCTCATGGCGCGCTGAAGGGATGGGTGGTGGCATAGAAGGAAAGAAGTAGAGGGCTGTCTATGATTTTCCTGGAGGTGATGGACCTTGGGGTCCAGTGCAATTATGAAAAGGAGGGGAGAGAGTGGGCAGCCCTGTCTGGTGCCTGTTGTGGCCTTAAACGGCTCAGTCAGGGAGCCATTAACTGGAATCTGATCTGCAGGTTGAAAGTACAGTAGCTTAAACATGGAAGTAAAATATAATGTATGGTGGGCTGTCTGAGCAGAGAGGCGTCTAGATGGTGAGTGGCATGCTTGCCTACCTCCATTACATGTGCCTCCACTTGCACCAAGTGGGAGAGATTATTGGCAGGACACCTGATTGTTTCGAGATACAGACACCACAAGTGTATGCCTTAAAGTCTTTCCATTGAGTAGCTTGGGTTGTGACTGAGGCAGCATTTAGCTAGAAATATTCGACTATCGCAGACCGAAGTTCGGAGCTGAAAAGGTTGTCATGCAGGACCACGGTGGGGGGGCTGTATCTCGTTTGATACCATTGCCATTACGCAGTCGGAGAGAGAGGATCACTGGTGTATGATCAGAAAGCGTGCATGCCAGGTGTGTGATATCCTTCAGTCATGGGGTAAGTGTAGAGGATAGCAGCCAGTAACCAAGGGAAGACCATCTGTTGTGCTGTGTAGAGTGGTGTGTGTAACCCGGAGTGATGGTGTGGAGCAAATGCCGGGGGTTGCAAAGTAGAAAAGTGCTGCATATGTCAAGGACTATTTGCACCGATCTGGGTTTGCTTGTCAGGGCTGGGGCAGTGGAGTCTAAACGGGGATCCAGGAGGAGGTTAAAATCACTTCTCCGAAGGACATGGTCAAACTCTATGCAACCAATATGAGCCATCAGAGTGCTGAAGAAGTCTGGGGTGTCAACATTATTGGCCAAGAGGACACAGTGATCTGCCAGAGTACCCACGATCAAAACATACCTCCTGTCATCATCAACAAGGGTCGACGCTGGGCGGAATGGAAGACTTGTGTATGAGAATACTGACCCCACTGGAATAAGGGCTAAAGAAGGAGAAGTAGCGATGTGGCCCCCTGTGGATGCAAAGGAGTGAGATTTACCAGGAGGTAGGTCTCTTGAAGGAATGCTACCCTCACATTATGTCTAGTAAGCTAATGAAGGACATGCCTACCCTTACAGTGGTCATTTAGGCTCGTATATTCCAGTAAAGGAGTATGACATTTAGGAATGAGACACTGTGGTTATGCTGTGCATACATGTGTGGAGTGGTGCAGAATGGGGAGATGAAAAGTGTGCACCATGAGTTGTAATATGGCATACAGCAGATAGATGGTAATGAAAAACATGAAAAACCAAAAACTTTAGACCCCCCACTCCCTCCCAAACCAGGCAAAAACAGCCTAGAAATCCCCAACATATGGTATCCCAACAAAAACAGAAGAACAAAACAATCCAAGAATGTATGTGTACAACAGGGGAGTGGGAATGCTGCAGCACAGCGGGCCCGGAACCTTGTGATGTGGGAATTACATGTATGGACCAAGATACAGCAATTGTGTGCGAGATCTGAAAAACAGGAGGATAGGAAGTCAGACACAGGGCAAAGGTCTAGAGGCTATCACCCAAGGTGCCGGGTCTGGTGCTGCATCAGTCTCGGGGGAACAGCTCTGTACTGGCAGTGGACCGAGCATCTGGCAGGGAACCATCAGGAGTCTCATGCCGTGGCGCGAAGGATGGTTTTGCGTAGTGTTTTCAGAAGTTCAGGACATCTGCAGGTGTGTCAAAGTAACAGGCTTTTCCGTGGTCATCCACATGCAGAGAAAGGGGGTACAACATGGCATAACAGAGACTAGTTTTTGCAAAGTTGCTTTGGCCTCGGTGAACTTGCGGTTGACCTCCGGCACTGCTATGGTGAAGTCTGGGAAGATCTAAACAACAGCACCATGACACTGCAAAGGACAGCACTCCTGCACCATGCAGAGCGTGATGTCTTAGTCATGAAAGTTCAACAGCCTGGCATGATCGCTCTAGTCACGGTATTGGGATGGAAAAGGCCCGCGGAAAGCCAGTGCAGGGGGTGGCACTGCACTGCCCATGCCCATGCCCTGCCCAGCACCCTCAGAATGCGCATTGTCTGCTTTGCAGACAGTGCTCATTCCGAGGGTGCTGGTGTGCTACTGCATTGGCCCTGACTCCCTTATGAGAGCTGAGACCAATACCATAGCACTGTTCCCGCTGGTCAACCCAGCGAGAAGGTCGTAATACAATGTTCCCGCTGGTCAGCCCGGCAGAGACATTGTAATACAACAGAGGGGGGATGGCACTGGCATGCCGGCAGCATCCTCCCCTCGAGTTTGGCGTTCGGCTTGTTCGACCGCCAAACTCATAATGAGGCCTCAAATGGGAATACCTCATAATAACAGGTTGTACATATGTATATATGTAAAAATCATTATTTGCACTGAACACTTCTTCTGCACCTTGCACCATCCACACTGATTGTTCTAATTTGATATCGTGATGGAGTGGGATTATATTTCACGTTGACTTCATGTTTTGAGCCCATAATCTCATTTATTAATACACTATCATACCCATTCTGGTACAGTTCGTATGATAGAGCTATGGTTAAACTGTGACCTATGGGACCATTGCTCTTTTTTTCAACATAGTCATGCAATCTTTACGGCTAGACTACCAGAAGTCAGCTTCCTTTTGAACAGAGCACCCTGGGTGTCATTATCGCCATTGTCTTGGAAACTTTCCAAGGTATTGTAGTGCTCCTATTTGCAGCCCTTTTGATTTTATAATTACACCTTTTAGTTACCATCATCGGCTTTCATGGGTTAACTTTCATGAGCTATAATGGTAGTACTCATGCCATCTTGGCAGTGAAGGTGGCAAGCAATAATGGAACAAACTTTTCCCTTTGCCTTCTCTTTGCCACTGTTGTATTCTAAATGTGTTCATACTTACTCAGCTTGAATCCCTCCATTATAGAGATCCTATAGGTAAAACAATACATTTAATGTTATAAATCCATTGTATAAATCCTTTACTCTTCACTCCTGTCCTTCTTCTTAAAGTAGTGAAAAAACTTCGATTTTGGATTGGTTACAAATCATTTCGGAAACCCCAGTTTAGTCAGTCAGCATAGAGAGTGGTTCAACCCAAATATTCAAAGAATGATCTTCCATTCCTGATCATCACCAGGGCAAGTAATCGATGATGTTATTTGTCCTCTCTAGTGTAGTGTTAAGTTTGGTAAGCCGAGTGCCCAAGGAGAAGACTATTACCATGTAATGCGTCATTCTGTGGTATGGAGCTCGTTATGGGGAAGTAATACCACACCTGGCAAATACCACATTCGGTATTACATCCAGAATTACAAAACAACTGTAATTACCTCAGACAGTTCCCTGGATCCCTATTGAACAGTGTAGATGATTTTCCACCCGATTCGGTGCCACTTGAATGGCCCTCCTTTTCTACAGGAGAAATAGGTCACCTACAGGTTCTCCTGTAACTTGCGTGGACTGGTAAGCAGGTAGTCGTTCCCTGGGTCTGCCACGAGCAGAAAGATATACCCTCCCGGGTCACTCTCGGCAAATCTCCAGCTGTATTCGTTTCCATTAAACTATTCCAAACACGTTTATCAACCTATGGAAGGGCAAATGTAAAACAAAAATCAAACTAGTAATGCAATGTCCGGTGCCAAGAATCCACGTGGTGATGTGTGTGTGCACAAGAAAAACGTAAATCGATGGTACTTGTAATTATGTTACATATATCTCAATTTCTCAACACGTTTACATTTGGTTGCTTTTCAAGGTACGCTTCAGATACATACCCTCTTATCATTTTACATACAGATGAACCTTTGTCATTGATAATCAACCACTTCTAAAGGGGAACTCTGCATTGTCCCCAATGCATTCACAGCATTTGCTATAGGCCAATGTTAAAAGGTTTTTGTGGCCTGAACTCAGCGCTTCTGGGCAAACCCAGCCATTCTTGCAAATGTTTGCAGTCTCTTGGAATGTGTTTTATGGCCGTGTTATGTTTGTTCTGTTGGCATTCATCCTTATCTGCATTAGTTCCTGGGGGTTTACCGGAGAACTGCTTCCCTCCAGGATGCAATTATCCAAACAAGCATTTATTCTAGGGAAGGAAGCCAAGTGCACCCTGACTCTGGTATCCACAGCGTGCGTTAGGCTCCCGTTGGTGTGCGCAAGATGACGCGGTGACACTGTTTGCAAGCAAACTGCACCAATTATCCGAAACTGCAAAGAGAGCGCTAATCTACACTCTGGCTAAAAATAAGCTCCTAAGGAATTCAATTTCTTTTTGAAGTTGACCCTGGTAATGAGAGATCTCAAAGGTTCCTATGTATATTATTTTAAATTTGGGGCCTACCGTGAATTAAAAAAACCAAAAAACTTATTGTGCGTTTTAATGAAGTCATTGAGAAACAACCCTCCTTGCGAGGAAGCATTTCTTTTTTATTCCGATGGGACCGCTAAATGCGTGTTTTCCCATTGGAATAATGAGATCCGCAGAACACCACAAGTCTGCTTAATTTCAGCCGGAGATTTCGGCTGCTAAAACCTCAAGGTAAACCTATTGGGGAAAATGAGCAATTACAAGTGGAGGCGAGTTTGAAATTACAGGTTGTCTTAGTAGGCTTTCATTTCTCAGGGAAACCTCTAGGTTACACCTCTGATTCCCATTAAAGCCTCTAATTCGGAGCAAATCCGGGTTCAGCAACTAAGGGGGCACACTTTACAGGGAAAACATCCGCTCACTCGTGTAGAGGGCCTTAGTGAGTCAAGCTTCATGTCCATTTGGTAGTATGCAAAACTGAACTATAGATTTCATATATACATACTACCAAAATCTAGACAGCAAAACCAAAAATTATACAAAAATATCTAAACAGAGTAGATGTATGGAGAATGCACCTAATCGCACCACCGAAGGCTTGCCCACAAATATGCTAGCCTGAATTTATAACATATTAAAATGAGCTTTCAGAGGCTTTGTATTACCAGTTGGCCATTAGTATGGTGTCATAGTGGCATCTCTGTCAGGAGGCGCCTTTTACACGTTCTTTTAGTTTCCATCACAGGTGTGTCTTAATCATTCAATGTTGATATATTTTGAGTATTCTGTTCTGGTCATCTCATAGGGTGCAAGGTCTTCACCAATGTGCTCCAGTTATATGAACTGGCGATAGAGAGCTATGCTCAGCAGACATGACCGAATGCTTGTAGCATGTGAACATGTCTAATTTTCAGCCCTTGAATGGGAAACACCACGCCGGATAGAAGATCCTTTTTGTTACATTGTTCCTGATATAAGGACCATTTAGCAAAGTGGAAAATGTCTGCAGATAAACTTTTACATTTTATTTGCTGGCTTGGCATGACAAAGGCGATGCAAACACGATCCATTATGGTGTCAATGATCATTATCCATAGTTAGGCCTGTGTGCCTGATGTTATGCAGACAACTTCAAGGAAAGCATTTATTGTTCAAAAACTAATTATAAATACACATTTTTAAAGCATTGTTTACTCAATCATTGTTCTTAGGAAGATCATCGAGAAGGTGCTGGCTAGCCATGATAGATCTCTTGAGACCCATAAAATCTCTAAGGGATAGTAATTTCCTTTCCTTGCCCTCTAATCTCCTGAACTGTAGCACACTAATGCATCTCTCAAACGTTTCCGACGTCATGTCCCTGGCTCTTTGTTGCTATAGCATCTTGCTTTTTATTAAGATGTGGAGATAATTGTGTCCGCGCCTGTCTTGCATCTAGATGTTAAGTTTGACCCACACATTTTCTCAATTTCAGGTTTCTATGTTGATTCAATCTTGGTTATTTCCTAGTATTTCTGGACAACTATTTTACAACGTTTCCTAACTTGTAACAGCCTTATTACTCGTAAACGTCGGAGGGAGTTATAGCCAGTGCAGGAATTATGGATGGTAGTAGTAAAAAAACTGAGTAACACTATTGTGTACTGTAATTATGTTACTGAACGTGATTACTCATTTTAGTTGCATATTGCCACCACCAACATTTTGTTGGTAATGACTATTCATGCTGTTTGTAAGAGGTGATGAGACATTTTAGCATCACTCAAACTTTGCGTCGAGGGCAGGTGTGTGGTGACCATGTAACTGCACATTTCTTGTGTTCTAACATGTTCACACAAGTTGGGAATACGTTATGCCTGAGAGAAAGAGAAATGAAAAGACGCATAGAAGAGAGAGATTCATTTTACTTCAATTCCATTAATTTTGAATCTGGCTACAGACAGCTTTAGCTGTGGTAAACATCACGTATCACCAATTATTTAAAAAAAGTATATTAAGAAGCACAGAAAGAGTGGTCTTTGTGACTGCCCCTTTCAATCACTGGCTTTCTTGTGTTTTTTCATAGTTTCACAAGGTCAGAACAGGCTGTGTTGTCTGTCAGGACCAGGAACTTTGAATATGGCCTCATTGTTCCATTTGTGTTTTCATTAGGTTTTGATGATGGACCCATCAAGTAGTCCAATTGTCAGACTGCAAATGCAACATGTAGATTGACAGCAAGTGTGAGTTCTTGTACGAATTTATTTTGGTAACATAACAATACTTTAACTGCTGACTTATGGCTATTTTGTTTTGAAAGGGCTGACTGAACGCCTTAGCCTTTCATTAAGGCACACTGCTATTTACTAGTCACCCTTACTCATTCTTTTATTTCACTCGTTTTCTGTCATGATGACATCTTGCCTTTATGGCTTTTTTTACTCACAAAGTACAAAGGCACGAGCATATAGACTTTCTTAACAATGCAAACAGTGACTATTTGTCAAAAGTATCTACTATTAACTTTTTTGGGGAGGTTTCTCTGCAATGGCGAAGGAGCATTACCCCACTGGCTAAGAGCCAGCAGCAGAACAATAAAACAATATTTTACTATTGTTTTATTTTTCAGCTGCTGGCTCAGCCCACATGTACATGGAGGGGCAGGATTGGGCCATTGGAGGGGGAGGAGGAGGAGTGGAGTGGAGTGCATTTAAGTGCGCAAGTCAGATTGACGAGATGTCTTAGGCCGGCCAAACTGACATGCTCACTTAGGTATCTCCAACCTGGTTGTGTTGAACAGCCGGGTTGGAGAAACAGCACAGACTCCAATACAATGTCTGAATGGCAGTCCAAGCCGATCAGACCAACCCTGGTGCCGCTATCATGCTAGGTACAGCATGAGAGCGGAACCAGGATTGTGTGGTGGACCGTGTGCAGGTGTTCCAGGGACTCCTGGGACACCATCAGGAGAGAAAACGAACGAGGCAGCCGGTGGCAGCAGCAGAATCGGCAAGTTTTAATTTTTAATTTTTTATTTCCTCCATCCCTATCCCCCCACCTGCCCCTCTCCTTGAGACTTGCAGCAGCTGCCAATGTATTTTGCCAAGCTTCCCACCCTACAGAGCCAACTCAGGCATCCATTTTACTAGGCATGATAAAATTAGTAACACTGAGTTGGGCGTCAACACTCATTAATCACCAAGAAACAATTCTGTTTCCATTGTGAGCTAAAGATGTCCATTGTTAGTTGAACTATTCGCTTAACCATGCGATACATTAGATATATCATGTTATTTTCTTCTTGCCCGCAGTGCTGAAACAGTGCTTTCTGTTTTAAAGACTGGGGGGCTGGGAGATCTATAGCGTGTCTCTGCTGAGATCACTAGTCTCCTTCTTTTTTCAGCAGTACATTAGCCAATCACTGCAGTACTGACAGAACCCAACTACCCAAAATAAAATCTAGAAAGGGTATTGAGCGATTGATAGCAGGCAGAAAATTACTAAGACGGCTCTCCACCCTCAGGCTAAGGAACAATTCCACGTCCTCTCTCTTCAGCCCATCCATTCTTTTGCTATGGTCTCGGACATGAAGTGCCAGAAAGGGATCTTGAGTTTTTGATGTCACTGTGGAATACTTATAGTGCACACATAGCTCTGAAGCAAGGGAGCTCTGTACATTCCATGAGGAGTTGAGAGACGATCTACAAGATTTTGTGCATCAAGTGAGGATTACACAAATACATTTTATACAAGTTACATTTCCCATTTTCAGGTACCAGGAGATTAAGTGACTTGCCCAGAATTACACAATGTGTCGCCAAGTTCCAAGGTTGATAGTTCTAACAGGTAAGCCTCATGAGCCCATAACATTTCTTTTCATGCCTCTGATGCTTCCACCTGAAGACACTGTTAGTTCTTGAACCATACCTCCGGAAAAAAACAATTACATTTTGAACCTGCTGGGACCCCTTTAAAAAATGACATCTGGTTAACCCTTTTAGATGTGCTATTGTGTGCCCAGAATGTTTCTTGCCACAGTTCTTGAAATGGTGATTCAAATCCACTGTTCTCTTAAAACAATACACAACTAAACTGTTAATCAGGTGTTAGCCCTTCAGCATTAGGAACATAGAGAGCTGTTCTTTCTTAGACTATATACAAATCACATAAGGAGTCCTGCATTTCAAACAATTCCAGTTGTACACTATTATTAGTAGTGATAGTTTTCAGCACCCATTTATATGTAATTAATCTTTCAGAAATTCTAACACTTCACTTTTGACAGCATTCAAACATTTGGTGACCACCGATTTGGAAGTATAATCAACTAACATCATTATATACTTTTCGGTTGCAGGAAGGAGATCAAATCGGCCCATTGTATCCAAACCGTTTAAACCATGGTTCCCCCAGCATCCTCATCAGTGAAAAGGAGGCAGTCCTGTCTCTACACATCCCATTATTACCTGCATGTTAAAAACAGTCCCTCGTGGTTCACCTTTGGGCTCCAAAACTCTACCCTGACCCAAGTCTTTATGGGATTTCTGTGTACATTTCCCTGTGAGAAAGGGTGATGATTTTCTCTCTGAAATCAGTGAGAGGGAGCCACTTATTGTCTCTCCTCAATTTTCCCTATAAGATGCATAGTTCCACCCTCATATTCCCAAAATCCTGTTTCTGTTCAGATAAGTTGCGTGGGGGGAAATAGTCCACCTCTTCACCACATGAGCACTAACGACCTTCCACAGTGCTGGGCTTTAGACTTTTTTCCTGCATTTAACTGTTTCCCTTTATCCACCAAACGGAGAATACCATTGCCTAATCATATACTTCATCACCTAAGGATAATATTGAATGACAGTCAACTGCACAATTCCTATGTCCTGGTAAGAACTTCATCTAACTGTTGTTCTCCTGTAAGCCTTCAGTCCACCTACTGATTGGATGGTTGGAGTAGCCCATACAGTGCCCTTACAATAGAGAATTAGGGCTAGTGGCAGTGGTCAATCAAAAGTATAGAATGGAGGCTCCACAGATAAAAGTGCAGAATTGCTTGCTGTTTGGATAAAATATCAAATTCAAAATATCTGAAGCCAGAAATATCAGAAAAAAATATTGTAAGTTAAAAATATTGTGGTATACAATATCGTTGTCAACAATATTGTTTTCTTTTTAAAAATAATATCATTTTGAGAATATTGCTGTTTTAAATACCTGTAATATAGTTGGAAAATAATGTTTTTTAATTATTTTAATGAGCTTTAATTAATATATTAATTTTATGTATTTTGTTTCAAGGCTTGTTCTTTATTCGGTTTAAAATATAAAGCCATAAAAGACAGCAGCAAAATAGAAACAGTACTCTGTTGCTGTCTTTTATGGTTTTATATTTTATGTATTAGTATTTATGTGTCAGTATTCTTGGTATAATTATTATCTTTCTGAAATATAGCTTGTAATTTTAAGTGATTTAGTATTTTGTTGTTGTTATTAATAATGAACATTGTTATAGCGGGTTGTTGGGTTTGTAAGGGATAGAGTGGGATGTGATTCAAACTACAAATATAATTTGTTTTGTTTTACTACATTTTCAATTGATTATTAATTATGTAATATTTATATGTTACATTTTGAATTTAAAACTAAAATTGAAATCTTTATTTTATTTTCATTATTAGTAGTAGGTATTTATATTTTAGTAGTGGGTTGTTAGGTTTGTAGGGGAATAAGGTGGGATGTTAATTAGGAAAAAAAATATTAAAAATTATAGTTAATTAGTTTTTAATTAAGTCACTATTTAATGACTGATAATTATGTAAATAGTTTAATACTGATTTATTAAAGATGTAGTTTATTGCAGGTTGCTGGATTTGTAGGGGAATAGGTTGGTAAGTTAAATAAAGGTAAATATAATTTTATTTATTAAAATGCAAATGTATTTAATTGATTAATAGTTGACTTGTAATTATGTACACTAATTTATTAATGATAGTGTAATTGTTGTACTGTTTTCTATATTTTCATATACATTTTAGTTTTTATATATTTATTACACATGCATGTTTAATGCTTTTTATTTTTAGGTGAGTTGGTGGGAATAAGAATATCATATTTTTAAAATAATTGATATATCTAAGTAAATAATTGCTAATGTTACATACATTTGTATATTTATTATTTAGTTAATATGTTTTAATGTATTTGATTGTAAGTGGTTGTAATATTTTATTTGTGCAATAATATTTGTTACATCAATGCTTTCTACGTATTAGATGAAGTTAAATAAATCAGTACATAATTTTGTTGTTTGTTTTGTAGCTAGGAAAGTTAATATTGTTATATATAATTTTATATTTTTCTTTCTTTTTTAATGTATATATTACAATATTTTTTTCTCACTATACACCTATATTTATTTCTATGTACTATAGTTTATTAATGTTTCTATTGTCTTTACATTTTTTCTCAATTAATGAAGCTATTATTATATGTAATGCTTTTGAAGCCAAATATGGTCCCTACTGCTGTTTAGACTGCAGTGAGAAATGTAAATCTAATCCCTCCAAAGTGCAGCATAAAGTGCAGCCCAACCCTTTTTAATGTATATGTCTGCCCACTAGAGGAGGTCATTGAACTTTATGGTTTTACAATTAATTCACATGCTAGTGACACACAAATTGTCTTTATTTTGTCACAGGACAGTGACTCAGTGACCTCCCTCTGCCTATGCCTATCAGCGGTAGCGCATGGATGGACTTGAACTGTTTAAAACTGAATGCTGGGAAGTCAAGGGTATTCGTTCTAGGCAAGCATCTCAACATTTGGTCCAATGATTGTGGGCCTGATGGCCCTGGTTTCTTGTCCCCTTTCAAGCCCAAGGTTAAGAATCTGGACATCTGGTTCAATGAAAAATAAACCTCTCTTTCTATGCCTAGGTGACTGCCCTCACAGGGAAATCTTTTGGGGTGCTGAGATCCTTGAGGAAAGGTGTTCATCTCCTACCTAAATCCACCCACAAATTAGTATTCCAGGCCCTGGTTATATCCACGTTGGGCTACTGAAATGTTCTTTATCTGGGTGTGTCCCTACCCCATCTGAACAGGCTGCAATGGATCCAGAATGCTGCCACTCGGGCACTGCTCAAGCTACCCAAGGGGTCCTCTATCAGTCCAGCTCCAAGAGAGCTACACTGGCTGCCAGTGAGGCAAAGAGGCAGCTTCAAAGCTCTCTGTTATTGCTACAAGGCTCTTTCCTCTCTAGGCCCTTATTATCCTTGGTTTAAGGTGAAAACTTATGTACCATATAGGAACCTAGGATCAGCTGAAGCAAAACGGGCTGTCATTCCAAAATTCAAAACGGCCAGAATAGGAGGCTGCTCTGCTGGCCTGCTTTCATCCAAAATCTGGAACCCTCTGGCTGGGGAAATTTAGCGAGCCTCATCCAAACTTCTTTTCAGAAAAAATGAAAAACCTTGCTTTTTGGATCAGGCTGGGACAACTTATTCTTCACCTGACTCAATATTCTAGCACGGGGACACTTTGTAAGGAGTAGGTATGCTCTCTGTAAATCACATTATTATTATTATTTACATACTGATGCTTAGACTGGAGTGGGAATAGTACATTTACTTGCTTTGAAGTCCCACATTTTCCTTATTGTTGTTCAGAATGGAGTCTGAATAGTGAATGTATCCCCTTCGAAGTCCAACACATTTCTCTGTTGTTGTAAAGAGCAGATCTTCTAGGTGAGGCTGGAGAGAACTTTTTAACATGACGAGAAGGCCATTTACCACCAGAGGCAGGAGTGGGCACCAAAATGACAACCTGGAATCTGGATCTGCTCCAGGGATTAACTCAGGAAAAAGGGAAAAATCCTGGAGTTCAGAAAAAAAACCTTCTAGCTGGTCTAGACTGGGATCAGGATTCAGGAGACAATGGTAAAACAGGATGGCAATAAGTAACTGGAGACTACTTGGACCCATGGAAACAAGGAACAAGTAACAAAGAAACAATTGCAACACAACTGGCCTCAGGACGGAGTCCACTTATATAGTTGAAAACAAGAAGTGACCTAAGGAAAGAAAAGGGTCATACATATTAGATTGGCCTAAAAGGCAACACTAAAAATATGCAATAATATCTGTAATGTATTGTATTATATAAAGACATGTGTCTGATATACCCATAATAACTGATTTAAACCTGCATGTGGGGTATGCCAAGAGCTCGCATGATGGAAATGCCCCGTGGTGCCCGTGTTGCCACCCATCTAACATGGTGGTGGCCTAGTAAGCTGTAGTGTCCCTGCTGCTGTAGAGAGATACCACCTAGAGGCCTCTGCAGGCCGAGCAGAAAAGCGACAGGACCTAGCACATTCTTTGTGGTAAAACATCAGGGAGCTGACGCAGGCCATGCAGCAAAGCAGCAGGGAGAGGCAAAAACCACATGGCAAAACATCAGGGAGCCACGTGGGCCACATGAAAAAGCCACAGGGGGCCACTCCGGACCACATAGCAAAGCAGCAGGGAGTTGTTCCAGGCTACGTGGCAAAGGTAAGAAGGAATTCCTTATAACTACTGATTAGACTGAAGTAGGAATAGTAAATGTAGAAGTCCAACACTTTCTTTATTGTTGCATGCCTGGAGTGGGAATCGCAAATGTAACCCCTCCGAATTCCAACACCTTTCCTTCAGTGGCTTAGACTGGATTAGGAATAGTAAATAGTAAATTTAGGAATAGTAAACTGAACCCCTCTAGAGTCCAACACTTTCCCTACTGTTGCTCTGACAGGAGTGAGAGTCCTATATGTAAAATCTCTGAAATACAACACTTTTCCTAATAGTGGTGATGTAGAATATATGTTATTATTTCTTTATTTTTTTATATTTAATGCTGTTTGCTTTTATATGTTTTTAAATTTTGTTAATGTTTATATTATTTTTTGTAAATGTGCTTTTTTGTTTTCTTTTTTGTTATCTTACTTTTGTATACTGGTGAAACCAATTAATATATGTTGTTATTAAATATTTTTATGGTTTTTTTTTTACTTGTGTATGTGATTTTATTACCCAGTGGCATTCGCCACTGAGTAGTTATAGTTATGTCAATGTTTCCATAGGAAATGCATTTCTTGTGGCTAAGAACTTTGGCACCTTCTGACAAATCTCCACAAAACTTTATAATTACTTTCCTAGTTTGTGCATGGAATGTTTCGGGATGATCTGTCAAGTGGCGGCCAAGAAAAAAGGAGTACCCAAAACGCAAAATCCTTGAGCATTTTCCATGAACTTGTTTAAGAAGTACTACTGCAAAAGCTACAGAATGGAATTACACTAAATTTGGCAGGAAGCTATATCTTGGCCCAATGATTGTGCTTTCTTAGATTTGGTGTAAATCCCTTTAGTATTCTTTGATAAATTAAGGTTTATCTGGATGGTTGGTTCCACAAGAGTTTTTCAAGAGCTTGTTGGGTGTGGCAGGTTAAAAATGGAGAGTTCCGATTGGCCTAGGGAGCATTTTTCTTTTGGGCCATCTTGCTCCCATGGGAGCCAGACTCCTGTAGGAGCAAGTGCTCTGATTGGCTTCCAGTAACATGAGGAAAATGTTGCTGGCAGCCATTACAGGACTCAGGTGTCCAGTCCCCTGTTCTGAATTAAAAAACAAAAGTAATATAAGATGACATCGACCTCCCCACCCCCGGGCCCAAATTGAAAAATATTGGCAAACTTTGCTACGATCCCACAGGAGTCCCGTGGGATCGCATCAAATTAACCAGAAAACTAAATAGTGGCCCAGGGGCAGCATTCCTTAGTTGGGGGAGGGGTGTGCAGAGCTAACTATAACTTGTGCCCCTGCAATACGCTGCTCATGACCTATTGTATCACTCATGACATGTTCTATGACATCACGGACACATCTCAAATGACATTATTGAACGTCTTCCTGACAACATAGACAGATAAGAAAGACACAGAAGAAGGGAAAGAGAAAGGGGGACAGGGATGCATAAAAGGAGAGGTTTAAATAAAAAAATGAAACTCTCAATGAGTCAGCTGGAAGACCCAAAGGAAAAAAGATAGTTGGGACAAAAAGACATGGAGGAAAAAGAAAAGTGAGCTGAATGGAGGAGGGAACAGAGAATTGCCAAAAGGTCTAGAGGCCATGGAGGGTGTCCTGCAGCTCAAAAAGAGGACTAAGCAGAATGTAGAGGAAATGAACGGAAACAAGCCCTCAACAAATAGTTCATCTGGAAGCCGGAGGCCCGGTACAGAGACGAGGCTCCTGATGAATGAACCGGGGAGTAGTGGCCATCTCCCAGGCTCGGTGGAACCTATAATCCCTGCCCCATCCTACGAGGGCTGTGATAAAGCCAGGTGGGTGACGAAGGGATAAAATAGAAACATTAAAGAGAAATGGGTATGTTTTTTTACCCATGAGAGCATAACATAGCATCAGCATTTTTTTTAATTGTGTGTGCTTAGGTGTTCACAAACAAAAGTTAATAAAGAAGTTATAATGTATATGTGATGTTAATGGATCAATCAAAGCTAACACAGAAAATAATTATAGTTTTGGCACTGAATGAAAGATTATGCAAAGACTGACTGGGAAACAAAACAAAAAGAAACAAATGCTTAATTCAGAGAGAGAAAGCAGAAGAATTTGAACATTAGAAAATCATCACTTCATACCTATCCTTTAGTGAAAGAAACATGAAAGAAAACATAGGAAAAGAAAGGACATTCATACCTTGAGATTCCCGTGGTGCCTTAACCTCACTTGAAGTTATTTTTCTTCCCGAGGGGTGCTGCCTGAACCTGAGGGCACCTTCCTGTGACTTACAACAGAAAGGAAAGAAGAGATTTAAAGAAAAAGATCATTTATATGTATGAATGCCCACGGGTAAAGGACATACAATATGAGAAAATAAATTCATAAATAAATGACTTTAAGCCATCTATCTAGAGTACCCACTTTCTAAACCACCTAATTGCTTTTGCTTTCTTTCTCTGTGCAGTCATAGCGCCACAAATTTCAAAGGCGGGCGGGGGTGGGGAGGTCACGGGGACGAAGAATGGAAAACAATAAAATAAACAAAAAAAATAAAAAAGTTCCTATCCGCCGCCGGCTGTCTCCCTCTTCTTCTTTGTTTCAGATGTTGATGGTGTCCCAGCACTTCCTGGGACACCAGCACAGCCACCCCATGCAATCCTGGTGCTTCTCTCATGCTATACCTAGTATGAGAACAGCGGCAGGATTGGTCTGAGCAGTTTGTTCTGCCGCTCAGACATTCCATGGGAATCTGTGCAGTTTCTCCTACATAGCTGCAAAACACAGCCGGGTTGGAGAAAACTAAGGTGGTCATTCTGACCTCGGTGGTAAAAGGCACTTACCGCCGGCCAGAAGACCGCCATAACACTGCCGCGGTCGCGGTCAACCGCCACAGTCATACTGACCCTCAAGAGGCAAACCGCCAAAAACCCGACAGCAACAAAAGTCCGCCCCACCAACGGCCAGCGAAAAACTGGCGATGACCAAACCTCCAACGTCACGCCAACAGAAATACGCCCATGCCATTCCGACCCACAAATCCCCGCAGCGGTCTTTCAACCGCGGTATTCCATTGGCGGTACACACCGCCGCGCTCAAAATACACACACCTTTACAAAACACAACCACATTGGACAATTCGAAATACACACACCTGAGACACATACACACACCACTCCCACACACCCAATACAATATAAAACACCCACCCACATCACCCACAAACCCTTACGACCACAATTGCAACTAAAGGCCAGAGAGAGACAGCACAGAATAGAGTACACCATCACACAGAGGCAAATCACAACATCACCCACACAATATCCACGCACAAAACACCACACACCACCACACTCACCACACTCTACAACACATACACCACCCCACACCTCATCCACACCACCCCATGGCACCCCAAAGACACCCCAGGTTTTCTGACGCAGAACTCAGGGTCATGGTGGAGGAAATAGTTCGGGTAGAGCCCCAGCTCTTCGGGACACAGGTGCAGCACACCACCATTGCCAGGAAGATGGAGCTATGGCAAAGAATAGTGGACAGGGTCAACGCTGTGGGACAGCATCCACGAAATCGGGACGACATCAGGAAGCGGTTGAACGACCTACGGGGGAAGGTGCGTTCCATGGTATCAAGGCACAACATCGCGGTGCAGAAGACTGGCGGCGGACCCCCGCCTACTCCCCCAGAATTTACAGCATGGGAGGAGCAAGTCTTGCACATCCTGCATCCTGAGGGCCTCACAGGAGTAGCTGGAGGAATGGACTCTGGTAAGTCAAATCTTCACTACTTCATTCCCCCCACCCCACCTGCATGCCAAATCATACCCCCACCCTCACCCCCACCCCCATCACACCTACTCCTTCCAAATGGCTCACCATCACAACCCACCCATCCCAACACCTAGCCCTGCATGCGTCCACAAAGCATGGACACCCATCACCTAAGCATGCCCACTGCACATATCCATCTCCCCCACAAGCCACCGTCACAACAGCCCCCACAAGGGAATGCCAGCACTGGGGTACACAGCCACAAACCCATTGCACACCATGGCACACACAGAAGCAATAACCATACTCTTATACCCCTGCAGGACCCGAACGCCACCACACCGCCCAGGAGGGTCCAGAAATGTCCATCCCACCCCCAGAAGAGGCCCCCAGTGATGACAGCAGCTCTGTCTCCCTGGACCCAGATGACCAGCCCGGCCCATCGGGGACCTCGGGACAGTCGGTTCCCCTCAGACAGTCACAGGCCACAGCAGACCTAACCCCCTCTGGAAACACCAGCACAGCTCCCACCCAGAGGGCCCATGCCTCTGTCTCCAGGACAGGTCAATCATCGGTGTGTCCACCACTACAGGGCACCCAGGTTCACCCACCACCCCAACAACAGGGACCTGGGGGCAGTGGTAGTGGGCACACGGTCCAGGGGACAGAGGCCCAGGGAAATAGGGGAACTGGGAGGGCTGCTGTGCGACAGGAGGGGGACAGGCCCAGGGAACCCACTCTCCACGAGACCCTCTCCTCCATCATGGGAGCATACCACCGCTCCCAGGAGACGATGGCGACAGTACTGGCCAGGTTCCAGGAGATCCAGGTACTGCAGGAGGAACAGTACATGGGGTTCAGGGAAGAACTCCGAAGCATTAGTTCCGCAATGGGGACCATCGTTGTGGCTCTAAACCAGATTGTCACCACATTGCGGGACCATGTGGCACCACAAAGGGCCCCTGTCGCTAGCATGGACCAGGAACAGGCTACCACCTCCGCCGGTGCTAGTGGACAGGAGGCCCCCACACAACAACAGGCCACCAGACCCCCACCTCCTGCAGAAGAAGAACCACCCCGCAAGCGGGGCCTGAGATCTCGGAAGAAGACAGAGTAGGATGCCAAGACCCCCGCCAGCAAAGGATACCCCCTGATGTCATCCCACTGTCCCACATTGTCACCCTGTCCAACCTTACACTGCCCCTGCTCCATCCTTCCACAGGCATATGGACAATGCACCTGTGAGACTGAAAATCTGGACTCTGCCATGGATATTACTCCACCATTACCCATCACCGATTTTCAACCCTGTCCCTAAATTTAGCACTTAAATAAATTCACTTATTGCACTCAAATTATCTGGAGTCTGCTTGTATTTTGTACAAATGTATTAGACTTAACGGTGCCAAAATGTTCAGTTACATTGTGATGACAACATACCACTGTCACACAGCTGTAGTCCATGGGCAAACAAAGCAGAGGTCACGCAGTGGGGCCCACATCTCTGAAAACGGAAGGGAAAGTCACAACTCAGTTAATATACACTGGGGGGAAACTCAGACAGTAGAGAGGTAGGAGTCTTTAAGTAAATGTAAAATGGCGGTGTTGAGTCTTACCTGTGTGTTATTGAAAATACTGTTGTATCACTGTGTCCCTGTTGTCTGTGTCGTCCCCGTCGTCTTCCTCCTCTTCACTCTCCACAGGCTCCACAGCTGCCACAACACCACCATCTGGACCATCCTCCTGCAGGAAAGGCACCTGGCGTCGCAAAGCCAGGTTGTGAAGCATACAGCAGGCCACAATGATATGGCACACCTTCTTTGGTGAGTACATTAGGGACCCACCTGTCATATGCAGGCACCTTAACCTGGCCTTCAGGAGGCCGAAGGTGCGTTCGATCACTCTCCTAGTACGCCCATGGGCCTCATTGTACCGTTCCTCTGCCCTTGTCCTGGGATTCCTCACTGGGGTCAGTAGCCATGACAGGTTGGGGTAACCAGAGTCACCAATTAGCCACACACGGTGTCTCTGTAGCTGTTCCATCACATAAGGGATGCTGCTATTTCGCATGATGTACGCGTCATGCACTGACCCAGGGAACTTGGCATTTACATAGGAGATGTACTGGTCAGCCAAACAGACCACCTGGACATTCATCGAATGATAACTTTTTCTGTTCCTGTACACCTGTTCACTTCCTCTGGGGGGGAACCAAAGCCACATGGGTCCCATCAATGGCACCTATGATGTTGGGAATATGTCCAAGGGCATAGAAATCACCCTTCACTGTAGCCAAATCGCCCACCTCAGGAAATACAATGTAGCTTCGCATGTATTTCATCAGGGCAGACAACACTCTGGACAACACCTTTGAAAACATAGGCTGAGACATCCCTGATGACATGGCCACTGTTGTATGAAATGACCCACTTGCAAAGAAATGGAGTACTGACAGAACCTGCACTAGAGGGGGAATCCCTGTGGGTTGGCGGATGGGTGACATCAGGTCTGGCTCCAACTGGCCACACAGTTCCTGTATAGTGGCTCTGTCAAGTCTGTATGTCAGTATGACATGTCTTTCTTCCATTGTCGACAGGTCCACCAGCGGTCTGTACACGGGAAGATTCCTCCATCTCCTCGCAAGTCCCAGCGGACGGTGCCTAGGAAGGACAACATGGTGCACAGAGTCAAGCAAACCACAGGTACGTTCCCACAGTTTGCACAGTACACGATTCGCTATGCATTGAATGGCTTGTATGAGTGGCAATGCAAGGCCTAGGCCTGTGTGACACAGTAGAAATTAAGCCATGTGGGCCCTTGAAATGGCGGCTGCCTGACCTGTGAAGTGTGACAATGGGATGTGAGGTCAATGCGCTGGCGTGGCACACCGTGGCGGTAGGCGGTCGAAGACCGCGGAGCAAAGCCGCATTGGTTAACATAGAACCCTATGGGTTTCAGGAGCCAATGACGAAGTGCGCCGGCGGTCGCGGTACGCACTGCCGCGGTACGCACCGCCGCGGGCGTGACCGCCATTTTCTATCAGCTTAATCACTCGAGACCTGATCATCCACAGGAGAGGACCTATACTGCAACTGCTGCTGTGACCTCGGTCTGGAAGAGACAATGGCTGCTGCGACTGGGGAAAGGGCCCCTGCCTTCACTTCAGAAGAATTGGAGAAACTTGTGGATGGGGTCCTCCCCCAGTATGCGCTACTCTACGGTCCTCCAGACCAACAGGTTAGTACACTGGGACCATGCTTTGTGGGCAATGCCTGGGTTGAGTGGGGTGAATGAACGAAGGTGCGGATGGTGAGCGTATGAGGCATGCATCAAACGACAGATGAGAGCATGTGCCACATGGCAAGGGTGGGGATGGGGGGCCACTCACATCGAACATGCAGAAAATGCTGATTTTTTTTTTCTCTCCCTGTACGTGTCACATAGGTCAGCGCCCATCAGAAAGTCGACATTTGGCGTGCCATCGCCAAGGACGTCCGGACCCTGGGGGTCCACATCAGACGGGGCACCCACTGCCGCAAGAGGTGGGAGGACATCTGCCGCGGGAGCAGGAAGACCGCAGAGGCTCTGCTGGGGATGGCCTCCCAACGTAGGAGGGGTGCCACTCGTCAATTGACCCCCCTGATGTCTCGGATCCTGGCGGTGGCCTACCCAGATTTGGATGAGCGCGTGAGGACATCACAGCAGACACAAGGGGGTGAGTACAAGCACATTCTGCTATCTTAGCGTGCAGTGGAGGTGTCTGGGTGGGGGAGGAGGGATGTGGGTATCCCTAGGCCAGGGTGAATTCTGTAGGCTAGGCCCCTCCGTAAGGCATGGCCCAGTGCCCCCGCACTCCACCTCTGTAGGGTGGCAAGTACAGCTATCCATGGCCTTGTGTCACCTATGTGTGCAGATGTCGTACATTGGCTTGTAGGCCAAGTCTCACAGATTGAGTAGTGTACCCCAAGTGCGCGGCGTAGTGCAGGGGGCTTCTGTGTCTGTCCTCTCCGCCAACTGTGTTGCCAATGCATGCACTCAACATGTCTTTATGTCTCCCCCCCCCTTTTTTTTCTGCTCTTCCTGTTCATGTGTGCATTAGCATCATCTGGCAGAGGAGAAGTGGCATTGGAGCACGAGGGAGCTGCATCTCACATGGCCCCGGAGAGCCATGCAACGGACTCTGATTTTACCAGTGAGACGGGGGCGAGGGGGGGCTCCACAACGGGGACACGTGGAGACATCAGCGACACCGACACGTCCTCGGAAGGGAGCTCCCTTGTGGTGGCGGCAACATCCGTGCCCACCGCAACAACAGGTACAGCCGCCACCCAGCGCACCAGCTCTGCCCTCCAAGCAGCCCCTCAATGTTCGCCCCGTGCCCGCTCGCACACCAAGGCGGGCATCTCCTTCGCCCCAGGCACCTCAGGCCCTGCCCCAGTTACCCCTGCTGCCCTCAGTGAGGAGGTCATTGACCTCCTCCGGACTCTCATTGTTGGGTAGTCTACCCTTTTGAATGCCATCCAGGGGGTGGAAAGGGAGGTGCATCGGAGCAATGCATACCTGGAGGGCATTCATTCGGGTCAGGCTGCCCATCAGCGATCGTTCAACGCTCTGGCCTCATCACTGACGGCAGCCATTGTCCCTGTCTCCTGCCTCCCTCCTCTAACTCCTTCCACCCAGTCCTACTCCCCTGTTTCTCTGCCTATCCCAGACACACCTACAGACCAGCCTGCACACACCTCAACACCCAAGGCCAGCTCATCCAAACATAAGCACCACACATCCCACAAGCATTCACACAAGCAACATCCACATGCAGACATGCCAACAGCCACTGCCTCCTCTGTGTCCCCCTCCTCCTCATCTCCCTCCTCCCTCCCTGTCATGTCTCCAGTCACACTTGCATGCACAACATCCTCAGCCACTACGTCCATCACCAGCACACCTACCAGAACACTCCGCACATGTGCAGTCACCACCCCCACTGCCATTTACACGTCCCCTGTGTCCTCTCCCAGTGTGTCTGTCACCCCCTCTTCCAAACCACACAAATGCAGGCAGCCACCCACCCAACAGCCATCCACCTCACGACAGCCTTCGTCACAAGCACCTGCACCCAAAGACAGCACACTTGACTCTCCTACAACCACATCCTCTTCCTCCACTCCCATTCCCACTGCACCTACCCTTCCCATTGCTCCTAAAAAGTTTTTCCTCTCCAAAATTAACCTCTTTCCATCACCTGACCCACCCCCTCCATCTCGTAAAAGTCCAATCAGCACCTCAGCCACCACAACCCCTGGACCTACAAGGACCATAGTCCAGGGATATTGGAGTCCACCACCTTCGAGGGCAGCTACATCGGCCAGCAGCAAAGGGACAGCCAGCCCACCCCCTGGGAAGAAATCGAAAAAAGGCAAGGGACGGCGCGAGAGGACAGAGACAGCAGCCTCCACAGGCACCACCCTGGCACCGTCAGGAAGTGGGGTGCCACCTGGCACATCTTCAAAGGAAGGCAAGGGCCACAAAGGATCAGGCAAGGATGGCAAGGGCAGCACGGCCGACAAGTCCGGCAGCAGGCGAGCTGCCCAGGAGGGCCCCACCAGCCCCATTCCGGGGGTGAAGGAGTACACCCACGGGCACGGGACAGCAGCACAGGAGGGCCCCGCAAGCGAGTGAACACCATAGATCTGGTGCCCTGGAGACACATGTGTAGAACTGCTGAACAGGGCACCGCCGTCTCAAGAACCGCTGAACAGGGCCCTTCATCTCAAGCACCGCTGAACAGGGCACCGCCGTCTCAAGAACCGCTGAACAGGGCCCTTCAAGACAAGCACCGCTGAACAGGGCACCGCCGTCTCAAGCACCGCTGAACAGGGCCCTTCAAGACAAGCACCGCTGAACAGGGCCCTTCATCTCAAGCACCGCTCCGCTGGGCACCGCCGTCTTTGCACCGCTCCGCTGGGCCGGCCGGCGGTCTTCTGGCGGTCGCCCGCCGGCCCAGTGGGAAAGCCGGAATGAATGCCTCTGGGCCTGATTTAGATCTTGACGGTTAGGATTACTCTATCACAGATGTAAAGGATATCTCATCTGTCATATTGCGATCCCATTGTATCCTGTGGATACAGTGGACAAGAATAACCACCACTTTTGTGACAGACTAATCCACTCGCCAATATCGAAATCAGGCCCTCTGTCTTTATTGTGGTCACATGGATCATTTTGTGAAGAATTGCCCTATGTTATCGGGAAACAGGAAAACCCGTCCTTAATAGCAGAAAGGTGGATGTTGATGTTGAAGGAAATTCCTCAGGCACACTTTTTTACGGTTGTGGTGGTGCTCTCAATATCCAACACTAAATGACCTATATAGAATTGTGCTTTGATTGATTCTGGAGCTGCCAGCTGCATTATGAATACTCAGTTACAACAAAGGAATGAGCTTCCAGTGCACAATAAAGCCAAAGCCAGGATATTAAATGAATAGACAATGATCAATGTGGATTGAGAGAAATAGATTTAGGTAGTCTGATTCCAAGACAGAAGCTGTGCATTCAGGTGCATACTTCTCAATATTTTTTTTCCACTTCTGAATATAATTGTGCCATCCTTGATAGAGAATCTCTGGTGATTAAAGAGGTTTTCACACTTTGGGGCCACATATTGGATGGAGATACATGAGATCACAGTCCTTACAAATGATAAAAAAACTTCCCATTCTTGACATCTATGAAGTGTATGAATGCAAAGCAGTGGGATGGGCCTCATTCTTCACTTGACTTCAAAACACAGTAACCTATAGACAAGGATATAGCTATTGTAGGACAACGCCTTGACTAATAAAAGGGGAACCACCCAAGAAAGAGAAATTTTAAAAAGGGGAACCACCCAAGAAGGAGAAATTTTAAGACATTTTATGAACCAAGTCTGATTCATGTAATGACACCTATGCCAGGTCTTCAATGACGACTAACGTGTATACCACTACTAGTCATTGATATATAAGCAAAAAAGGGTAGGGGCAACAAATCAGCCCTGTCTTACTTTGAATCAATTAAACTGATTGGGCAATCATCTATTGGAGTACTGTGACAAGCTTTTTTTTTTTAGAAATCTACACCATTTCAGATCCAATTCATAATTGTGGTGGTTGTCCAATTAAGGACAGAACATTTTTTTATTATAGGACATACAACCCCAAAACCCATTCTGGACTTTCATAAAAACCACAAACAGCTTATCAAGCTCCTCTCCACTCTTCTGTAAACATATAGCTCTGAAAAAGAGTGTCCAGGAGCAGATCCAGGTAAGTAGTGAGGGAGAGTGTTACTGGTAATCATTGTGGGGAGCGGGCTGAGGTGATAATACTAGGACAGAGGAGGCTAGAAAGTATGTGCAAGGGTTGGCAGAGTAAGGGGGCACATGCGTGCAGTAACGAGAGAACACAGGAGAGCAGTGTTAATATCCAAAACTGTTGGAAAGTCTTAGGAACTTGCACAATTTAAGAGTGTGAAAATTGTGAGTTATCGAGCAGTATGAGGTGTTCACTTTGTTGAGTCTGTGAGGAGATCAAATTGGGTGGCATAATGAGAAGGTAGTACTGGTTGGCAGCAAGAGAAACAGGCAGTCACAAGCAGAGTCAAACTCCAGGATTGGTGGTGGTGTGATGAGCAGGCTTAGGCACCCCGTGTGCGGAACTGGCCGCATTTGCCTCTGTTGAGAGCTCACAGAATGAGAAGGAGGACTATATAAATAGTCTGCATTGGTGGATGGTGTGAGAATCTCAAATTGATCAACAGTGCAAGAAACAGGTACTAATGGGCAGTGTAAAGGAATGTCACTGATTAAAGGTATAAGAAAATAAATTTGGAATGGGCGACTGCCCACCACAAAGAATAATTACAACTCCTGTCAGGGTTTTCTCTTAAATTCACTACATTTGCTTGAGTTCAGCCCCTGGTATCAATGTCACAGAGCAGACTGGCTTGACCTAGGGCAATGTGTAAAGTACCAAAGCAGTAGTAAAGTCAAACACAACGCAATAACAATCACAAACCGAATTAGAAAAATACAGTAAAATGTTACAATGACACCAAAATGTTCAACAAGAGGAACCAGAGATATGAATTTTTAACGTTTTAAGTGATACTAGTGCTAAAAAGCCTTAAGAGACAATGGTAGTCAATGGTTGTAGTAGACTGGGACCTAGGCATAATTTGAGGCTCACCGCAAGGGAGCGCAGGTCGGATAATCTAATGAGGTTTGACCTGGGTGAAGTTCTAATCCTTGGGACTTAATCTTTTTTTCTGCATGTCAAAATCCTTCACCGGGGCAAAGCCCCAGGCTTTATCTGAGGAAGCCTTCCTGAAGTCATGTAGGGGTTGGACGAGGTACTATAGGAGCCATTGGCATTGGCAGTAAAAGCTCTGAGAGGGAAACAATTACAATTTTGCCAGTCTGATACTTTTGTCATTGTTGCCCAGTCACGTTTTTTACCTTCACACTTATGGCCTGATTTAGAAATTGGTGGATGGGTCATTCCGTCACAATGGTGACAGATATCCCGTTCACCAAGATCTGACTACTAATGTAGCCTATGGGATTTAGATGTCGGTGGACGGGATATCTGTCACCCTTGTGATGGAGTAAACCATCCACAAAGTTCTAAATCAGGCCCTTAGACTCCTTCTTTGGAGCTCAGAATCCTCCAGCAGGGTAAAGCATCGGTTGTATCTGACAGTGAGTTTCATAAAGAAGGTTAGTTTCTTGCTGAAAGTTTGGTGAATTGGGTTTGCTGCTGTGGAGAAGCACCAAGTGGAAGAAACCTGTTTTCTTAGCCCAGCAAGGTCATATATTGGTTGGATAGGCCAAGGGTGGTAGTCTTGGTTCTCTGGAGGTCTGGTAGTCCAAAACATTTCTAAATCCCAGGTTTTGAAGACTGATATGAGAAGTCCTGATAGATACACGAAAGTGTCACAAGACCTCAGTAACAGCTCTTGAGGGTCAAGCCACCCTCCAGAAGAGGTTGTAGGCAGGAGCTAGGTCAGGTCCAATTGGTACTATTCAGCTGGGTAATTCAGGAAAAAGGCCTCTTGCATCTGTTTCGGCTCCTGTAGCAATGTCGGAGGTCATCCAAATGACCCATGGAGTCCACTTCAATGTCCTGGCTACAAGGGGGATCAGGTACAGTTCTTTATGGCTCCTCTCAAGTCACAGACAGAAGGGTAGACCTCTTTTGTTCTTCCCCAGATCCAGAAAGTGTTTTGAACTGTGTGCCTGGTTGTGCCACATTTATGTCTGGCAACAGCTTGTGGGTGGAATGACTCCTGGCTCCTTTGTAACCAATCGTGTAAAAGTGCCCAGGGGTTACACATCCCATTTTAGCTATAGTTTCTCTTTTTCTCCCTGCAAACAATTCCACAGTGCCCCTTACTCTCAAAATCTAAGAGGGGGAACCCTTTTCCTGTTGTGCAGAGTCTGTGCGCCCATCCAGAGGTTTGGCCAGGGACATAAGAACTCCCCTTCTTTGTGTTCACTTCAAAATATTTAGAGGACAGCTTTCCCCCCACTGCTTTTGGTGCTAGCCTGACTAGGAATAGAAAAGCAGAGACAACCCATGTGTTACCTAGCATTTGCTTGTGACATCAGAGGCCCCTTTAAAGTAAATTAAGTTCCTGGGCACATCCCATCAGGTCTTCTTGACAGAGAAACAAAAAAGCTACAACACCCATTGTTTTTGCTCTGGAAGCAGTTTTCACAGTTCATTGGGGCTAATCACTCACTGGGCTACTGCTTGAGAACTAATGCAAAATAGCCCTCAAGAGCTTCAGGCAGGGAAACTGTAGCTTTCTAAAAGTTACTTTTTCTTAACATTTATTAAAAATCCAACTTCATCATTGAGTTGGACTTTTAATAAATAGTAAAATGAGTGGTTTAATCAAATTTCTAACTTGTTCCAATCCAGAGATAGAATAATTAATGTTTAATCACATTGCACATTGTTCTCTATGGACCAGCCATAGCCTTCTTACAGTGAAAATAGCATTTGGGTGCCCATCACTTTAAAGTCATGTTCAATTTAAATGTCTACATGTTCTTCTTTTAAATACCATGCCACCTAGCTTGTCGTGTGGAAGGCCTACATAGGGTTGACTTGTTAATATTTAAAAGGAAGGTTTAATCATGTAAAAAAAAAAAAATTTGACAAGTAGTAAGGCAGGTTTTACCATGCAGCATTCAAGCTACACACAGTAGGGATGAAATCATGTCTGTACTGCCGCTATATTGGATGGCACGATAGATGCTGCAGGCCACAAGTAGCATTTCAATTCTAATCCTTGGGTGCACCTTCTATATCATTTACTAGAGAATTAGAAGCAAGTTAAAAGTGCAAATCAAGGATAAGTCAATTCATCCATGTTTAGAGGAGGAGCCAATGTACCTTACTACTAGTCAGCAGTGGTAAAGTACACAGAGTTTTAAAACCAGCAAATGTAGGGTCCAGCAAAACGGCACACAATCTGGGATGACTAGGCAAAAAGGATAGATTTCCTGCAAACAGCATAAAACATTGCCACTGATGTGTAGTGTGAGTAGCAGGCACTGGACAATTGGGGGGGGGGCAGGCATAGATGGCACAGAGAAAGACTAAATTGGTAAGCAGTGAGTAGGGCACTGGTGGGTAGTGTGAAAGGCTGGCACTGGTGGTGAACATCCAAAGTGGACACTGTGATGAACTGTTACTGGTTGGCCGTAACATCCTTGAGCACTGATAGCCCCTATCAGGTAATGGAACTAGTGAGCAGTGTGAGCAATTGTCATGTGTTGGCAGAGTGAGGATTCTGAGCTGGTGAGCATTGCTAAAATGTTGCAGTGGTGAGCTGTTTGAGAAGCTGATGTTGATGTCAGTGTAATAGGGTGGCAGTGGTTGGCAGTGTGATAAGAAGAGACCATTGGTCACTACATGGGTAGGGCACGTGTGTGCACTGCGAGAATCTCACACTATAATGGCATGGTACTGGTGGGAACTGGGAAGAGGTGGCACTGGAGGGCAAAGTGACAAGTTTTTTCGGGAGAATATTGTGAGAAACTGACAGTAGTTAGGCTGTGATGTTCTGCGTGGGTCATATGAGAAGCTGTTACTGGTGAACAATGTAAAATGATCACACTCTTAAGCAGTATGGAGCAGGCAACGTTGTGCACTGTGATTACCTGCCACTGATGACGATGGAAGTGTAACCCAATTATATAAGGGTTGCTCTTTTTTTGGCAGAGAGGCTTGTGCGAGACTGTCTAACTTGCATATCCCAGAGCGTTGATCCACAGACCTTTGGCTGGGTCTGCTGCCACCCACTAGATCTTTGGATTTACAAAGCATTAGAAGGCTGAGATGCGTTTTAGGGTGGGACTCGGAGGGCTAGAAATTGAGCCATGCTTTTCAGTATTATTCCAAATGGTGGTTTCCATCAAGAGTACCTCACCATCAGAGATGATCGATGTGTGGGTTTGAGTTCTACTTTAGCTCCTTGCTTAATGGAGGCTTATGGACAGGTGGACCTCAAAAAGTGGCCGAGCATAGACCTTAAAAGTAGGATTGGCACCTTATACCACTATGACATATAGGGTTCATGTGGGTTGGTAAGGTCATCAAGGACTTTCCAGGATGCAAAGTGAGATTAAGGAAGGGTAAACTTCCACTGTCTGGGGAGGAAATTCTAGTGTGGTGTATAGTGGGCCATTGAGTATGTGCCCCTAGAATTTGGCTGGATGGTGGCAAGTCACCTCTTCTGACAGAACTACACCAATGATATAGTGAGAGTGCATGTTGTCTCTGGTTTCTCTCTCTCACTCTTTCTCATTTTCTCTCTCTGCCTCTCTCGCTTTCTCTCTTTTTCATTCTCTATGCCTTTCTTCCTCTTCTGTTAGCTTTCGAGATAGGGAAAACCGACCTGCTACTGCAAACCTTCTACGCCTATGGGAGTTCCACTGTGAGATGCTCACTCTCCTGATCATCATTACCTGATGGTGGAACCTGGAGGATAGGGCTCTGGGTGGAATAGGGTGATCTACACTGCACCACCTCATGATCAGGACCTTGACCCTGCTTGATTTCCCACCTACTGCTCCTCTATAGGTTACATGCCTTTGGGCAGATCACTACCCTCCTCCACCCCCTGTCACTACAAGCAAGGCTACTTGACTCCACTCTGTTTCAAGAGACGGCCTATAGGGGTTGCTCACCCAGAAAGCTAGCTATCACAGAATTCGCTCCATTTTTTATTCTTTCAAGACCATCTTTTCACCGTAAGTTCACAGCAGGTCCAACCTCGAGGCCATGTTGAAGTAGATACTACAACTATAGCAACATAGAACAAACTCTAATCAATTGCCCCCTTACTCCGTGCATAACACACATAACAAATATTCCGTCACCTTCAAGAGGAAAAAAAACAGTTGATTCGATTATTTGTGGCGATTGGTTGTTCTAACAGCAGGGAACGGCACATTGTGCAAATTATTGTTGTTAAGCTGCGTTCCCCTTGTTTTCTTATGGCACTCGGGTACAGTCACGTCATGCATTCCAAGCCACAATATACACAAAGCACTACCCTTCAGGCACCTCTGGAAGCCAGTCTTTCGTGGGCCCCACAGTAAACCAAGGAGGGAGGTGTGCGGATGCTCCTGTTCGTAAGCACCGAGTACATCCTTTTGCCGTTCACCTTTTACACTAGGAAGGTTTGAAGGGTTTCTTCTAAATAGTTTAAATTCTCTCATATTGTGAAACTACAGATGAGATTTGTTCCGCCTGTTTGATGCTAGAAACGCATATTTTCTTTCCCTTGTTGTCATATAATTCAATTCTGATGAATTGTGGAATGGTGCGTAGAAATCCAAGTTATCTGTATGGCTGCTATTGTTTACAAGACACTTCTCTCCTGAGATTTTCAGCAATATTGTCGTGGAAGGTTTAAAATGTATTGTCAGGACTACTGCGAGGTGATTCTCTTATGAACGGGAAGCCAGAAGGGCCATTCTGTGTCAAAACCTAGGAGCAGTATCTTTATTTGTCCACGTGGCTTCCCTTGTTTTGCAAGCAGCTTTACAGTTTCTCGGATGAGCCTTAGTTTCCTACGTCACAATGATTTATTCTGGGACCACACTTCCTTTTCCTTATGGATGCGTGTTTTTATCTGCTCTCGGTATGCCACGCTGTGATAATAACCTCGCTTCTGTCTCAGTATTAGAGTTCTTGCTGGACCTTGTCTTCCTGCTTCCGTGACACTCATTATCTTATCTTATCTGAAGTGGCTCTCACTGCGAGTAATAGCACATAATTTGCAATTTTATTGTCCATCTGTAACGTTTTAATCAATGACTCATTCACTATTCGTCAGCAGTGCAATTAAAATAAATTTGGAAATCATTGACTCACAAATGGCCTTCATCAGCATAAGGTCCTGTGCCCGATGCTATTATTAGTAACAGCTTTTCTTGGCATTCTAGGGAGAAGTTTTCGCTGACATTGCAGGAGTTTGCACCGTGATTAATGTGCTACCACAAAGAAGGTTTGTGCATGGGCAAGGATAATCAGAATTAATACCAAGGGAGCCTGCACTAACTTTCCAAAGAGAAACAACCTCTGTCAGTTTTGCAATTTGCCGCACCATGCCCACCATTCCAGCCTAGCACGTGGTCGTCACTCTTCACTGATCTGACAACTAACTGGACGTCCACATGCCACCATCTTTAGTAGTGATAGTCTCACAAAGGGCCCTCCTCCTTTCAGATCCCATCAGAGCCCTACGAGGTGGTCAGAGGGCTCTTCTAGCCTTCCTTCCACTGGGAGGCTCTGATGCTGGCACAGGTAATCTCAAAAGACCAACAAACACCCACGCTAATAGGCGTCAAGTTTACTCCAGGAGGCCCCCACACTCAAGCAGGAGTGTGTATTATGTAACATACAGTAGAGGCTGCCACTGAACGTGGATGGCAGGGTGCGTGGGGGTTATAACCACCCCCCCCCCAAAAAAAAAAAACAACACCTATTTCCACAGGAGACATGTTTGACTCCTTCGTCCTCCTCATCCAACAAGTGCACTGGCTTCCAGACTCTCCTCAGTCAAACACAAAGCTGCTGTCACCAGCATGACAGCAGCGTTGTGATTGGTGTGAGTTGTCTGCTTCGTCGCTCACAGAGGAAGTGAAGGCCTGTGCAATACAGGTGGGAGAAATGCAAAGTGCACATGTGCACTTTTGGTGCAGGAACCACTCCTCCCTCCAGCCTGCCCTGCCATAACCTGGCTCATCTGAAAAATAAAATTATAATAACACTCCGTTATTATAATTTTATTTTTGCTTCTGCTATAAGCAGTGGGGCAACGCTCCTCTGCCTTAGCAGAGGAGCCGCCCATGGTACCATATATATCAAGTGACCAAGAGAACCAAGAGAGACCAAGTCACAGTCCTGTTTGTCTCACCAGTATACTTGTTATTGCCTGCCTTGGCCTACCCTAACTAAAGCTTGGCATGGGCAAAGGACTGCAGTTATTTAAAGTGGCCCACTATGATGAGCTGCAAGGCTTTCCAACCCTGGCTTAATACTGTGAGCTGCAGGACTTTTCATCCCTTGTGTACTAGCTATACAAAGGACTATGGAGGTCAAATCACACTTGAGTTGGTACCTTACATTAGCTCCTCTGCTTTGTCCGGAGGTGTGGTGTCTACATCGAGGTTGCCTGGCCTTGGTGCCAAGGAGTACAGCGCAAGCCCCAAGAGCAAGGAACCCCTCTAACCAACATTCCTTTACAAGTCAGAGACCTGCATTGACTTTCTGGTCGTAAATCCTCCTCAGCCATTTCCGTGGTCGGAAATGGGGGATATTATAATGCTGCTTGTGCCAGGAAACTGGACATTATTGATATGAGGCCACAGCATATGCATTACTATCCCCAGGCCAGTAGATGCTGAGTACAATCTGACCTGCTAGTAGGATAACCTCCTCACTCCAGGTCATTAAGGACACTGTCTCCAGTCCTGAACTTTTCACCTACATATCATTGTTTTCAGGTGTGTTAGTGTAAATAATTAAATGTAAGCAAAGCAAGGCTTCAACTTTCAGAATGCATTAGATGATCATACAGAAGTTAATGACCAGAAAGAGTCCATAATGACCTGGAAGGAGGTGGTCACCCTACTGCTCCTATCACTCCAGATTTTAAATTGCTGTTCAGGCTCTAGTTCTGTCAAGAGTGGAATAGGACAACTCCCTATAAGTGTGAATCTCTAAATCCCACCTGGCTTGTCACAAAGGAGCCCGCGATACAGCTTCCAGACTGGTCACTGACTCCAGATAATTTCATCATATCTCCCAATTCTTGTTTTTCCTAAATTGGCTTACAATGGAAGCTTGTATTGCTTTCAAACTTGTATGCTTCCAACATATGTCTATATACAGAGGAACCACAAACTACCACAGGAAAAAACTTCATATCTAAGGAGCCAGAGAATATATATTAATATATTTATAGAGCACAACTACTCACCAGTAGGGGGTTTGTCCTCTGCGCTTCAGTTGAAGAGCCAGGTTTTAAGGTCCTTCCTGTATTAAGGTAGCTATGGTGACTGCCTGAGGTGCAGGATCTGGGTGTTCTAGCTCTTTGCCATGAGATAGGCAAAGGATCTTTCACCAGCCAAGGTCTTCCGTATGCAGTGCATGGTGGCTAGTGCTAGTTGAGCGGAGCGGAGAGGTCTGCTTGGGGAGTAGAGGGTGATGCTGTGATGGAGGTAGGCAGGTCCTAGGTCATGGAGGGCCTTGTATGTGTGGATGAGGTGTTTGAAGTTAATTATTTTCTCAATAGGAAGATAGTGGAGGTCTCTTAGGTGATTGGAGATGTGTTCCTTGTGGATAATCCAGGATGAGTCTGGCAGAGGTGTTTTTGGATGTGCTGTAGGTTCTTCAGGTTCTTCTGGGTGGTGTCGGCGTAGAGGGCGTTGCCATAGTTGAGTCTGCTGGTAACCAGGGCATGAGTTATGGTTCTACGGCAGTCCTTTGGAATCCATTTGTAGATCTTCCAAAGAAGTTGGAGTGTGTTAGAACAGGAGATTGCGACTGAGTTGACTTGGCAGGTCATGGTGAGCGATGAATCCTGGATGAAGCCGAGGTTGCGTGCATGGTTTGTTGGGATGGGGTGCCGAGGGTTGATGGCCACCAGGAGTAGTCCCAGGCTGGTGTGGAGGGTCCTAGGATGAGGATCTCAGTCTTGTCAGAGTTGAGCTTGAGGCAGCTGTCTTTCATCCAGGCGGCAATAGCTTCCATCTGGTTGTGGAACTTCTTCTAGGCAGCTGTGCGGGTTTCAGTCAGGGAGAGGATCAGCTGGGTATCATTTTTGTAGGATACAATGTTTAGCCGGTGGTTCCTGATGATGGATGAGAGCAGGCCATGTAGATGTTGAAGAGTGTGGGGCTCAGGAAGGAGCCCTGTGAAACTCCGCAGTTGTTCTCCGTAGTAGGTAGGTGGCTGTCTGATACTCTGTGTTCTGCCAGACAGGAAGGAGCGTATCCATTTTAGGACCTTTCCGTGGTGCCAGCTGCGTGGAGTCTGGAGCAGAGGGTGAAGTGCGAGACTATGTCGAAGGAGGCCGATAAGTCCAGTAGCAGGAGGCCTGCTGTATAGCTGCAGTTGAGGAGCGAGCAGATGTCATATATTTGGCACGAAAAAGGTGGTCTCCATGCTGTGGTTGCTCCTGAAACCTGATCGGGAGATGTCCAGGATGTTGTTGCCCTTGATATGCTCTCAGAGCTGAGCATTGATGGCCTTTTCGATGACCTTGGCTGGGAAAGGCAACAGAGAGATGGAGAGGTAATTATTTAGGTCCAGGAGATCGGCCATGGGTTTATTCAGAACCGGGCAGATCTCGGCGTGTTTCCAGTCCTCTGGGAAGGTGGCTGTCTCTATGGAACAGTTGCGGGTGTGGCAAGCTCGGGCGTGATGGCGGTGTTGCCTATGTTGAAAATGTGGTGACGACAGCAGTCCGTAAGGGCTCCGGAGTGGATGCTGCTCTTGATGGTGCGGTTCTCGTCTGCGGTGAGGGTGGTCCAGCGGTGCAGGATCTGTGACGGTTCAGTGGTTCGGAGATGGGGGCGTTGTTGGAGGGCTCAGAGGGACTTGAGTTCTGAAGCTGTCGTATATGTCTGATTTTCCAATGAAAGAAGTTGGCTAGTCTGTCGCAGAGGTCTTGAGATGGAAGGATGTTTGTCATTTCCAATTGGGGTTTGGCAAACTCTTTGACCATGGTAAAGAGCTCTCTGGTGTTGTGAGTGGTGGCTCTGATATGGCCCTGCAGGACGGCTTTCCTGGTGACTCTGATGAGGTAGTGGGATTTGGTGGCAGATTTGAAGGCCTCAAAATATTCTGGAGACTAGCTGTTTGTTCATATTTTCTATAGCCATCTGCAGGTACTCCTGGAGTCCTGGTGTACGGGGGGGAGAACTAGCTGGCCTTCTTGAGGTGGTGTTTAGCTGAGGTCTTAGGAACAGGTGCTAGGGTGTTGGTGCATTCTGAGATCCATTGGCGGAAGTTCTGTGCTGGGATGTTAGCATCTGCGGTGTGAGGTAGGGGAGACTTACTGAGGGATTTGGTGAGCAGTTCCTCAGTGAGCAGGTTCCACATCCTGCTTGGAGTTCGGAGTGTGCGGAGGTGGATGATCGTGAGGTGATGGTGAAATGGATGCAGTGGTGGTCAGTCCAGTGAAGCGTGGAGGTGTTGTCGACTGTGATGTTGATGCTGCTGGAAAAGATGGTGTTGAGTGTGTGTCAAGCAATATCTGCTGGTGAGGTGACCAGTTACTTTAGTCCTATTGTGGCAAGGTTATCGAGCAGGGAGACGGTGTTGGTGTCATTGCTGATGCGCAGGAGCACGAGGGAATCTCCATAAAGACGCACGAGTAACAATCGCATTGCCAAAGGCACACAAGGTTGCAGGAGACGTTTACCCCGTGGTCCATCACATAGCCTAACTGTACAATACAAAAGGGGCGTTTAAACATGCTAGGTAACCCATAATGACTTACTGGTAGAAAATACTCCAGTTGGGGATGCCATGATGCTCATTTTACAGAAACTAGACCGAAACAGGAAGCACTTACAAATATAAACGTCGCCAGTGTCACAGTTGAAGCTCCGCTTCTGGAAAGGACAAGCCACCCTAAGTCTTGGTCTTGGCAAAGGCAAAACAGAATTGTGCGCTCGGAGATTCCATACCAGAAAAACAACTTGAATCCTTCGTGGAGGTGAATTGATGATGCGCTGGTGCGTAATCTGACTGTGACAAGTGGGTTCTATCTTCCTCTCCTAGCGACAGCAGAGTGCAGGGTTCTCCCTTTATAAATCATCTGTAAGCTCCGCCCGCTGGGTAAAGCACCGCCCACCCTCGTAGTAGCAAAGGTCTTCCCGCCTTGTCAGGGTGATGGGCAGCTTTCCAAAGGGTCCCCACTGCGTTTACCGCCGATTCAGGTGGTGCGTTCTTGATGCGCAGGATCAAGAGGGCATCTCCTTAAAGACGCACTAGTAACAATCACATTGCCAAAGGCACACAAGGTTGCTGGAGATGTTTACCCCGTGGCCCATCACGTACCCTTAGTGCACAATATAAACGGGGCGTATAAAACATGCTAGGTTATGCCTACTGACATACTCGTAGAAAATACTCCGGTTGGGTAGGCCACGATGCTCATTTTACAGAAACTAAACCTCAAAGGAAGCACTTACAAATATAATCGTAGCAGGTGCCGCAGTTGAAGCTCAGCTTCTGGAAAGGACAAGCCACCCTAACTCTCGGACTTGGCAAAGATAAAGCAAGGCTGTGCGCTCCCGCCTTTTACCAGGATGATGGACAGCTTTCCAAAACGACCCCACTGCGTTTACCGCCGATTCACGTGGTGCGTTGTTGATGCGCAGAAGCACGAGGACATCTCCACAAAGACGCACTAGTAACAATAACATTGCCAAAGGCACACAAGGTTGCTGGAGACGTTTACCCCGTGGCCCATCACGTACCCCTAGTGTACAATATAATCGTAGCAGGTGCCGCAGTTGAAGCTCAGCTTCTGGAAAGGACAAGCCACCCTAACTCTTGGGCTTGGCAAAGATAAAGCACGGCTGTGCGCTCAGAGATCCCATAGCAGAAAAGAACTAGAATCCTTCCTGGAGGTGAACTGATGATGCACTGGAGCGTAATCTGTATCTGACTGTGACGCGCGGGTTCTATCTTCCTCTGCTGGAGACACAGAGTAGAAGGTTCTCCCTTTATAAAGCACCTGTAAGCTCCGCCCGCTGAGCCACGCCCCGTCCACCCTCGAAGTAGGTAAAGGAATTCCTGCCTTTTACCACGATGATGGACAGCTTTCCAAAACGACCCCACTGCGTTTACCGCCGATTTCCGGTGGTGCGTTGTTGATGCTTAGAAGCACGAGGACATCTCCACAAAGACGCACTAGTAACAATCACATTGCCAAAGGCACACAAGGTTGCTGGAGACGTTTACCCCGTGGCCCATCAAGTACCCTTAGTGTACAATATAAACGGGGCGTATAAAAACATGCTAGGTTACGCTTACTTACATACTCGTAGAAAATACTCCGGTTGGGTAGGCCACGATGCTCATTTTACAGAAACTATACCTCAAAGGAAACACTTACAAATATAATCGTAGCAGGTGCCGCAGTTGAAGCTCAGCTTCTGGAAAGGACAAGCCACCCTAACTCTTGGGCTTGGCAAAGATAAAGCAAGGCTGTGCGCTCAGAGATCCCATAGCAGAAAAGATCTAGAATCCATCCTGGAGGTGAACTGATGATGTACTGGAGCGTAATCTGTATCTGACTGTGACGCTCGGTTTCTATCTTCCTCTGCTGGAGACACAGAGTAGAAGGTTCTCCCTTTATAAAGCACCTGTAAGCTCCGCCCGCTGAGCCACGCCCCGTCCACCCTCGAAGTAGGTAAAGGAATTCCCGCCTTTTACCAGGATGATGGACAGCTTTCCAAAACGACCCCAATGCGTTTACCGCCGACTCCGGTGGTGCGTTGTTGATGCTCAGAAGCACGAGGACATCTCCACAAAGACGCACTAGTAACAATAACATTGCCAAAGGCACGCAAGGTTGCTGGAGACGTTTACCCCGTGGCCCATCACGTACCTCTAGTGTACAATATAAACAGGGCGTATAAAACATGATAGGTAACGATTACTGACATACTCGCAGAAAATACTCCGGTTGGGTAGACCATGATGCTCATTTTACAGAAACTAAACCTCAACAGGAAGCACTTAGAAATATAAACGTAGCAGGTGCCGCAGTTGAAGCTCAGCCTCTGGAAAGGACAAGCCACCCTAACTCTTGGGCTTGGCAAAGATAAAGCAAGGCTGTACGCTCAGAGATCCCATAGCAGAAAAGATCTAGAATCCTTCCTGGAGGTGAACTGATGATATACTGGAGCGTAATCTTTATCTGACTGTGACGCTCGGGTTCTATCTTCCTCTGCTGGAGACACAGAGTAGAAGGTTCTCCCTTTATAAAGCACCTGTAAGCTCTGCCCGCTGAGCCACGCCCCGTCCACCCTCGAAGTAGGTAAAGGAATTCCCGCCTTTTACCAGGATGATGGACAGCTTTCCAAAACGACCCCAATGCGTTTACCGCCGCTTCCGGTGGTGCGTTGTTGATGCTCAGAAGCACAAGGACATCTCCACAAAGACGCACTAGTAACAATCACATTGCCAAAGGCACACAAGGTTGCTGGAGACGCTTACCCCGTGGCCCATCACGTACCCTTAGTGTACAATATAAACGGGGCATATAAAACATGCTAGGTAACGCTTACTGACATACTCGTAGAAAATACTCCGGTTGGGTAGGCCACGATGCTCATTTTACAGAAACTAAACCAATAACAATAAAATACACACACACTCTTTTAAACCTGTCTGACTAAGTATTTTTTACCCATGATTCTAATTATGTATTGTATGTGCATATGTGTGTCTATTCATGTGTGTGTGTGTATAAATATATATATATATATATGCGTATGTATGTGTATATGTTGTTTCTGTGCCTGGCATGTTTGTGGATCATTGCATGGGTTGTTATACTAGATATCTATGAATTTCTGCTCTCTTTTTATCACACTTATCTACTCATCATTCTTATGTCCTGTCTCTATCAAACTATCCTCCATTCTCACTCGGACTCATCCCAAATCCCTTCGACCACTTTCATCTCCTAAATATCTCTGCCTAAGCTCTTCCCTCCACCTCCACATCTAACTCACCAAACCTCACTCTACCTCTGTGACCTCCCACACAACCCTACTAAATTCTCCTGCATTCATCTCACCCTACTACTGTGCTCTCCCTAACCCTTCCACATCCTCTTTCTCCTCCGCTCCCCTTTTATTCATCTCAAGCCTTTGGATTGAGTAAATGAAGGATAAACTCCCAACTAACACTTCTGGATTTCTTTCCTCCTCCACCCCTCCATTACTCCAGTCAATCTAACTAACAAACTCTCATATCCGCAACTCAAATGAACTCATAATAATACTAAAACTGTACTCCTTATTTAAATTATACTAATCCATCACTAATTCTTGTTGGGTACCGGAGTAGCGTGCTACTCATCGAAAAGCGCTTCGACGCCTCGTCAGGGGTAGTAAGCGCTATATAAATACGATTACAATTACAATTGCTGTTGTTAATGTGGTAGTTGAGGTCTCCAATAAGAAAGTAGTTCGAGGAGGCGAGAGCGTGAGGAGAAATGATGTAGACGACGGAGTCTCTGAAGGCTGGTCGGGCTGGGTGACCTGTAGATGAGGGTGCCATGGAAGGTAGACTTGGGGGTGGCCTTTGTCTGGAAATGGAGGTGCTCCATGAGGGGGGAGTGTTCTTCCACGTTGGTTGTCAGGAGAAGGGTGGCTTTGTGTATGATGGCCAGGCCTCCCCCTGGGCAAGAAGGCAGGTCTTTGCAGAGCAGTTTGTAGTCGCTGGGGATGGCGATGGCGATGTCCGGTGCTGATGCTGGGTTTGCCCATGTTTCAGTGCAAAAGGCGATGTCCAGGCGGGTGGAGTCTAGTAGGTCCCAGAGTTCTAAGGTGTGTTTGTGGAGGGAGGGAATGCTAAGGAGGATGCACCTGAGGTGCTCCGGGTTGATGTTCGATGGCTCAGTGGTGTGAGGGTCCAGTACTTGGTGTAGGCGGAAGGTGCAGTAGCTGTAGAGGCAGGAGAATGCTCCATGGGTGTCTCTGGGTGATGCCAGATGGCAGGCAGTGGAGCGTCCTGTGTTCAGCGTGAGGAGGGTCTCTGCGTTGTAGCAATGGAAGGTCAGAGGACCAGGGTCCGTGGCACTGGACGCAGTCCAGGCACAGACGGGCTTGCCTTTGGCGTGGCTGCACAGCAGCTGCTATTAAGAAGCAGAGGGAAGTGTGGAGTCTGATGAGTTGGGAGGGGGAAGGGTGAGAAAAGCGCATTGCAGGGAGGGTGGGGATGGGGCCACAGGGGCAGCAGCAGCAGGGAATGGAAAATTGGAAACGCCGGTAGAGTGAAAAGCTCAAGGTGAGAGAGAAACAGAGAAGAAAGAAAGAAAAAAAAATGAAGACGACAGAAAAACAAGAAAAAGTGGCAGCAGGATACTTACATACAGATGGCCACTAGGACACCAGGGATGAGGCGCAGGTGGGAGCCTTTGGGTGGAGGTGAGCCTCAAACTGAGAGTCAGGCAGTGAGTGAGTGGGTCTGTGAGAGGGTGCGTGAGGGTCTGAGTGGGTTTGTGAGTGGGTATGAGAGTGCTGCTATGAGTGAATGAATTAGTGTATAAATGACTGTGAATTTTATTTTTGTTGCCGATATTCGTGAATTCATCACATCATGGGCCGTGCTGGGCTTTGCAACGTATTCGCAAATACCACGCAGTGTGAAAAAAATATTTTTAAGGACATAATTTCACCCTCACAGAACCCTATATCACAGCTTGGTCAAGGTACCTACATCCTTACTCCTTATACCACTTTTCATTGTATGTTTTAGTCCCGGGGACTGTGTCCCATCATCTGAAATGGCAGCTTCAACTTTCTGGTTAGGTTGCAGCCAGGCAAACATAGCATCACAGCGTTCCTGTTGGCACGCGCATTCGGGAATACTCAGCGATCATTACGAAGGATCCGAAGCCCTAGATATAAAAATGTATTACCTGATTAATTTCTCAGAAACTGCTGAACGAATTTACATCAAATATGCAAAAGCGGAATCTGCCAAATTTGGTGTAATTCTGTCCAAGGGTTTGGGCTGTTGTCATGTTCAAAACTCCTATAAGAATTAATATGGGAAGCACATGGATTTTGACCCACCTTTTTTCTTGGCACCTTCTTGATTGATCACCTCGAAACCTTCCATGCGCAACAAGAATCTCTGTGACACTTTTTTCAGATATTTTTGTGAAGATTCTTCAAACGATGCTAAAGATATAGGCAAGTATAGAAAAGTCAAAAAATGCTTTTTCTATGGAAACATTGTCCTAACTGTAACCACCTACTGGGTGGTCACCCTAGGTAGTTATAGTTAGGTCTGCATTTCCATTGAAAGAGCATTTCTTGGTCTGGTAATATCTTTGGCCCATTTGAAAAGACTTTCCAAAAAAAAAGTTCATCCTTGTCAATGCCTTCCTTTAAAGTTTCTGGTGATCCATCAAGCGGGGGTCGAGAAAAAAGGAGGGGTCTAAAAACACAAAATTCCCATGCACTCTTTAAGATAGGCTACAACAAAAACTGCTGAATGGAATTACAGCAAATTTGGCAGAAAGCTAGATCTGGGCCCACAGATAGTGACTTTTGTGATTTGGTGAAAATCTGTTTAGCAGTTTTTTACAAAAGAATGGTCAAAAATAATTGTATATCTGGATGGGTGGGCTAATGAGAGTCTTGAGAGACTCTTGCCGGAGCACCAATTAAAAAATAGAGAGTTCTGATTGTCCCAAGGAGCTTTATTTCCCTTGGGCCATCTCAAGGCCCAAGGCAGGAGTCTGATTGGCTGCCAGCAACATGAGAAAAATGTTGCTGGCAGCCATTACAGGACTCGGGGACTTGGTGCCTTGAACTTAAAAAAATAAATTATATAAGGCGGCAAGGTAGGGCTACCATGACCCCCTAGGCCCAATGGGGGAGCAGAAGACACCACCTGGGACTAAAAAGAAAAACAAATGTCAAAAAAATGTTACAGTCCTGCAAGACTCTTTTGGATAAAACCCCCCCCCAAAAAACCAAAATGGCAGCCAGCCCCAGGGAGCCCACCCCAGGGAAAGTATTCATGAAGGAGAAAGGGGTTGCATGGCCCTGCTCCCCTATTCTCTAGAGGCTCCAAGAATCCACCCCTGGGGCCAAAGATACTTCAGATGGAAAGAGGGGTCATGTGGCCTCCCCTTACCAAGCCTGAAAAGGCCACTGGAGGCCCTTCCCCGGGACTGAAATTTATTAAATTGAGGAGGGGCCACATGGTCCTCCTTCTCAAGTCTCAAAACCCCATCCCCGGTGCCAATTACTTTAAGGGAGGGGGGGTCATGTGCCCCACCTTCATGTGTCATTAATTGCCCCAGGGGGTCCATCCCCTGCGGCCAGCTCAGATGCTACTACCTGGGGATACAACCCCCCAAACATAGCGCTTTCCCTGCTAAAAGTGGCACAGTCAGGGAAATCTGTGTTTCACACTCGCTTGGCTGGAGCATTTTCAAATCTCCCACCAAGTGGCAGCAAACATAAAAGTCTGCTTCCAGGAATAACGGTGTTATTTTCACCGCTGTCCTTCTGTCCTTCTATTACTTTTATTGACCTTGTCCTACTATTAAGGTAGCAGAGCCTTTTGAACTTTTTACTGCTCATTGTCGGTCCATATTAATGTAGTTTCCCTTACATGTTCTGTGCCCTCAAGCTTATTTTTATTTTATTCCTGATGATGATCCTAGTATTGCTAAAAGTATTGAAAAGTTGTTGATTTTGGAACCTTGAACCCATGTGCATTGCTCATTCCAGGTATAAGGGCTATGTTGTGTCTTTTTTAAATTGTGACTTATCAGATGCATTTATTTTTGCCACAAATTTGCCTGTTCCTATTGAACATGTTTTCCCACTTGCAATTCTTTGTATAATTCAATGGCTAATAAAATATATTTTGTATTGATTGGTCTGCGCATAAGGGTATGATTGTTCTCCGGTATGCGTAGATATATATTTTTAATCTCTTAATTAATTGCCATTGTTTCTTTAATAATTGCTGGGTAGGGAACAGGGCACCCACCTTTTACAATAGAGCCCCCGAAGAGGGTAGGGGGTGTGTACCCTGAGCCCCTAAAAAATGCTGTTGGGGATGGGATCCCCAGAGTCAAAATCGGTCTTGGGAGAGAGGGGTCTGTGTGCTCCCTCCCCCTAAATGTGTTGCTGGCCCCTGGCAATAGGGTCCCCAGGACTGCAATTGGCCTGGGGAGGGGGGGCTTGTGCTTCCCCTTCCCCTGAAAATAATGCAGAGCAGTGGGTGATGGGCTTCCCATGGGCAAAATCGGCCCGGGGAGGGGCCACATGCCCCTCCCATTCTAAATATCATGCCGGGCCCTTGGAAATGGATTTCTCAAGGCCAAAATTGGCCGGTGGAGAGGGGCGGCGCACACCCCTCTCTTTTATTTTAAATAATGGCCCTGGTGGATGGGGACCTCAGGGCCTTACAAGACTCAGGGAGGGGGTTCACATGGACCACCTGCCCTTTAGAAAACAAAAAAAAAAGGACCTGGATAGGCTCTCCAGGGCCAGGCCTGTTCGGTGTGTGGAGATGGCTGCCTTTACGGGGTTGGCCACAGGGTCTAGTAGTAGGCCAGGCATTGTGGCTAAATCTCCTCTCATTCTGTGTGCAGGGCGGGGTTGGCTGCATGTGGGCGGATGGCCGCAGGGCCTGGCATTTCATCAATGATGAAATTTGAGATGTCATAGAACATATCATGAGTGATGTAATATGTGAGTTCATAAACAGTGCAGGGCGAAAACGTTATAGAGTTATAGTTAGCGCTGCTAACTATAACTGGTGAACATCTATGTTACTTTAACCTTTGTTTGTTTCAGTATATATATATATATATATATATATATATATGTATGTATATCGATATAAACACACACACATATATATATATATATATATATATATATATATATATATATATATATATATATATATATATATATATATGCATGTGTATAAACATGTTACTTCACTGGCATGGCATAAGCATTTTTATGTCATGGGAGTGAATATAACATTGGACCAATTAAACATGCTATTTATAGCCACTGTGCTAATAAACACATTTTCACACATGTATTATTACAATGCAGCACTTGCATTAATCACAAGATCTCTTCAATGCATTTTTCCTTTATTGCAAATATTTGACCATTTGAACCTAGATGTTGGTTAAATACCATCGTTAAATCTAACACAATTGACAAAATGCCATGGCATAAACCACATATACAGATGTTTAGAGCATAATATGCTTTTAATCAGGGCAGCTAGAGTGTTTTATTTATTATGTTGGCATTTCATTGTTGTAGGGTTCTTATCTATATTACATCATGCACTAGATATGCTTGCTTACATGTTTTATTGTTTGTGCTTCTATGGCTAAATAGCTGCAATAAAGATTTTGACTGAATGACTATTCATCAGCATTGTTGAGGGAGTAGAAGGGCATCATATCATAACTTACTTGAGATTTTGCCTCTCGTGACCCATTGCCTGCCCACCCTCAACCATGGTAATGAAAGCATGGTTGACCCTGCACATCTCACGAATGCTATTTATTATTTGCAAATACCATGCAATTAAGAGCCATGCAAAAACAATTCAGTTTCATTTCTTCAGTATGACATCCCTTTGAGACTCTGAGCCATGTTTAAAAAGGGATGCACATGGTGCAGTGCCCAAAATCTGGCTAACATGCCAAAAAATCTATATACACAGGAATGTGCCTGGATTCTCAGCATATACCTACACACTGAGGAGCTGTCACTCACAAGCCTGAAACATTAGCTTGTTCCAGGAAGCAAGAAACACGTCAGCTCGAGAAAGCCCCTCTTCTTTGAAAGTGGGAGAGGTGAAAAAGACGGAAACACAGTATAGTTACTTGAAACCTTTGGATGCCGCGCCCCCTAAAACTTTGATCGGATCAGTTCTCTAGGCACACTGTGAACTCACTATCAGATATATGGTCTCACGTGAATAGCCTGTCCTAAGTATTGTTCACAAAAATGTCGTATGAGGGCGATATTTTTGTAGAGGTTTAGACCACAATATTTACATCAGACAATATTCAGACAATGGTCTTCTGATACCACCTTCAGTGTGGGAAGCACTCTCCTTCACAACCAAACCAAAGAGCCGCCCTTCAAACTGAAGTCAGTATCTGTCAGTGCTGTACACATGCCAAAATCATAGGGTGGCTCTAGTGACATCACTCGACCATGACGTCACAGGAAGCAAATCAGACAGTATTTGTACTCAACGTACGATCAGAGCACTTTTCAGCAGCGTGGTAAGATTCAGTGATTTGTAACAGATACAAAAAAACTGGCAGCTCAAACCAGCCAAAGATGTAAGTACGTGTACATGAGCAGTGGTCCGATTCAAGCAACTAGTAGTCCAGAGGACCTGCAAACAGCAACTCATAGACAACTGGCGCCTGCAGCTAACCTGGGCTGTCATTTACCTTCACCTCAATGTCAACATACTGTAGGCAAAGGAAGGCTATGTTATCTGATATTCACGCACGATGTCCTAGAGAAATTGTTAGCTAGAAGCCCTCCTGAAAAGGCTTGAAACACTGATATCACATGACACACCTGGGCCTGTCCAGTTTATCCAGTTCCAGCGCCTTAGATAACATCTGTGTAAACCGACAGAGCCATGCTTCAAGCTGTACAGTAACGTAGCTCCAGGATGGTAAATTTTAATTAAAGCACATGGGCCCTAATCGCAAATTGCACGTAACGGTGGCGTAGAAATCCTGGAATCATAATTACCTTTTCTGTGTGGTATCGCTTCCCCATTATTACGCAATTATAAGTTTTATAATTACTGAAAGTGCTTTTGCATGTTGGTACCCATTTTTGGGCAAGTTACTGGGGTCATATACAACCTACTTTTGGCAGGTGGAACTGTGCTCATGTTCTACTGCACCTGGTAATTCTTAGTGTGGTACAATCTACGACGAAATGAAGGTTTAGTTCCTGACTGGTCCTAAACCTGACAGGTACTAAACCTTCAATTTTCTTTGTGCGATTGTGTACTCAATGTGAAATAATATTTTGTATAATCAACACCCACGAGGAAGTAATAATGGACACTGTATGGCTGACAAATGTTTGCTAATCTCTACTAGATGATAATTTATTATGAGTACTAACTCCAGAGTCACAGACTCATCATATAACAATCGCCACAATGAGGTAAACAGCGTTGGTTTGCTCCCTCTTGAAGTCTCAATTGTTTGGATTGACAACTGTGTGTATTCTTGACACATTAGAAAAACATTAATGAGTCATAACCTTAACACTGGTAGAGCTGTAAACAATCTGACAAAATGTTCTTGTTTGTTTTCTGCATATAATATTTTAAGGTCAATGAAAATGCAGCATGAAACTACATGTTCCGTGATGCCCCATAATTGGTATCTTGAAAAGTCAGTAAAAGCAAACATAACTGTAAGGCTTGCCAACCGTGAAAAAAAGGTCAGGTCGAAACGCGTCGGGGTAGCTGCTAAGTGCATTTTTCAGTAAAGTAAGTGAAGGAGTTCACAGCGTGCGGTGCAATTCTTGGTCGGAACTTTATTCAAAGCTATGGAAAACTGCAAGGGAGAGAAAGCAATTGAAAGCACTTTAAATAGATTGCATTATGAAAACTTTGTTGGAAGAACGAGGCACAAGATATAAAGGGGCATATTTATACTCTGTTTGCGCCGGAATTGCGTAGTTTTTTTTAACGCAAATCCGACGCAAAGCTAACTCCATATTTATACTTTGGCGTTAGACCCGTCTAGCGCCAAAGATCTTGGAGTTTGCGTCATTTTTTAGCATGGACACCTACCTTGCGTTAATGATATGCAAGGTAGGCGTTCCCATCTAAAAAATGACTCCAAGGCATGTGCGCCTTATTTAAACTCCCGTGCAAAAATGACGCACGGGAGTGGGCGGGTCCAAAAAAATGACGTCCAGCCGCTTTTGCGTCATTTTTTAACGCCTGGTCAAGGCAGGCGTTAAGGGACCTGTGGGCTCGGAAGGAGCCCAGAGGTACCCTCCCATGCCCCCAGGGACACCCCCTGCCACCCTTGCCCACCCCAGGAGGACGCCCAAGGATGGAGGGACCCATCCCAGGGAACTTAAGGTAAGTTCAGGTAAGTATTTGTTTTTTTATTTTTTTGTGGCATAGGGGGGCCTGATTTGTGCCCCCCTACATGCCACTATGCCCAATGACCATGCCCAGGGGACAGGAGTCCCCTGGGCATGGCCATTGGGCAAGGGGGCATGACTCCTGTCTGTGCTAAGACAGGAGTCATTTCAATGGGGGTTGGGAGTCAAAAAAAGTGGCGCAAATCGGGTTGAGGCCAAAATTTTGCCTCAGACCTTACTTGCCCCATTTTTTGACGCCCAAGCTCCATTTTTCCCTACGCAGGCGCAGCCTGGTGTGGGTAATTTTTTTTTATGCACACCAGTCAGCTGCGCCGGCTAACGTCATTCCATAAATAAGGCGCCCGCATGGCGCTTTGGAATGGCGTTAAAATTTTTGACGCACAACTGCGTTGGAGCAGTTGTGCGTCAAAAAGTATAAATATGGCCCAAAGTGTATGTACACCAGGCCTGAAAATTCTGAGATTGGTTTGCTAAAATGGGGTGATATAGTAAGTTTGATAGCTTGGGAGATCATGTGTGGAAGAGCATTATCCAAGGTTTTCAAGTGAATTAAACAGGCCCATGGATCTAAGTTTCCTTGATATTCCTACCTGACCAATACAGCTAAATATAAAGTTCTGTGGCTGCAAGTACAGCAGCCATTAGAGAACAATGGTGTGTGTAGGAAGCTACTTCTTTATATAGTGGATCAAAATGAGGTACACTGTGCAGAGAGCCCAAGCAATCTCCAGAAGTATCACAGAGGCACAAATGACATCCCAAATGCTCTCTTTTTGCGTATTGTGGTCAATCAATCAATCAGGAATTTGTAAAGCACACTACTCTCCCGTGAGGGTCTCAAGTCACTGAAGAGGGGGGGGGGAGGGAGGGTGGAGGTGCTGCTACTGCTCGAACAGCCAGGTCTTGAGAAGTTTCCTGAAGGTAAGGAGGCTTTTGGTCTGGCGCAGGTGGGTCAGAAGAATGTTCCATGTTTTGGTGGCGAGGTGCTAGAATGATCTACAGCCATTTGTAGTTCTGCTGACATGTGCGATAGTTGCGAGGGCGAGGTTGGCGGAGCAGAGATACCGGGTCAGGGTGTAGCAGGAGAGTCATCTGTTGAGGTATTCTGGTCTGGTATTGTGCAGTGCTTTGTGAGCGTGGGTGAGGAGTTTGAAGATGATTCTCTTGTTGACTGGGAGCCATTGCAAGTTTTTCAGGTGGTCTGTGATGTGGCAGTGTTAGGGGATGTCCAGGATGAGGCATACAGAGGCGTTCTGGATGCGTTGCAGCCTCTTCTGGAGTTTGGATGTGGTTCCTGCGTAGAGGGCATTGCCGTAGTCCAGTTTGCTTCTTACAAGGGCTTGGGTGACTGTTCTTCTGGTTTCGGTGGGTATACATTTGTAGATTTTTTGGAGCATGCGGAGGGTGTTGAAGCAGGAGGAAGAGATGGCGTTGACTTGCTGGGTCATGGATAATAAGGAGTCCAAGATGAATCCTAGGTTGCGTGCGTGGTCGGTGGGAGTTGGAGTGGTTCTGAGAGTGGCAGGCCACCAGGAGTCATCCCATGCGGAGGGGATGGAGCCGACGATGAGGACTTCCATCTTGTCGGAATTGAGTTTGAGGCAGCTGCTCTTCATCCATTCGGCGATGGCCTTCATTTCTTCGTGGAGGTAGGTCTTGGCGGAGTCCTCGGTGGGGGAGAGGATCAGCTGGGTGTTGTTGGTGTATGAGATGATGTTGAGGTTGTGGGATCGGGCTATGTTAGCGAGCAGGGACATGTAGATGTTGAAGATCTAGCAGTTAGTCATATCAGAGGGTAGTGCTAAGCATGTAAGGGACACACTTATGCAGTAAGTGAGACCACACTCAATAAAGAAATCCAACACCAATTTATAAAAATAACACATACTTTTATATAAACTTTGATACCAAGATCACCAGTGTCAAGGGAGTACGTTTTGAGTTATGAATTTTTAGAGTTTTTAAAAGTAGACACTGCATTTTTCAGAAAGCTGCAATACAAAGATGACAATCCAGGTGGAGTACAACGACTTATGGGACCAATCGCCTGTACTTAAGGGTGTTTTGGGGCAAGGGCAAGGCCACACCAACAATTCACCTCAGGGAGTACTGGTGCATCCTGGTACAGAGGTGTTACAGAATCAAGTGTCCCATTCAAGTCTATGGAGATCGGTCACGTTACAAAGTCGCTGCAGGGATAAACTGGAAGGGCAGTCCAGAGGAATCTAATCAGGCTTGACCCTTGAGGTTCTCGACCATCATTCCACTCCTCCTCGGGCTGCAGGGCGAGGGTGCAGGGGTGTCTTCTGGTGTTGGGTCCAGAGCTGGACAGTGGAGTAGTTTGGTCAGTATGATTGGGGGTGGGTTTTGAACACATTTCCCAACAATCACGCTTTAAGAGAAGTAGGACATGGGCGGGCCTACGGTACAGTGGAAAGAGAAATGAGTGTGGAGTGGTAGGGGTACTTAAAATACAATGTTTTTCAAACTAACCAACGTCTTTAAAGCTTTCAAAACATAGATGATAAAGAGTGTGTGTGTGTTTTTGTCAGTATGGGCATGTACAAATCTCAGGTGATATCTGATAGACACTCTACAATGCCCAATAGAAAGCACTTGTACCCAGCATTTGTTGCCCACCCCCTGTGTAGCTACACCCCTGGGAAATGACTTCTTTGCGTTGCAGGGGGGCCTGCATAAATCATCCGAAGCATGGACTATGGGTCCAGTCCAACCCAGCCAACAAGTGGGCTCAGTCCTCATGAGGTGAAGAGACATGGAGACATCCTTGGTTCTCCTCTTCTGTGTCTGGGTCAGAGAGTTGCAGAGGTTCCTGATGTCCTAGGACATCAGGTTTTGCCTCCTGGTCACTTGCGGTTGCAGAAGGGTCTGCAGAAACAGTCTGCAGATGGCGTTTTGAAGTCAACAATGGGCAAGCACAAGATGGACTTCTCTTCTGAATGGCCTGACGACCATGCTGACACTGTTGGGCCGCGGGCTAGGTGGCTCGGGTGAAGTGGTGATGTCTGGCGTTGGGTTTTAGCAGTCCTGGTCCGTGCAGTTCTTTCTTGGGTGCGTGCGGATGCAGGGGAGAAGCTCCTCCATTCCAAGGGAGTTTTTCTTGGCGATTTGCAGAGTACTACTAGCCTCCCGGTTTTTGGAGGCTGCAGTGGCAGGACAGGTCAGTTGCTCCTCGAGGGTCAGGTGCAGCAGGTAGGCTTGCAGAATTGGTGCCAAATCAGTTGTGCTCCTCGGTTCTTGGGTTCAGCAGGCTTCTAGTCCACTTCTCCTTTTGTGTCCAGTGAAGACCTGAAGATCTGGTATCAGGGGGTCCACTAAATACTAAATTTAGGGGGTGTCAGGGTGGTGTGGCACACCTTCTGCATAGCTAATTTTACCGCCTGTCCAGTTGCCAAATGGGCTCTGGGGCAGTAGAGTTGGCATCTTCCTCTGAGGAAGGCCAGAACTGCATACCAAAAGCAATGAGGTTCTTTGAGATCCTGCCATGGATTGCAGGTCAACCTGTGTGGCGGGGTGGGAGAGTTTGGCAACACCCTAAGCCAGGACAGGCTTTTGTTTCTGACATCTTGATAGCAGAGGCTGTACTCATGTGAGGTCAGATTCTCATCTGTTGGTGGTAGGCTAGCCAGAACCGGTCACTGAGATAACCAGCAGTTAGTAGGTTTTTCAGGGGGCACCTCTAAGGTGTCCTATGGGTGCATGTATTATTAAATCCATCACTGGAATCAGTGAGGGTTTATTAATAGGAGATAGTGGATACCAAACATCCCTAGGTTCAGCAAGGCGATCATGTATTTGGGGAACTCATATTGAAGCACATGTATTCAAAATGGCTACTTTGCACACTTACTATGTCAAAGAATCAACAAAGACATAGTAGGGACATATTTGCTCATGCATATGTGCCCTCACTTGTAATATAATGCACCCTGCCTTAGGGCTGAAGGCCTGCTATAAGGGTGACTTACAGACATTACAAGTAGTGTTTTAGGGGACTTGGAACCCAAGGGCATGCTATGTTGTGTTTTCAATTTTAGAAGCACCTTGTCACACAGCCTGCAATGGCAGTCTCTATAAGGCACAAGGGGTGGTGTAGCTCTGAGAGGCCTTTTTCAGTGTACATGCCCTAGGTACCAGGTGTAGGAAAGTCACTCTTTTTGGCATGGCTACCCCCACTTTTTGCCTGCTAACCAGGACCCCAGTGATTGTGCTCTCTCCTCTAAATTTTGTCATTTTGGTACCCTTTTCACCACACAATTGGCATACTGGTGTATCCCTGTAAGTCCCTAGTTTATGGTACTTAGGTACCCAGGGCATTGGTATACAAGGGGTATCCATGGGCTGCAGCATTTATTATGCCACCCATGGGAGCACATGCAAACTGTGTCGGCAGGCCCCCTTCCACTGCTGGTCACTACACCAAGTCAGCCCTATGATAGGTCTTCCTAGCTCATAGGGCAGGGTGCAGGTTCATGTGTGTGCAGGCACCCCTGCATGAGCAGAGGTGCCCCTACGAACTCCAGTTCCAATGCACTGAACTTCGTAAGTCATTTTACCCATGTACTGGCCACAGGTCCTGTGGTCCAGCTACATAATGGTATCTCCAAACCTAGGCATGTTTGGTATCAAATAGGTTGGAATCATACCCCAATACTAATGCAAGTATGGGTGGAATTATTCTATGCACTCTGGGGGCTCCTTAGAGGACCCCCCCCCAGTATTGCTCCTACCAGTCTTTCAGGGTTTGCGGGCAGCCCATGCGGCTGCAGCCCCTCAGATATGTTTCTGCCCTTCTGCTGCTTGGCCAGCTCAAGCTGGGGAAGGCAGAACAAAGGATTTCCCATGGGCGAGGGGATGCAACACCCTCTCCTTTGGAATTGGGTGTTACAAGGCTGGGGAGGGGTAGCCTACCCATGCCACCGGCTTGCTTTGATGGGCACATTTGGTGCACTACTTGCGTAATCTGGTTTGCACCAGTCCAAGGTCCTTCAGTCCCTGCTCTGGTGCAAAATCACACAAATGAAAGGGGAGTGACCACTCCCCTGTCCATCCCAACCCCAGAGGTGGTGCCCAAGGCTCCCCCAGGTGGCCACTTGATTCTGCCATCTTGAAAACAAGATGTGCAGAGGCCCCCGGGAGCATCTGGTTGGTCAGGACAGGTGACTTAGTCAGTGACCCCTTCTTATAGGTGGTCACCCTGCAGACCAAACCCCCTTTTAGGGCTATTTATGGACTCCCTTTAGGTGTGTTCCCAGATTCATCATGCAAGACTTCATAGGAACCAAACAAGCCTGCAACTCCCGAGATGACCTGACCTTGCAACATTGTTTCTTCAGCTCCTTCCAGTAATTACGTTTCCACAGCTGTGCATCCTCTCGGGTTGGCAAGACTTCAGATGCATCAGAGAAACAAGAAGGAATCTCCCTTGGAGTGAAGGAGTCACTCCCCTGCATCCGCAGGCACCTAAGGCAACAACGTCCGCCTTCTGGAATCTGCTATTCACAGGAACTGCGTGGTCTTCTTGGTCCTCTTTACCCTCTGCTCATTTTGGGAGATGATGAGCCGTTTCCTCTCCTTGCAGGACAGTACCTCTGTGAACCGGAACTAAGGCTTGTTGAATCCTGCTCCAAGAGACTTTCAGGCTCCAAGTAGCCCTGGCCTCCAGCACTTCATCCTTGCAAGGAAGTCTCTCCTCTGCTACTTCAGCGACGTGGGACTCCCCTCCTGGTGTGCTGACTGGGCCTCACTGACTGGGCCTTACTGTGCCTGCTGCAAGTGGGTTGCCTACTGGGGCTGCAACTGCTTCTGCTGGCTTTTCTGACTGCTGAGGGTCAGCCCAGACTCCCCTCCAAGGGTTGAGTCCCCTGATCTTGCAAATCCTCTTGTGCCCAGATTTGCATTTGCCAAGGCTTGTTGGTGGTCCTCCTGACCACTGACCATCAGCGACCAGCGTGGGACATCTTCTGCATGACTCCAAAGACCTCTTTGCAGCTCCTGGGCTCCACAGCTGATCTTCATCTTCCATTGTCGACCTAGATCTTCATCCAAAGAGGGGTGGGTAGTGGCTCTTGTCCCACCTGGACACTCCTGCATGGACTGGATTCTGTCATCTTTTTTTGCAGGTCTCCTTCACCTGGAATCCACCATTGTGTTTCACTGAACTGGTTCTGGTCTTGCAATCTTCCTTTTCCAAGGCCGCTTGTTAGTCCCCTTGTTAGTCTCTGAAGACCAGGTAACTTACCTCTGCTCTCCTGGTCTCTGCAAGTCATCTAGGTACTCACCTTTGGGGGTCCCGAGTTCTCCTAGCTCCCTTCTAACTATTCCACACCCCTAGGTGGGGGACTTCACTTCGCATTAAACTATTTTAGTATATGGTTTACCCCCCCCCCCCCAATAGGGCCATAGCTATTTTCTACAGTTCCCTGCCAATACTTGTTGTTTTCCATGCTAATTTTGAATACTTATCTTGTATGCCTAAAGTGTGAATTTACCTCCAGTTGGGGGCCTACCTATAAGTTACCTAGTTCAGTGCTACTTTATTTTTGTAACACTGTGTGGTTTCTTTCATGTGTGATGGGTTACTGTGTGACTGCTGTGATATAGCAAGTCCTTTACACTCCTCCTAGATAAGTCTTGGCTGCTCACCACAGTTACCTCTAGAGAGTCCTGTCTTCCTAGACACTGTTTCACTAACTAATAGGGGTTGCCTGGACCTGGTATAAGGTGGAAATACAATAGGTGTCCACCACCTACCAGGCAAGATTTTACACCAGGGGTACAGGGACTTATAGAGGTGCTGTAGGGCCTGGTTGGTTGAGGATCAAGTGACTAGGTGTCTTGTTTTAGGGAAGAAACACTGGCATGGGACACCTGATTATCAGTAATCCAGTGCACTTCAGTCAAAGTTGCATCTAACAAACAGGTAAAAAGTGTGAGGGTGGGTACTGTAATCGGAACCCAGCTCCCTAAACTGTGCTAGATAGATGTTTTTTAACGTAACACAAGGCTAGACAACTGTAACTCTTTTTATATGAGGCTACCTAAAGTACAGGTAACTCGCTTACAGAGAGACCTCTTGTAATCAGACTCATTTCTGTGTTACACAGAAAAGAGCATGTGGGTCAAGCCAGGAAAGCACTTACGAGCTGTCCTTGATGTATTGTATTTGTTTTAAAATAGAATGCTCGGTGTATAAATGTTCCCAAAACATGATCACGCTATATTTGGACAACTGATTCATCCCCTTCCATCTGCCAAGACCATTAAGAAATCAAGAAAAATGTCTTACCTGTAGCTCAGAAAAGGGGAAAGCCAAAGGAAGCACACTCTGCTCAGGCCTAGTTTTCTGGAGTACACTCCCTCAACGTTCAAGATCAATGTCCAGTATTTCAGCCTTTGGATTTAAATAATCGCTCTAATAAAGTAATGCAATATCAAGACCCAAGCCTAGAGACCTAAATGTAATAAATGCAATAAAATTGTAATAAATCAATCAACGTAATAGGCAGCAGTATATGAGAAAGGACCCCATCTTTGCACTAAAACAAGGTAGGTGGCATCCCACATTGATAGAGACTGTCACAAACTTTTTGTAACATATTCATAATGATGACGAAGATGTGACCAATAACAGCATATCCAATAGCATCAACGTGGGGAAAGGGCTCTCAATTACCAGAGTATTCTAGTGGAAGCACGTTCCATTTGTTTCTTTGTCTATTGGTAATATCTGAGTCACCATGTGCCAGACATAACTCTCTTTTCAGGGCATCAAGGGGTAAAAAAGAGAGGGGAAGCACACAAGGGGATATGGATGTACTTGTTAAAGGTTGTTTTAAAATGATAATTTTGAATCTATAGCTTTCAGTCAGTGATGTGGGGAGTTAAAGTTCGGTGGTGGTGTTGTGGAACAACAGCATTGTTAGTTCTACTCCCAACATGAGGTGGTATTTTTTGATACAACAACACTGTCTCTTGAATGCAAAAACTCACTGTTGGGGCTCTGCATTACTGGTTGCCAGCTACACGGCTTCCAGAGTTGATTTGTTATGCTTAGTGGTGATGGAACAGTTTTCGGAGTGGGGTTGATGCCAGCGGCAGTTTTGCCATGACTGCGAGGGAGTGTCGCCCCTGCCTGAGGGGACCCATGGTTGAAAAAATCAAATGGGGATGAAATTATTTCATTGCCATTTTAGTTTTTTTACCACTGTGCGTGCCGCAGTGCCCCGAGCCAAGAAACATGTGGGGCATGTCCTCTGATGTGGACTGGTAGCATGGAGGACTGGAGTAGTGGATGGCTGGATGCTCCAAAGTACACAGGCCAGTTTGGCTGGCTGTCTTATGATGGCCAACCTGACATGCGCACCTTGAAACTTTCCAACCCGAGCTGTCTTACCCATCCTGGTTGAGAGAAAGCATAGGCCTCCAGGGCCTGGAGGACTGTCCAGACAACCCGCTTCATCCAATCCTGATGTTTCTCTCATTCTGGTTAATAGCATGAGAGCATAATAATCTTTTAGACCATCACACTTCAGAATTACACAAAAAGTGATCCATTTGTGCTTTCCTGACTGATAATATATTTTTAAATAGTTTTAAAGTTCATTTACCAGCATTTAAATGGTGTTGTGTGTTAGAACAAAACTGACATCCTCCAGCCTTTCACCTTCTCTGTAGCCCAGCAAAATTGCTACATAGTTTATGTCACAGACTCCTGTCACTTTAAAGTCAGGGATGAAAGGTAAAAATCAATCTACATGTTAAAAGAATAAGCAGCAATTTATCAGAAGACGTAGCATGACATTTGACCTCTGTCCGTTCACGCAAGCAAATGTGACAGAATAAAAACAAAATGTAAAAATATTTGTATTGCTCATTCGCCCTCTGAATTCCAGCATGTTCATTTTTTTGATGTTGCAGACCCTGGCCTCCCTTCTTCCAGCACCTCTGGTTATGCCACATCAATTGCCTTTTGTAGGAGTAGGCCCAGTAAGCCTCCCACCCTCTTCACATGAACAGAGGCAACCTCCGATGCCTTTCAGCCTTAGTATCCCTCACAAACGTCTTGAGTACAATAGCACAGCAAGCTACGGACCAACGTCTGTGTATACACCTGTAATATAGATAAGTCCCTTAAGTGGATAGTGTTGGATGAGAATATCTGATTCATATAAATCACCTGTAAACGTATTATTCCATTTCCTTTAGCATATGTCATCTAGAAAGTCACAAATCTAATGCAAATTAGTTTTGACTCCGTCCCAAAATTAGCACCTGGTCTGAATAACTAAGCCACGTGTCCTTTGTACAACATACACGTATCTCCAGTTGCCTATTGGGACGATTCAGACTGGACTTTGAGCTGTATCTGGAGTCCTTTGGATACAATCAAATCTCAGCAGAATAACACACTTCAACAGCAACATAGTGACAGGAGCAAACGTTTGAACCAATATTAATCTCTCACATCTACTCCGGTGACATATCACTCAGTCTTTTTCTTGCTCACCTGTACCATAACAGCCAAGGGTCACCCTATACCAATCAGTCTTTCTATGGCCCATACAGAAATTCAGCTCAGACTTCCAAGCTGTGCACCCTCTCAGCTGGGACATAGCAAACTCTAGCACCTTTTCCCGGTTATTCGACCTCTTCAGTGAGGTGCATGTAGAGCAAACTCGAGACCCTTGTCTGGGCCATGCCATGAAATCATCTCTTAGACTGGAGAGTGTGTATGTCTATGTAGTTTTTGTAAAATATCTTACATTTTCAAGGCTGATGTATGTCTGGGTAGTATATGACTGGAACCAACTAAAATGGTAGTGGAGTCGTAGACTGGTTAGTGGTATAGAATGAAACATATGGCTTGATGTTTGGGTATTTTAGCTGGCAATATGGGGCACTGCCATGGACACATAGCTTTGCAGTTGTTACCAAACAGCCTTAATACACTTATAAGTGCTATTGTGCTATTTTGTTATTTGTGTAGCTGGCGCCTTGATGGCACTTGCTGATGGTATGTTAAAAACATATGTACCATTATGGGAATATTAATTATTTAAATTTTTATGAAATGTGTAAAATGACTTTTGTATTTGACCTTAAATAATATATCCCATGGAACAATCTAAGTTTGAGTATGTTAATGTTTTTGACAAGGCTTGATGGAGGTTATTGTTGCAATGGCCACAGTACAGACATGGACGTCATTTAGGGGTCGCCAGGGGTCGCAGCTGCGATCCCTGGCTTGCCTCTTGAAACCCCTGGCACTGCCTTTGCGACCTCTGGCCTCAGAGGTGGCTAAGTTAGGGCAAGAAACACAGGGACAGCTCGTCCTTAGGGACATCGATTGGGGCTACAGTCTCCTGTCAATTTTTATTACACTGATAGTAAGTAACAGCATATTAGTCACTATAAATATAATAGAAATGGAGTACAATTAGCTGGAATATGGCCCTCCCTAGCAGTTGAGGTAAGTAAAACATTTTTACATGTATGCTATGTGCATGCTTTCAAGTGAGATTGTGTTTATGTGAGAGCGTGTGTGGGGGTGATTGTGTGCATGTTACTTCCGCTACCCCTGGTCTTTTGGTGAATTGACGTTCATGGTTACAGAGGTGAAAATGAACGTGCCTATTGTGGCTAATTTAAAGAGCTGACGATAGAACATTTTGCTAAAGTGTGCTGGCACAGAGGAGTGGCACAGCGAGACGGGCAGCAGAGTAAAGATGTGTTGGTGCAGTGGCAAGTTAGAAGAGGAAAGAATGTGAAACATGGCTTAGCACCTTACTTTTGAAATATGCTTGATGGTAATCTGTCATGAGCAGAAGAACTGGTTTTACGTATACCTTTCCAGAACGTGCCTGGTTTAGTTGCCTGGCCATCTGATTCCTCCACACTTGTCACATGATCCACCGGCCTAGCAACCTTCTTTCAGCAAAGCAAGAGAGGGTTTCTGTGTTAGTTCTCTTTTATTCCACGCTGACGCCATTTTGTCTGGTTCTACCTCCTTGGGGAGAAGGGGGAGTGGAGGGAATGTATATTTAGTAGAAAACAATTTACATTTTCGTACCTCAATTGTTTGTGGGCATCAGCTTCAAGACTATGCACACTCTTTTCATTAACCTCCCACTACTCCAAGAAAATTCCCATAAGTGTACAAGTGTTAAAGGCAAATGCATACCACATGTTGAAGTATAGGGAGGCTGTATGGATCCTTGTGATCGGGACACGATGAGCCTCACTAATTGGCTTGTTACAAACAGCGGATACGAAGTGCACACATTGTAGAAATTGCTCACTAACTATTGCGACTTATATTTAGAGGAGGTAACAAAATCTATTTTCATAGGAGGTTGCAAAACCTCTTGCTTCACTAATATTATTATTAATTTGCTTTCCTCCCTATGAATGCCTCCAAATACGGAAATGGGGACCTGTGAGTGACAGCAGAACCTTGTTCCTACATATGCGTTTCCTGGATGTCAACGTGTTTTTAAAGCAGGTTATTCCATTAAAATGCCAGGTGCTGATTTAAAAAAATTTAAATACTGCCTTTCAGGGACGATGTCATGGGAAGTATGAAGTAGTCTTCTTTACCACAGTTTGCACTCTGAGAGGCAACTCGCAAAGATTTCCAAAGATGAAGCTGTTCCAGAACAACAATTGCTATCTCTAACTATTGATACATACCTTTTTGACTTGCAAAGAGGAAGGAACACCTCCTCCAAGTCCCCTCCTGTTTTCAGATTTGCAAAGGGTCGTAAAAGCCACTTTACAAGTCAGAAATAATATTTCAACTTGTGCAAAGTAATTTGTAAATTAAAAAAAAAACGGTTTCAAAACCCTTTGATTTAGCAAATCTCAGGCTTTGCAACCACAAAGCCCATCTGCACAGTCCGTGCTTGGACCAGACCTGAAGCCAGAAACCCTGGCCCCACGACCATCCAACACAGCACCACAGCCACTTGAGCCAATGAACAGCACCACTACTCCACCACTTTCCTCTGTAACCTCAAAAAGACACCAGCAAACACACTAATGCCACAGATCCCTCAGCACAACTGCAGGACCATTCTTCTACACCCATTATGATTTCATCTGTGACACCTCAGACTGTTCTCCGTGCTCCTGAATGTCTGATCCCTCGGGAAACGTGCCGCAGTGCCTCCATGAAGGCAACCCTCGCCTATTGTCCCCCGGGCTGCTGAGTGGAATTCTGCGACCACATCACAGACTTTATCACTCCCCTCTCCATCAGATCAAGCAACTACATCCTCCTTGGGGACATTAATTTCCACCTGGAAGACCCTTCAGACCCCAACTCCACAGCTCTCCTCGACAGGCTCACCAACCTCAGACTCACTCAGCTTGTCCAAGTACCAACCCACACATCAAGCTACACCCGCAACCCTATTTTCTTCTCCAACAACAGGATCACCATCACCCACACGACCCCAATCACCTGGTCTGAGCACTACATCATACATTTCAAGTTACCTGCATACAAAGCCATCACACTGGAAAAACCCAAAGCACCATCAAGCAACTGAGGCAAAATATCTTAAGAAAAGTGGGCCAAGACCCTACAGGAAACACCCACCCAACCACATCGGGAACCGCAATGATGATACCAAGGTCTTCAATAAATAGCTTTCAGACTGCCCCAACCACACAGCTCCCACCAGAAACAAATACTCCAAAAACAACAAATGACCTAGCTGGTATATGTGCGACCTTGGGGAGTCCAAGCACCACTGCAAACAACTTAAGAGAAAATGGAGACTTGACAAAAACACTACGCAAGAAACACAAAGCCACCCTCAGCCTCTACCGCCAACAACTACGAGATCGAAAGAAAAAGGGCCTAACTCTCAGACTCGAAGCCAGCCTCAACAATGCCAAAGAACTCTTCACCATTGTCAAGGTATTCTCTGACCCCACAGCTGCCAATAACAACATCATTCCACCCCAAACACTCTGCAATTACCTCTGAAACTTCTTCAAAAAGAAGATCTACAATACATCGACCCTCAGCATACAAAAATGAACACCCAGAAAGACATCTCCCTCATGGCTAAACAGCTGCTAAGCAACTGGAAGTTCCTCTTTAATGAAGACACCACCACCCTGATGAATACTATTCAGTCAGGAGCCCCCTCAGACCCATGCCCCCATTTCATATACAACCTTGGAAGAACCATAATCTCCCCCACGCTCATCACTCACATGGACACCTCAATAACCACTTCCACCTTCTTGTCTTGCTGTAAAAATACAGAAGTCAACACCGTATTAAAGAAACCCACAGCAGACCACAACACCCTCAGTAGCTACAGACCCATCTAGCTCCTGCCTTTTCAAGCTAAAGACATGGAGAAAGCCATCAATACCTAACCTGTGGACCACCTAGAAATCCATCAACTCCTAGCCATCTCTCAAACTGGCTTTTGTATCAATCACAGCACAGAAACAACCCTCATTGCTGCCACTTGTGATATCAGAAGCATCTTCTACCAAGGAGGAACAGCCACACTCATCCTCCTTGATTTCTCTGCAGCTTTCAATAGTCTCTCTCTCTCAACTCACTTATCAGAAAGCTTCAGCACTTAGATATCTGCAGAGTAGCTCCCAAGTGGATATCCTCCTTTCTTACGGACAGAAGTCAATGAGTTAGACATTCCCCTTATGCCTCAGAACCCAAGAAACTCACTGGGGAGTCCCTCAAGGATCATCTCTCAGCCCAGCACTCTTCAACGTCTACATGACACTCCACATGGACATCGTTAGAGCCTACTCCATCAACATAGTATCCGATGACACACAGAGGGTCATTCCGACCCCGGCGGGTGCCGCCCGCCGGGCGGAAACCGGCAAAAGACCGCACCAAAAGATCACCCGCTGGCCCAGCGGGAAAGCCCCTGCAAAGAGGAAGCCGGCTCCGAATGGAGCCGGCGGATTTGCAGGGGTGCGACGGGTGCAGTGGCACCCGTCGAAAATCTTTGTGGGGCCCTGTTAGGGGGCCCCTGCACTGCCCATGCCAGTGGCATGGGCAGTGCAGGGGCCCCCAGGGGCCCCACGACACCCGTTCCCGCCAGCCTGGTTCTGGCGGTGTAAACTGCCAGAAACAGGCTGGCGGGAAGGGGGGCGGAATCTCCATGGCGGTGCTGCAAGCAGCGCCGCCATGGAGGATTCCCTGGGCCAGGGGTAAACCGGCGGGAAACTGCCGGTTCCCCTTTTCTGACCGCGGCTTTACCGCCGCGGTCAGAATGGCCCGGGAAGCACCGCCAGCCTGTTGGCGGTGCTTCCTCTGCCCTCCACCCTGGCGGTTTCAAACCACCAGGGTCGGAATGAGGGCCACAGTTCATCCACTTGTTCAGTCAATTTCCACTTTAGAGTTTGAAATGTGGTTGTATTCAAGACCTTGGAGGACTCTCAGATAGCTTAACCATGGTGCTTTATTTCTAAAACAATAAGTGATGGCACTCTAAGCTCTGCTCAGAAGACCATGACTGGTGCCATTAAATGGGAGCATGCTGAATGCCATGGCTGCGTAGTTTTCACCTTGTGCCTCTTTAATCTACTACCAGAAACTCCCTGCCCCTTCATCCAAGTTTTGCAGGCTCCAGCTATTTCTTCTTGTGACTGTTTTAGCATCTTTTCCTCCCTCCACCATTCCCCTTAGTGTGTTTTTTTCCTGTCTTGCTCTTAGCAAATGTCTAATGAGGAAAAATAAGTGACAGTCATCAAAAATGTGTACAGTGGGTTCCACGGGCAAGAATTGAACACTGCTTAACCATAGACCATTCCCCAGAGTGAATATTACACCACCATCACCAAGAGAAGTATTTTGCTGGGGCCCAGCATACAAGAATTATAGATAAGTACCTCTCAACAATAGGGTTGTTTCCCACAAATGCCTCCATTCCTTACAACCTCTGAAACCTTCCTCTTTCATCACCCTGGGGAGCCACCTCTTCCACCATGTTCACATTTTTGTTATAAAGAAATTCATGGTGCCCACCCTCCTCATCCATTGCAAACACCCTTGTCACCCCTCTTCAAATTTTTAAAATTATTTCTGTACTAGGTCATTCATCGACCTCTTGTTTATTATTAAGATCTACGTGCATTCACTTTTGGTGCAGTCCCGCAGTATTTTGAATTGCCTGACAATGTTTCTGTAAGCTCCTCTCCTCCCAAGCTTTCACAGAGTGTATATGGCAGAAGGGCATGCATTTCTTTAAGTGGGAGACTGTCTTGCAGATTGGCTTCAACGGCATGGCCCGGGACCTATGACTAGAGGGGTTTGAGTTGGAGTCTATGGTATTAGTTGTGTGTGTGTTGCAGGCTGGCCTTGTCGGGTACGAGCCTTTCTGTTGTCTGCTGACAAACCGATGATGATGTGGCAGGTGTATCCCATTAAAAGTGTACCTTTTTTAATTATTTATTTTCCTTCTGCATTTAATGCTTTCGCTTTTTTTGTTCATTTTACTCATAGCAAAGGCTACATTTTGTGATACAGTTTAGTGTAAGTTGCCCTATGCATGTTTGTACTTTCCTGGGTGTGTTTGGAAAACATGTTTGTGTGCATCTTGGATTTTGCTGTTGTTACTGCCAATGTGTAATGAAGTTCATGCATTCTTTTTGTGCCTTCTATTGATTGATTGACTATTTTCTACGTTCCACTGTGGTTGTGCAAGTGTGTTGTTAAAAACAGGACTAAGACTCCCATTGTTTCTGGCTAAGATGATGCAATCATCTATTCCTGGCCAGTGTTTTTGATGTATTCTTCTCTTCCCTTTGGCAAAGGCAGGAAAATATTGGGCTTTCCTGTAATTTCGACACAGTTTCTGTTTTTGTGATTTGGCTTTAATAGGGCCTTTATGTTTTGAAGATCTGGGACCATTTCATGTAACGAGTTACCTTGGTGTATTTTTGTATCCCCCGCATACTAGAGCTTCATTGGCTGCCAATCAGGAAGATAATTTTGTTTCAGGCCATGGTGGTATTCCAACGAGCTTTTTGTGAAATTGGCTCCTAGAGAGGTTCCGCCCCTTCTGCCCTGCAAGAATGCTCCACTCCCCCAAAGCTCTTCCTGCAGTATTATTTTAAACTTCAAGTAAAGGTGGTTCCTTGTTCTACTTTTTGGCTTTGAATAAAGTTCAGTTTCGAAAGCTCTGAAAACCTTTCTGTTTGTTCTTCCTTAAGTATTTTGACGGTTGTTTCTACCTGTGTGTTTAGCGTTAGGACACTCATTAAGTTGCTGTGTGGTATATACCTTTATTCATTAGTCATCATATTTGGTGCATTGACCTGTTTTGTGCCACAGCATGCCCTCAGTGAGTGCATCTGGATCAGACCAAGTCTGACATGAATGTGGATTCACATAAATGCATGAATAGTGGAAGTGGTAATGCATAAAATTTGACTAAAGATGTCATCAAAAGGCGGGATCCCTGTTTCAAATTAACCCCTTAATACATCTCCATAAAGTGCAGATATTAAACATGAGGTTTAGAGTTCTATTTATTATTGTTTCCTTTCACTGCTTTTATAATACTTTAAAATAGATTTAGAAGAAGTGACACCAGTGGTATCAAACGGCAATGCAAGGGCAGCAGTCCCTCCACCTGGCTACCATTAAGTGATGCAAATGGGGAGAGTGCCTCTGATTACATCAAAGTTCATCTCAGAATCAGACCACGTTCTAGAGAGAGGGCAGCAGTGAAAAGTGGATGAAGTCCGTCTATGATGCATGGCCAGAAACTCGTCACAGGAGGAGGGTGCAGTTGATGACTTCAAGCCTTCTTTGAGTGCCTATGAGATCCACTAAAGTTCACTTCTCAAGGCGCACTCCAGGTTCAGACTAAAGGTGCACCACTTCACGATAATCTCATCACTGCATTCTAGGCGCTGTCATTTTCTGATCTTCAGCAGGCTTTAACTTTTCTTGCTTTGCAGATGGTGTATTCGTGTCTTTTTAGTCTTGTGTGTGTGTTTTAGATGCATATGCTGTAAAATTCAATTACAAAAACATTATCATGAATTTGCTGACTATGTGTTGTCAACATTAACAATACCGATATTTAGTTTTGCATAAAAACACGTGGTTGGAAAATGTACTGCTCTCTGTGCTCTCCCCAAATGTATTTGCTTTCATGGGACAAAAAATACTGGTATATTTTGACTCTGGATACTGGGAGGCTGCTGAATGCCTCCCTGCGAATGCACTCCTAACCTTAAGCATGGTAATGACTGACTAACTCCACTAGGCATATCTCACTATTAAATATGAACACAGTAATATGCGACCCAGTGGCATACATGTCAGTTTTCACTTGTGTGCTGCAGAGTGGACTTATAATACCCGCGCAGGGAAATCACAACCAAGGCATCATAGTTGCCACTGCAGACCTAATGTGCTGTAAACAAATGCTGCAGCAAGCCTTCTTCAAAGTAAACATTTTAAACATTTATAAAAGCCTAGATTAAACCTTGGCTCTGTCACCTGTAAGTAGTGCTTGTGAGGAATCATGGGAAAGAGCACACAAGCACTGTACCTTTTACCCAGGCATACAGCATTTAGATCCTCCTTTAACTTTAAAAGCGATCTGAACTGACGAAAATGGAGGATGGGATTGTGGAAGCTAGTTTAGTATTGTAGGTACCTCATTTCCAGGTTGAGGACAAGATTTCGTATTAGCACAAACACTGGGTATGTGCATAACAACATCTCCCACTTGTTTCCCCTAACTTTAATTATATTTCATCAGTCAGAATCTGCATTCTCACACTTTTGTTATTTTTCCCCCTCTCCTATTCCCTGTTCCCTTTCCCCTTTCCACATTCAGTTTTTTCTGTCTGACTTTTGCTTTTTTACCTCTGTGTTGCTCCGCCTTGACAAGAGCACTTTGTTTGCTCTCTCTGTAGCACATCAGTGGCATTAAAATTCATCCATTTTACTCTACTTCAGCAGTCCTGGCTTCTTTCTTCAGCCTATACAGCTCCAGGACGGATTGCTGTTAGGCAAGGGGCTAGTCACTGTATTTCCTCACCAAGTAAAAAACAAGCATTTGCAATGCAACAGGTCTCGCATTTGCTCGAGTTAGAGCTATTAGCATTGTAAACTCTTAACCTGACTTTTCTTGCCACACAAATTGAAACAAAAAAACTGAGCGTGATCACACTATGTAAAACACAGCGCGATCAAGCTGTGTGGAAAATAAAAAGATAAAGTAGTCTAGAAAACATGCTGGAAACATGGGGCTTCGTATCTTTTCAGTAGTTGGCCGGTGCACTCAAGAAGGGCCAAACTCCAGAAAAGGCATGACGTATGCATGCCTTTCGCTAATGAAATCAAGCGGATTTTAAACGGCAAGCCCATGAACCAATGAAAGTGACAGGCGTGACATGGACGTGGTTAAAAGCCCAAAGAGAGATTACAACAGGGACGGAGCACTTTTGCGCTTGACCCTAATAAGCATCTTTTGTGTAATGCATTGAGTGTTTGCCTGTTGTTACCAGTTTCATATTGTTTCTCTGTCTCTTTCTACTTGAAGAGTATGGAGAAGTGATAGAATGCATTTTATATATCAGATGAAGCAGCCCTTTCATTTGAGCAAAAGTCTGTGTGGTGAACAAATGCCATATTTTTGAAGTTGGCTTGGGAAAGACTGACAAAAATCACATTCACTGCATTCTGTAACTTATTAAAACTCTAAATAATTAGAGGTCTCAGATTTTTTTATATAAATGCAACAAAGATGTTTCCAAGTCAGTTGTTCAATTCTATATGAGGTGTACTGCTCCCTTAAGTATACCAGTTTAAGTTGTCACCGCCTGCAATTATTGTAATTAGATTTCCTGAGGAAAAACCTGAGAATTACAACTGTATGATTCCTGGAGATAAGATACAGGAGTTTAATTACAGGAACATCCACCGATAATTGTATAGGATTGTGAGGGGAAGGTAGAGAACAGATATCACCAACAGACGACACACAGCACAAACTGAGGGCCAAATTTAAGAAAAGTGGTGCTGCACCCAGTGCTGCGCCACTTTTCTTACACCCCTTAGCACTTCTTAAAGCCACCATGTGTGTGCTGTTCACCATTGAGATAGTTCGGGAACTAGCATCAACATTTTTATGCTAGTTCGGAGCTTTGCAGGATTAGCGTCAACATTTTTTACGATAATCCTGCACAGCCCATTGAGGCCCATTGTAAACAATGGTGTGCCTCCTTTTAATGCCTGCTCTAAGCAGGTGTTTAAAGTGGCAAAAAAAAAATGAAGCAAAGAAATCTCTTAGATTTCTTTGCTCCATTTTTTTGGCTGCCCTAACGGGGGAACGCTCCTGTTGCAAACATTATGCCTAGCACAGGCATAATTTAGCACAGCGGGTTACAAAATGGCGCAATGCATTCATTGCACCATTTTGTAAATATGGTGCTGGAAAAAGGCCACCTTAGTGCCATGTTAGCATAAACAAATGATGTTAGGGCGGCGCTAAATGGTGCTAGGCCCTCTTACATCAGGGCCTGAGTGTTTGAGTAGCATGTTTATACTAAAACAGTACTCTTGTATGAGCCTGCCTTTGATGCAAGTGGTCTCCTGGGCACTGAACCAGCTGGGTAGGTTTTCGGCTGGTGGGAAGAGAGTAACTTCTTTTCGATATGACATTTTGAAGGAGGCCTAGCAGAGTTCGACCAGTGGATTGTGCTATCTTAGACATTACCACCACTCCTAAGGAAAAACCCTTTCTGGAACCTGGAAGCTCCCATCACCAGGGAATCTGAACACAACTGTAATAGTAAGAAGGGGAAGATGGTTTGCTGATTGCCTGGGAAAGGAGTTAGGTTTTGGAACCTGTTACCCTGTCACGGAGGGATATCGCATTTACTAAGTGTCATAACTTTTATTAAATGTAAACGTGATGTTTCATGTTGTACAGGCCTTGCTATGTGTTAACATGGCTATTGTTCGTGGATAGAGTATATTGGAATTAATGACAGTAGTTTAGACCTAGACTACAAACCTGTTTAATATTACTATGGGCTTAGCAAAAAATGATCCCTTCAGCTTTTTAAACTTATGTGTGTTCAATTTTCATGTATTTTGTACTTTCCTGTAGCTCACGTTAAGAAGTCAGAGAAACATTTTTTCCACTCTCTGCATTAGCAAGAAGAGTCTGCGTGCACCTGTCTTTGAGATAACCAACCCTGCCCTGCAGGCCTATGTGAGGCAGAGCAAAATCCTGCTAGCAATTACTATGATTTTCGGTGCCATATTGATTGAGGTGGCCTTTTTGGCAATGTTCAGAGTAGCATTTACTTTTACCTTCCCATTCTTCCTTTTAGGTGTAGTGTTGTGAGACAATGTGCACTAGGACCCTCACGGTTCAAGGCAGAATTAATAGAGGAATAACGTAACTTGCTGGGAGGTGTTAAGGCGAGGTTATTAATGGTTATGATGTAATCAGAGTGAAGTGAAGTGTGCAATTGTATGCTGAGGATTAAAAACATTGGCTACAGAGCTCCATGTGTGGTGTGGTTCTTTGCATGCTCCCGGGCTGCGGAGGACACCACAACTAGCGATGAGTAGGGCATCTGGGCCCTGAAGAAACAGGACTGCTCTTCCTGAGAGTTGCAACGATACAGCAAACTGCTTGTACATGCTACGTGCGCCCTAATCAATAAGAAGCAATTTGAACAGCATCATGCCGGTATGGCTGCTTGTGAAGAACAACAAAAGACAAAGACAAACCATCAAATGAAACAACTGAAATCATTTGGACACTGCCCCAGGATTACAATAAAAGTAAATGGATGCCCCATGACCATAATCAAAGACAGTGGTACGTCCATTAACATCAAACCAGCCGAGAAGTTCAATAGCCTATCTCCTGTGCCATACGTCAACTCATTAAGCATGAAGGTATACACGTAGCCTGCTTTTAAACCATTGCAGAGTCAAGGATCATTCATATCGACAGAAAGAGGTATCAGTGCAGGTGTCAATTCAAGTTCTTCAAGGGACTTTGGGCCTGATTACAACTTTGGAGGAGGTGTTAATCCGTCCCAAATGTGACGGATATACCACCAGCCGTATTACGAGTTCCATAGGATATAATGGACTCGTAATACGACTGGTGGTATATCCGTTACTTTACCGTCACTTTTTCTACTTGTCCCCCACAAGAAGTCACCATGCTGCAATCCTTTATAGGCATAACCAGTTATTGCTCAAGGTACACTTGTGACTTTGCTACAGTGAGTGCCCATTAGGAGACTTGGCAATCCTGCCCCTTTCCAGTGGTCTGTTGTATGTGATCCTACATACTTTGATCATAGTAGATGCAAGTCAGGTGGGGCTGTAGGCAATTCTTGCTCAACATAATGGCCATTCGAATGCTCAGAGACACATTGTGGCCTATGCCAGTTGAAACCTGTCTGACCCAGAACATGCCCATTCTCAGCAGGAGAAAGAGAGTTTTGATGTAGTGTGGGACTGCAAACATTTTCATAGGATCCTATACAGAAAATGTTTCAATATCATTACAGACCACCAAGTGGTGCTCACTATTTCTGGAATCCCAAGAGACAAGATGCCCCCTTGCATTGAGAGGTGGGGGTTGTGACTACAAGAGTATGCCTATTCCATTGTACACAACCAGATAAAGATCAGAACCCTGATGATGACTTTTCACGAGTGCCACTACATCATCACAGTGCAGCATCCAAAATGACTGAGGAGTACATTAACTTTATTGAGTGGTCCTGCACTCCAGTGGCTCTTTCTATTGAACAGTTTAATGCTGCTAATAATGCCGATAAGAACATACTTTTCCATAAATACATCATTTTAACTCAATCATGGAAAAGGAGCACTCAACCTATTGCTGATGAAGCTGAATTTCAAAAATTAAAAAATGTATAAGATGAACTCTCTGTGACCAAAGAAGGTGCTTATTGAGAAGCTTGAGAATCCTCATACCTGAGAGCCTAAGGCAGCAAGTTATTAAACTAGTCCATGAAGGAAATTCTGGCTTTGTAGCCACTAAAAAGCCTTAAAAGACTGAGGGGCTCATTACAACATTGGCAGTAAAAGCCGCTTACCGCCGTGCAGAAGACCGCCAACACACCGCTGTGGCCGTGGAATCCGCCACGGCTATTATGACACACATCCTGAAATCCGGCAAAACTTAGACACCCACACAAGTCTGCCACACCAAAGGTCAGTGATAAACTGGCGAAAACAAAACCTCCACCGTCACGCCAACAGAAATATGCCCATGCTATCACGACCCATGAATCCTCACGGCGGTCTTTCAACCGCGGTATTCCATTGGCGGTACACACCGCCGCGCTCAAAATACACACACATCTCCAAAACACCACCACATTGGACAATTCGAAATACACACACCTGATACACATACACACACCACTCCCACACAATCAATACTATATAAAACACACACCCACATCACCCACAAACCCCTACAACCAAATATTTTTACGAAGGCCAGAGAGACAGCACAGCATCGACAACCCCACCATACAGAGACACACAACACCATCACCCACACTACTTCCACGCACAAAACACCACACACCACTACAAATCACCACACTTATCACCACATACACCACCCCACACATCACCTACACCACCCCATGGCACGGCAAAGACACCCCAGGTTCTCGGAGGAGGAGCTCAAGGTCATGGTGGAGGAAATCATACGGGTAGAGCCACAGATATTTGGATCACAGGTGCAGCACACCTCCATAGCTAGGAAGATGGAGCTATGGCGAAGAATAGTCGACAGGGTCAACGCAGTGGGACAGCACCCAAGAAATCGGGACGACATCAGGAAGAGGTGGAACGACCTACGGGGGAAGGTGCGTTCCGTGGTCTCCAGACACAACATTGCGGTACAGCGGACTGGCGGCGGACCCCCACCTCCTCCCCCACAACTAACAACATGGGAGGAGCAGGTCTTGACTATTATGCATCCTGAGGGCCTTGGAGGAGTCGGTGGAGGAATGGACTCTGGTAGGTCAAATCTTAACTATCAGATCCCCCACCCTACCTGCATGCTATCACAGACCGCCACCCTCACCCCCTCCCCTATCACTCCAACTCCTCACATATGTACTACTAACACAAACCACCCATCCCAACACGAAGCCCTCCATGACACAACAAAGCTTGGACACCCATCACTAAAGCATGCCCACTGCACATACCCATAACACCCCCTCAACCATCATCACACAAGCCCCCATAGAGGAATGCTAGCACTGGGGTACACACTCACCCACCCATTGCACACCATGACACACACAAATGCAATAATCATGCTTTTGCACCCCTGCAGGAGCACTACCCAACGTCACCAGACAGGAGGGTCCAGACATCTCTACCCCACCCACAGAAGAGGCCCACAGTGATGACAGCAGCTCTGTCCAACTGGATCCAGATGACCAGCCCAGACCATCGTGGGCCTTGGGACAGTCGGTTCCCCATACCCAGTCACAGGCCACCACAGACCTTCCACCCTCTGGTAACACCAGCACAGCACCCACCCAGCAGGCCCATACCTCCGTACCCAGGACACGTCAATCAGCTGTGTGTCCACCACTACAGGGAACCCAGGATAACCCACCACCTCAACAACAACAGGGACCTGGGGGCAAGGGCAGTGGGCACACGGTCCAGGGGACGGAGGCCCAGGAACACAGGGGAACTGGGAGAGCTGCTGTGCGACAGGGGGCGGACAGGCCTAGGGAACCCACTCTCCACGAGGCCCTCTCCTCCATCAAGGGAGCATACCACCACTTCCAGGAGATGATAGCAACGGTCATGGCCAGGCGATAGCAACGGTCAAGGCCAAGTTTCAGGAGACCCAGCGCCTGCAGGAGGAACAGTATTTGGGGTTCAGGGAGGAACTCAGAACCATCAGCACCACCCTGGGCACCATCGTAGGGGTGCTGAAGGAGATACTTAACACCAGGAGGGACACTGTGGCAGTACAAGGGGCCCCTGACACAAGCATGGACGAAGAACTGACCACCACCTCCGCCGGCGCTAGTGGACAGGAGGCACCACCACACCAGCACCCCACCCCCTGCAGACGGAGAACAACCCGCAAGCGGTCCCTGAGATCCAGGAACAGGACAGAGCACGATGCCAAGACCCCCGCCAAGAAATGAGACCACCCTGATGGTCATCCCACTGTCCCACTTTGTAACCCTGTCCATATTGGAACTGACCCAGCTCCACTTCCTATGGCCATATGGGCAGTGCAACTGTGAGACTAATAGACTGGACTCTGCCATGGACATTCCTCCACCATCACCCCTCACCATTTTACCACCCCCCTCCAATATTTAGCACTTCAATAAACACCCTTGAAGCACAAAACAATCTGGAGTCAGTCTGTGATTTTGAAAATGTGTATTAGCAATGACAGTGACAAAATCCGTTCTCAAATGTAATGTCAACATACCTATGTCACACATCTCAAGTACATGAGGAATGTAAGCAGATGACACACGTTGGTAACCACACCTGTGAAACCGTAATGGAAATGTACAACTCACTTACCATATACTGATTGAAATCGACAGACAGGATAGAGGTAGAAGTGTTAAAGTACTTGTAGTAGGCAGGAATGTATTCTCACCTGTGTGTCACTGGAAATATTGCTGGATAACTGAGTCCCTGTTGTCAATGTCTTCTTCCTCTGCTTCCTCCTCATCACTGTCCACAGGCTCCACAGCTGCCACAACACTGTCATCTGGACCACCCTCCGACAGAAAAGGCACCTGTCGTTGCAAAGCCAGATTGTGAAGCATACAGCAGGCCACGATGATCTGGCACACCTTCTTTGGTGAGTAGAATAGTGAACCACCTGTCATATGGAGGCACCTGAACCTGGCCTTCAGGAGGCCGAAGGTGCGTTCGATCACCCTCCTAGTCCGCCCATGGGCCTCATTGTAGCGTTCCTCTGCCCTGGTCCTGGGATTCCTCACTGGGGTCAGTAGCCATGACAGGTTGGGGTAACCAGAGTCCCCTAATAGCCACACACGGTGCCTCTGAAGTTGACTCATCACATAAGGGATGCTGCTATTCCGCAGGATGTAGGCGTCGTGCACAGAGCCAGGGAACATAGCATTTCCTGGGAGATGTACTGGTCTGCCAAACATACCATCTGTACATTCATGGAATGATAACTCTTCCGGTTCCTGTACACCTGTTCACTCCTGTGGGGGGGGGACCAGAGCTACATGGGTCCCATCAATGGCACCTATGATGTTGGGGATATGTCCAAGGGCATAGAAGTCACCTTTAACTGTAGCCAAATCCTCCACCTGAGGGAAAACGATGTAGCTTTGCATGTGTTTCAGAAGGGCAGACAACACTCTGGACAACACGTTGGAAAACATCGGCTGAGACATCCCTGATGCCATGGCCACTGTAGTTTGAAATGACCCACTTGCAAGGAAATGGAGTACTGATAGCACCTGCACTTGAGGGGGGATCCCTGTGGGATGGCGGATTGCTGACATCAGGTCTGGCTCCAACTGGGTACACAGTTCCTGGATTGTGGCACGGTCAAACCTGTGGGTGATGATCAAATGTCGCTCCTCCATTGTCAACAGGTCCACCAGCGGTCGGTACACCGGAGGATTCCGCCATCTCCTCACATGTCCCAGCAGACGGTGCCTAGGAAGGACAACAGCGACCACAGAGTCAAACAACTCAGAGGTATGTACCCACAGTCTACATAGAACACCATTCATACACAGAATCTGGCCTGTATTTGTGTTGTGCGACAAGGCCTAGGTCTGTGTGACGCAGTTGTGAATCAGGCCATGTGAGCCCCTGAAATGGCGGCTGCCTGACCTCTAAAGTGGGACAATGGGATGTGAGGTAACTGCGCTGGCATTGTACACCGTCGCGGTAGGCGGCCGGAGACCGTGGCGCAATGCTGCAGTGGTTAACATTGGACCCTATGGGTCCCAGGAGCCAATGACGATGTACGCTGGCGGTGATGGTACGCACCGCCGCGGACGTGACCGCCGCGGACGTGACCGCCATTTTCTAGCTGTTCAATCACTCGATACCTGATCTTCAACAGGAGAGGACCTACACTGCAAGTGCTGCTGTGACCTCGGTCTGGAAGAGACAATGGCTCATGCGTCTGGGTAAAGGGCCCCTGCCTTCACTGCAGAGGAGTTGGAGAAGCTCGTGGATGGGGTCCTCCCCCAGTACACGCTACTCTACGGTTCTCCAGACCAACAGGTAAGTACACAGGGAGCACGTTGTATGGGCTATGCCTGTGTGGAGAGGGCTGGTTGTAAGAAGGAAGGGGGCACAGTTCTGCGTGCATGAAGGACTGTGAATGCATGTGCCACATGGCAAGTCTAGGGATGTGGGCCACTCACTTCGACGGTGCAGTTGGTAATGACTTCTCTTCTTCCCCTGTACATTTCATGTAGGTCAGCGCCCACCAGAAGAAGGATATTTGGCGTGCCATCGCCAAGGACGTCCGGACCCTGGGGGTCCACCACAGACAGAGCACCCACTGCCGGAAAAGATGGGAGGACATTTGCCGCTGGAGCAAGAAGACGGCGGAGGCTCAGCTGGGGATGGCCTCCCAACGTGGGAGGGGTGCCCGTCGAACCATGACCCCCCTGATGTTCCGGATCCTGGCGGTGGCCTACCCTGAGTTGGATGGGCGCTTGAGGGCATCACAGCAGACACAAGGGGGCGAGTACAACAACACTCAGCGGACTTTGCGTGCAGTGAAGGTATCTGGGTGGGGGAGGAGGGCTGTGGGTTTCCCTAGGCCAGGGCGAGTTCCGTAGGCTAGGCCCCTCCATAATGCAGGCCATGTGGCACCCCACCCCACCTCTGTAGAGTGCCAAGTACAGGTATACATGCCCCTGTGTCATCTATGTGTGCAGATGTCGACTATAGCCATGTAGGATATATCCCAGGATTTGCATCTGTAGAGCGGCGTAGTGCAGGGGGCTTCAGTGTCTGTATTGTCCGCCAACGGTAGGGGTAAGCCATGCACTCAATCTGTCTTTCTTCTGTCGCCCCCCCCCTTTTTGTGGTCTCCCTGTTCTTGTGTGCATCAGCATCATCAGGCGGAGGTACAGTGGCACCAGAGCATGAGGGAGCTGCATCCCACATGGCCATGGAGGGCCACACCACGGACACGGAATACACCAGTGGGACGGAGGGCGAGGGGAGCTTCACGGCGGTCACAGGATCAGCAACCAGCGACAGGGACTCATCCTCCGATGGGAGCTCCCTTGTGGTGGTGGCAAAATCTGTGCCCCCCACTTCTACAGGTACAGCGGCCCCCCCCCCTACTAGCACCGCCCTCCCAGCAGCCCCTCAGCCTTCGCCCCGTGCCCGCTCACCCAGGAGGGTGGGCATCACCTTCGCCCCAGGCACCTCAGCCCCTGCCCCTGTCACCTCTGCTGCCCTCAGTGAGGAGGCCATTGACCTCCTCAGGTCACTCACTGTTGGGCAGTCTACCATTTTGAATGCCATCCAGGGTGTAGAAAGGGAATTGCAACACACAAATGCATTCCTGGAGGGCATTCATTCTGGTCAGGCTGCCCTTCATCGAACCCTGTAAACTCTGGCCTCAGCACTGATGGCAGCCATTGTCCCTGTCTCTAGCCTCCCCCCTGCAACTTCCTCCACCCAGACGCAATCCCCTGTACCCCAGCCTATCCCAAGCACACCATCAGACCAGCATGCACACACGTCAACACACAAGGGAAGCTCAGGCAAACATAAGCACCACACATCCCACAAGCACTCACGCAAGCATCACACAGATGCAGACACACCAGCATCCACTGCCTCCACTGTGTCCCCCTCCTCGTCGTCTCCCTCCTCTCTCCCAGTGTCGTCTACACTCTCACCTGCATGCACTACCACTACAGCCACTACGTCCCGCACCAGCACACTCACCACCACACCACACTCACGTGCACTCACCACTACCATTTACACGTCCCCTGTGTCCTCTCCCAGTGTGTCTGTGACGCCCCCTCCCAAGATATACAAACGCAGGCACACACCCACCCAACAGCCATCCACCTCACAACAGCCTCCAGCGCATGCACCTTCATCCAAAGTCACCAAACGTACACCTCCTACAACCACTACCTCTTCCTCCACTCCCATACCCCCTCCACCTACCCGTCCCAGTGTTTCTAAGAAACTTTTCCTGACCAAGCTTGACCTCTTTCCCACCCCCCCTCCAAATCATAGGTCCTGTACTAGCACCTCAGCCAAAAAATCTCCGGGACCAGTGGTGCCTGTTGTTACAGGTATGAGGAGTGCACCGGCCACCACGACAGCCAGTGTGACATGGAGCCACAGCACAGCCCGTCCCCCCCCTGTGAAGCACCAGAAGTTGGATAGTGCCCGGCGGGAGGGTTTAGACTCCAGCCAGCAAAGCCGCTCACAAGGGTCCCGGGGGGAGTGTCGACTCAGCTGTGACTCCTCCCAAGGTGGGGAAGGGGCAGAAGAAATCGCCAAAGTCTGGGAGGGGCAGCACGGTGGAGAAGACCGCCATCATCCCCGCTGCCCAGGAGGCCACCACCAGCCCAATCGTCACTGGCCAGGAGGCCACCGCCAGAGTCTGTGCCCAGGAGGGCAGCCCAATCGTCACTGGCCAGGAGGCCACCGCCAGAGTCTGTGCCCAGGAGGGCAGCCCGATCGTCACTGGCCAGGAGGCCACGGCCAGCGTCAGTGCCCAGGAGGCCACCGCCAGCCACAGCCCAGCTGCCCAGGAGGGCCCCGGCAGCCACAGCCCAGCTGCCCAATGAAGGACCGCCAGCCCCAGCCCAGCTAGGCAATGAAGGACCGCCATGGCAAGCTCCGCTGAACAGGGCAAGCACCACTGAACAGGGCAAAGACCGCCTTGGCAAGCACCGCTACCCCATGGGCGGCAGGCGCAGTGACGCAACTGGGACCGTCACGGGGTGAGTGATGCACTCTGGGCACCAGTCCCCCTCCAAAACCAGTGGAGACATGCATCCACTCCATCTGTCCTTCACAGGATGAAGCACTCTGGGCACCAGTCCCCCTCCAGAACCAATGGAGACGTGCATCCACTTGAGAGACTGTGGCTTTGCACTCCCCAGGATGGTACAGTGGGCAAACAACCCACTGTAGAGACTAGAGAGACTGTGGCTTTGCACTCCCCAGGATGGTACAGTGGGCAAACCACCCACTGTAAAGACTTGAGAGACTGTGGCTTTGCACTCCCCAGGATGGTACAGTGGGCAACCCACCTACTGGAGAGACTTGAGAGACTGTGGCTTTGCACTCCCCAGGATGGTACAGTGGGCAAACCACCCACTGGAGAGACTTGAGAGATTGTGGCTTTGTACTCCCCAGGATGGTACAGTGGGCAAACCATGCACTCCCCAGGATACATCAATGGGCATGGAGCCCCCTCGTGGATCTGGCATGGTGCACTCATCCGGCTGAGGTGCCCCCCCTTCCCTTCCCCTGAGGTGCCTGTTGTATTTCTATCTGATGCCCCGGCAGTGTTCTCTCCGTTTTGATCAGGTATCTGATGTGGGCCTCGCCCATGCATTTTGGGCCGAGTGAATGGTGCATTACCTGCACTACTAATCGTGATGTATATTTTGTTGAATGTGTATATATATCTGTATATATTTGGTTACTGTATTTTGATATATTACAATGGTTGAACTCATTTCCTTTTGTCTTTGCATTCTTCTGGGGGGGTTGGGGGTTGTTACTGTAATGTTTGGATATGCATTGGTGTGTGTGTTGTAGTGGGTGAGGGTCGATGTGGGGGTGGGGGTGTTGCGGTTGTGTCCCCCTGTCTTTTGCCTCCCCCTCCCCTATGTCGTAGGTGCAGTACTCACCGTTGTCTTTGCCGCCGGCGTTGATGATCGTCGTATAGGAGCAGGAAGACTATCGCAGGGAGAATTTGGAGTTCCAGTTCCATGGTGTCGTCGTTCCTCGTGGAGTGTGTAGAGGTGAGCGTTTCCCTTTGAAATGGCTGTTTCCACCGTGTTGTTATCTACGGTGAATCCGCCCCGGAAAAGGTGGCGGATTGGTAGGTTGTGATACTGTGGGCGGTACATTGTCTTCCGCCTGTCTGTTGGCGGTGAACGCCAAGCTGTTTTTCTGTACCGCCGTGGCGGTCGGAGTGTTAAAGTGGCTGTCTTTGTTGGCGGTTTCCGCCACGGTCATAATTCCCATTTTTTTACCGCCGGCCTGTTGGCGGTCTTACTGCCGCTTTAACACCGTCCGCCAGGGTTGTAATGACCCCCTGAGTGTAGTTCCTTCTCATAGACGAGCGATTTGAGAGGGAACTAAAAGAGTGCCTTCTTTACAACTGCCATACCCCAAAGAGGGGCAGCATTAATTGACAATGTCTGATCGCCCTGCTCAAGTTTGTGAAAAAGATGCAGTTGATTTCTTTGGGCCCTTGGGAAATGGATATCATCTTATTGTAGTCACTGATGAGTATTAACGCTTTCCTTTAGTAGAGGACCTATCATCAGCCATGCACAACAAGGTCTTCGAGGAGCTGGACAACATCTTTGCTGCGCGGGGTGTCTCCTCCATTCTAAAATCTGACAATGGTCCACCATTCAATAGCAAAGAAATCACGAAGTTTATTGTCAGACTAAATGTCAAGCATCAAAAGAGTATACCTTTGTGGCCCCAAGCCAATGGTGTTGGGGGACAAATTATCTGTACCATCCAGAGGGTCATTGAACTAGTATTGCTTGAGGGAATCAAGTTAAACCAGGCCCTGACTCAATCCCTCCGTGCCTATCGTTCAACTCCTCACTCCATGACTGGTGAGAGTCCTGCTGCCTTGTTATTTGGGAGAGCTTTTGGAACCAAACTGCCACAGTGGGCAGAGGGTAGAACTTGAAATGCTATTAAGGTTGGTGTCACAGACACTTTTCGAAAGTGTAAAATACAAACATTTGCCGACAGGTGTCAATGAGCCTAGGAAACAGTCTTTGATAAAGGTGAGTGGGTCCTGGTCAAACAGAAACCAAAGCAGAAAACAGACAATCCATTTGCTTTCGATCCTCAAAGGATGGTTACTTGCCAAGGACATTTGGTGACTGCACATTGTCCCGGACAGGCCATCACATGGGATTTGTCAAATTTTAAGCACCTCACTCACCGTTCGTCAACTCCTGCAATTATGAATGAGGTGACCCTGTCTAGCAGTCGAGATCAAGCATCAGCACCAGTGCCCTCGGTGCAAAACCAAAGTGTATCTCAGCTACCTCTTACCACTCGGTCTGGCTGACTAGTGTGAGCTCCTCAACTAATTATTGAAGAAATATAATGTAGATGTTGTTTATACTTTTTATTTAACAAGGGGGAGATGTAGTGTTCTGAGATTATGGCCAGTAATTACCGCCAAATTATAACCATGGCGGAAATAGCTCAGATAAACAGCCACTTTACCACATGGACGCCAGGGCGGAAACAACAGCCACCACACCGGTAGTAGCCTACAGCCAGGCGTAAGCCAATGTTCCGCCCACCGTATTATGACAGCCCAATCCGCCGCCTTTTCTGGGCCGGTACCAATGACATCAAAAGCCTGGCAGAAACACTGCACAAAACGGAAAGGACTCACTGCTGGAGACACGGGTAACAACCACGCTGCCATGGAGCCCGAGCTGCAAATATTTCCGATGATTTTTTACGTCCTGCTCGACCACGAACACCAATGACAGCGAAGACGACCACAGTGAGTACAGCCGCCTAGCACACAGGGGGAGGAAAAAGAGAGTGACACACACACACATACACACAACACACACTCCCACCCCCAACACCATACACACAATTAGATGCAGTAAGAAAACATATTCACCCCGTACCCCTCAGCAATAATGCAAGGACTACAGGAATAGATGAAAGTTAGTGTAATAATATAAATACAGTAGAAATACGTACATCCAATCTAAAAGTATATACATATGTACAATTCAAGGGACACTGCCCAGTCCTCAATCTGCGTGGGCCACGGGACCACAATGCAAAGTCCAAGGCCCCTCTTGTCTCCTGCACCAACACGGAGAGAACAATTCAGGGCCATCATTTGGAAAATAGGCAGGCACCTCAGGGGGACGGGGAACGGGGGGCACCTCAGCCGGCAGATGGAACAACACCACTGGTCCTGGAGGGGGCAACATGCCCTGTGCTCTGTCCTGGTGAGTGCAAGGCCACAGTCTCCCAACTGGGTGATTGCCCACATGCTCTGGAGGGGGCAACATGCCCATTGCTCTGTCCTGGGGAGTGCAAGGTCACAGTCTCTCAAGTGGGTGACTTGCCCACATGCTCTGGAGGGGGCAACATGCCCATTGCCCTGTCCTGGGAAGTGAAAGGCCACAGACTCTCAAGTAAGTGACTTGCCCACATGCTCTGGAGGGGGCAACATGCCCTATGCTTGGTCCTGGAGTGCAAGGCCACAGTCTCTGAAGTGGGTGACTTGCCCACATGCTCTGGAGCGGGCAACATGCCATGTGCTTGGTCCTGGGGAGTGAAAGGCCACAGTCTCTCAAGTGTGTGACTTGCCACATGTTCTGTAGGTGACATTGTTCCCTGTGAACTTTTTCCTGCTGAGGATGAGGTGAGTAGGTGGCTTCCCCACTGGTTCTGGAGGGGGCATCGTGCCTTTTGATCTTCATCTTGGGGAGGATGGGATGAGTGGGTGGCTTCCCCACTGGTTCTTGAGGGGGTATCCTGCCCTGTTATGCAGATCTTGGGGAGGCCAAGGTCACAGTCTATCAAGTGGGTTTAATTCCCACAGGATTTGCAGGGGGCAGGCCGCACAACAGCCTATGGAGGCAGGTCTACAGAATGTCCGCCGGCGTGAGACGGCTGCTCGGTGGCGGCAGTGGTGTTGCTGCTGCTGGTGGTAGTTGTGGGGGGAAGCACCTGCCCATCCCCTGCAGCCTCGGACAGCTGCCCACTGGTGGTGCTGCTGGTGGTGGTGGGGGGAGGCTCAAGCCCATCCCCTGCAGCCTCGGACGGCTGCCAACTGGTGGTGATGCTGGTGGTGGTGGTGATGGGGGGGAAGCTCCTGCCAATCCCCAGCAGCCTCGGACAGCTGCCCATTGGTGGTGCTGCTGCTACTGCTGGTGGTTGTGGGGGGGGAAGCTCCTGCCCATCCCCTGCAGCCTCAGACGGCTGCCCACTGGTGGTGCTGCTGGTGGTTGTGGTGGTAGGGAGAAACTCTAGCCCATCTCCTGCAGGTTCAGACAGCTGCCCACTGGTGGTGGTGGGGGTGCTGCTGCTGGTGATTGTGGTGGGAAGCCCCTGCCCACAACCGATGGCTGCACAACCATGTTTGGTGGTGGGGGTTCTGACTGAGTCCCAGCTCCAGGCCCCTTGTCCTTCCTGCCTGCTGCTGCAGGCCCCTTGCCCTTCCTGGCAGCAGCTGGGGATGGTTTCTTGCCTTTTCTGGCATCAGGTGAGGATGGCTCCTTGCCCTTCCTGGCAGCTGGGGATGGCTCCTTGCCCTTCCTGGCAGCAGCTGGGGATGGCTCCTTGCCCTTCCTGGCAGCACTTGGGGCAGGCACCCTTTCTGTGAGGCAGCCTGGTGCCCTGGATCCTTTCCCACCACGAGTGGGAGTGGACACTACTGGGCCCGTGGACTGGGTGGCTGAGGTGCTTGCCTGGTTTTTAGCCACCCTGGCCAGATGTGAAGGACGGGGGTAGGGGTAGGGAAGAGGTCAATGGTGGAGAGGAAAAGCTGCGTAGGGACATTGGGGCAGGGAGAGGGAGAAGGTATTGGAGTGGAGGAAAAGGGAGTGGTTGTGGGAGGTGTCTTTCTGCTGTGTTTGGGTGCAGGTGCATGAGATGGATGCTGTTGTGAGGTGGATGGCTGTTGGGTGTCTGAGTGCTTGCGTTTCTGTACCTTGGGGGGGACAGACACAGTGGGAGAGGACACAGGGGACGTGTGCATGGCTGTTGTTGTGGTGTCTGCCAGTGAGGTGTGTTCTGATAGGTGTGCTGGTGATGGCGGTAGTGGATGAGGAGGTAGTGCATGCAGGTGTAAGTGTAGATGCAACTGGGAGGGAGGTGGAGGAGGAGGAGGACAGGGACACAGTGGAGGCAGTGGATGTTGGTATGTCTGCATCTGGATGGTGTTTGTGTGAGTGCCTCTAGGGATGATGTGTGGTGCTTGTGTTTGCCTGTGCCACTCTTGTGTGTTGTCTTGTGTGCATGCTCGTCTACCTGGGTGCTTGGGATAGGTTGAGGTTGAGGGGCATGGGATTGGGAAGAGGAAGTTGGAGAGGGGAGGGTGGAAACAAGGACAATGGCTGCCATCAGAGAGGAGGCCAGAGCCTAGATTGATCTCTGTTGGGCCGCCAAGCCAGTGTGAATGCCCTCCAGAAATGCATTGGTCTGTTGCATTTGGGCTGCCAGCCCCTGGATGGCATTCACAATGGTTGACTGCCCAACAGAAATGGAGGTCAATAGCCTCCTCACTCAGGATAGCAGGGGTACCTGGGGCAGGGCCTGAGGTGCCTGGGGCGAAGAAGATGCCCACTCTCCTGGGTGAGCGGGCATGGGCAAATTGATGAGGGGCTCCTGGGAGGGCAGTGCTGGTATTGGGGTGGCAGATGTACCTTTAGCTGGGGTGTCCGCCACCACCAGGGAGCTCCCATTGGAGGAGGTATCTATGTCAGAACTGTCCCCTCCAGTCTCTGCCGTGGTGCTCCCCTCGCCCTCTGTCTTACTGGTGGCCTCAGCGTCGGGATGCAGCTCCCTTCATCGCTGGTACCTCTGCTCCCCCGCTAGATGATGCTAATGCACATAAGGACAGGATGACAAAACAAAAAGAGGGGGAGAGAGACAAAGGATACACTTGGTCAATGGCTGCACCAACACTACCGTTGGCGTACACAGCACCCTCACACACAGGGAACAGGCCTATGCACTATGCAATGCACTAACAATAACAATGCTACTCACCAGGGCATGGGGAGGGGCACATACCGCCAACTGCAGCATACCTTAGACCCACACAGCCCTGCCCAGTAGTGGATGCCTACAAGCTAGGTAGGAGGACTATCACATCAGACCCCTTGCTAACATGGGACCTACTCTGCAATGTCAGGCCTGGCCTAGGAGCACCCACAGACACACATCCCCCACCCGGATACCACCCCACCAGGCGTAAGTAGTAATGATGGGCACTGTACTCACCCCCTTGTGGCTGCTGTGATGCCCTCAAGAGCCCATCCAGCTCTGGATAGGCCACTGCCAGTATGTGGGCCATGAAAGGGGTCAGGGTTCAACTGGAACCCCTTCCTCGTTGGGAGGCCATCCCCAGCTGGGCCTCCACCGTGTTCCGTGCCCAGCATCTCAGGTCCTCCCACCGTTTCCGACAGTGGGTTCTCCGCCTGCCATAGACCCCCAGGGTCCGCATGTCCTTGGCAATGGCATGCCAAATACCCTTCTTCTGATGGGCGCTGACCTGCAGAGGAAATACACACAGGGAAAGGTATTAGTCAGACCGTCCTGCCTGTTACACTCATGGCCAACCATACCCCTTCCAATCCCCATTTGCACAGACCTGGCCCCGCACACAAGCAGCACGCCGCCCAGGGGACATCCAACAGCAGCCCCCTACACAAGGACTTCACACACACCACTCCATGCATTCATGCCCCATGCATTGTGCTCACAGTGTACTCACCTGTTAGTCTGGAGGTCCATACAGCAGTCCGTACTGGGGTAGGACCCCATCTGCAAGTCTCTCCAACTCCTCCGAGGTGAAGGCAGGGGCTCTTTCCCCAGTCACACGCACCATGGTAGGTCCCAGACACAGGTCACAGCAGCACATGCAGTGTAGGTCCTCTCCTGTTGAAGGTCAGGTAGCAAGTGAGAGAACAGATAGAAAATGGCGGTGATGTCGGCAGCGGTGCATACCATCACTGCCGGCGCACATCACCATTTGCCACTGTACCCCATGGGGCCCAATGTTATCCAATGAGGAGTTACACGGCCGTTCCCGACTGCCTCCCGCAACGGCGCACAACTTCAATGGAATTACCTCACTTCCACTTGTCCCTCCACACAGGACAGGTGGACGCCATTTCAGAGGAGGAGGGGGACAGGCCCTGGATTATAACTGCGTCACATCTCACAATTGGACATACAGGACAAATGCCACTTATACATTTAAATTTGACATCATGCATTATACTGTGCTGGCTCCAATGTTCAGTTTGTGACTGGCTCCTCACTCCTTTGTCTCTTTGTCTGCAACCGCTGCAGATGAATAGGAGATGGAGACACACCCCCGTGTACAGACCCCTGGTGGACTTAATAACAATGGAGGATAGGCACATTATCCTCACCTACAGGCTTGACAGGGCCACAATGATGGATCTTTGTGCCCAACTTGAGCCTGACCTGATATCTGCTATCCTTCACCCCGCTGGGATTCCCCCTCTTGTGCACGTTCTATCAGTGCTCCATTTCTTGGCAACTGGTTCTTTCCAAGTGACAGTGAGCTTGGCAGCAGGAATGTCACAGCCAATGTTCTCAATAGTGCTGACCAGGGTGTTGTCTGCCCTGATTAAACACATGTGCAGCTACATTGTTTTCCTCAAGTGTATGATTTGGCCACAGTGAAGGCTGACTTCTATACAATGGGACATTGTCTGTCAACCCCCGGCAAAATGAACAGGTATTCCAAAATAGAAAAAGTTATCATTACATGAATGTCCAGATGGTGTGCCTGGAGGTCCCAGTACATCTCCCATGTCAATGCTAAGTATCATGGGTTTGTGCATGATGCCTTTATTCTGAGGATTAGCAGCATCCCTAATGTGGTGGCCCACCTACAGAGGCACCGGGTGAGGCTAATAGGTGAGCCCTGCTTCCAACCCAGTGGATGTTGCTGTATTGGTATGGTGTAGGCCATATCGGATGGTGTGTGGCTAAGTGTTGTCCCTCCATATTTTCAGGTAACTCAGGTTACCCCACCGTATCATGGCTACTGACCCCTGTGAGGAATCCCAGGACAAGGGCAGAAGAACGTTACAATGAGGCCCATGGGTGTACAACACCCCTTTGGCCCCCATGAAAGCCAGGTTTCTGTGCCTACATCTATCAAGTGGATCCCTGTGAAGCTCACCCAAGAAAGTCTGCCAGATCATCATGGTAGGCTGTATGTTGCACAACCTTGCTTTGAGACTCCATGTGCCTTTTCTGCAGGAGGAGGAGGCTGGAGATGGCCATGTGGCAGCAGTGGACCCTGTGGACAGTGAGGACGAGGAAGCAGAGGATGAAGATGAGGACAACAGAACTGCAGTGATCAGACAATACATACAATGACACAGAGGTAGGACAGTGTTACTTCACATTTCATTGTCATTATTTAGATTATCTTTGCCACTGGCATGCTCTTATTTCCCACTTCTATGCCCATTCACTGTACCCTTTGGTAACTCATTTTGCAGATGTTGGTGCTCCACTATCGCTCCTGGTGTGATCACTACAGCCAACTACAGGTATTTCCAATGTGAACATTACTGTACATTTGAAATGCAATTTTGAATCTGGTTAAACGAATACAAACTGAAATCATTTGACACATGCCATACTTGTAATTTTTTCGAAGGGTGTTTATTTAAGTGCTAGGGAGTAGGGGGCAAGTGCATTGGGCTGGGGTGATGATGGAGGAAAGTCCAGGGTATAGTTCCAGTCTATTTGTAGCACAGGTGCATTGTCCAAGGGGACATAGGAAGGGGAGCAATGGCAGTTCAAGGGTGACAGGGTGACAGAGTGGGACACAAGGGTGACAATCAGGAGAGTCTCATTTCCTGGCGGGGGGCTTGGCAATAGTCTCTGGCTTTTGCCTGGATCGCAGGGAATGTTTGCGGGGTGGTTCACCTTTTGCATGGGGAGGGGTGCTGGTGGCCTGTTAGTTCTGTGGCGGGGCCTCCTGTCCACTAGCGGTAGCGGAGGTGGAAGGCAGTTCAGATGTCTGGCTAGTGGCAGGGGCCCGCTGTTGTGAGGCTGTCTCTCTCATAATGTTGGCCATGTCTGCCAGCACTCCTGCAATGGAGATCAGGGTGGTGTTATTGGCACGCAAGTCTTCCCTGATCCCCTGGTACTGTCCCTCCTGCAGCCGCCTGTTCTCCTGCACGTTGGCCAGGATCTGGCCCAGCGTATCCTGGGAATGTTGGTATGCTCCCAGGATCTTGGTGAGTGCCTCCTGGAGAGTTGGTTCCCTGGGCCTGTCCTCCCCCTGGTCCACAGCACTCCTCCCAGTTTCCCTGTTGTCCTGTGCCTCTGTCCCCTGAACTGTGTGCTCACTGACACTGTTCTCATGTCCCTGATTGTCTTGGGTATGAGGTGTGTCCTGGAGTCCCTGTAGTGGTGGACACACTGCTGAATGACATGTCCTGGGGACAGAGGTATAGGTACGCTGGGTGGGTGCTGTGATGGTGTTTCCTGAGGGGGGAGGCTCTGTGGTGGTGTGTGACTGTGGCTGGGTAACCGACTGTCCAGAGGTCCCTGATGGGCCAGGTTGGTCATCCAGATCCAGGCAACCAGAGTTGCTGTCATCACTGTCGGCCTCTTCTGTAGGGGGACTGGAAGTTGCTGGCACCTCTTCTCCGCTGACATTGGGTGGAATACCTGTAGGGATGTAAATGCAGTGTTATTGTTTCTGTGTGTGACATATGGTGCATCTGTGGCTTGCCCTGTTTGGTTGTATTTGCCCTGGCAGCTTTCACTTGTGCGAGTTGTTATGTGATGGGCTAGCTGATTCTCTCTAGTGTGCATGCTTTAGTGATAGGTGTCCATGCAAGTCTGTGGGCGGTGTCCATGCATTGGTATGGCATGCAGGGCTTGGCTTTGGGATGAGTGAGATGTAATGGTGGGGTGTGTGGGACGTGGTGATGTGATGGGAGTGAGGGTGAGAGTGGGGGTCTGTGATGGTATGCAGAGGATGATAATAGTATAGAGTTGACTTACCAGAGTCCAATCCTCCTCCTACTCCGGCCAGGCCCTCAGGATGCAGGATTGCCAAGACTTGCTCCTCCCATGTTGTTAGTTGTGGGGGAGGATGTAGCTGTCCACTGCTAGTCCTCTGTACAGCGAGTTGGTGTCTTGCTGCAATGGAATGTACCTTCCCACGTAGGTCGTTCCACCTCTTCCTGATGTCATCCCTGGTTCTTAGGTGCTGTTCCACGGCATTGAGCCTGTCCACAATCCTCCGTCATAGCTCCATCTTCCTAGCAATGGATATCTGCTGCACCTGTGCTCCAAATAGCTGTGGCTCTACGTGGATGATTTCCTCCACCATGACCTTTAGCTCCTCCTCAGAGAATCTGCAGAAGACAAACGGATGCAGTTTCCATTGATCTATACTGGGTACATGCTAGGTTAGCAGGCCTGCAGGTACTGTGCCACACTCTGGATGGACAGACACGATACCTCTGTGTCTAAATACCTACTATCTTACTGAGGTCGTAGGTGATCCATTCCTCTTGACATACCTTCCTGATTCCACACTGGCAGCAGTAGGTGGGCCTCCAGGCTTAAAGCAGAATAGCATAGAAGCATAGAAGGTTACAACACCTTATCTCTTGATCCAGAGTAACAGAGGAAGAACCTCTGTTTGTAGAAATCTATATATTGTTTTTCCAACTGTCTTTTACACAAGATCATCGCTAACCATGACAACCAGTTGGGCTTTTATGTCCAATCACATGTCCATCTTACGGAGGTTCTTCCTCCTGGTTGGCGTGTTCTGTAAAAGTCTGGGGATGTTGGGCTCACCTGACCAGAGAAATTGATTAAGGATGACTTCATTGTCTCCTTTCTCTATTTACTTGTGGTTAGACCCATACTGGCTCTTCAGCGCTCCTCTCCTAGACTAGGATATCTGGCACACTGTAGTCCGAGAGCAACCCTGGTAGAACATGCAGTCTCATTCTTCGTGAACGGTTAAGGCTTGTCTTGACCTTGCCCATGCCATTAAGACAAGATGTGGAGCAGGGAAGGTTTCTGCCTTTGTTGCTTGCAAGGAGCTTGTCGCCAAAACAGTACAGGCTCTCTGCGCAACCAGCAGGGCTGGGGGGGTTGGGTTCCTCATTTTAGCTGGGAGGGGGAGGCAGACGATGCAGGCTTGAATGGAAGATGTTACCTTTTTGGAAGGTAATGTAATTAACCCCTGATACGAGTCGCGGCTCGTGGAGGTTACAGGGGGCGGGGTGGCGCGTGGGTGGACATTAATAACATATAAAAAATCAATTAAAAAAACTTACCACTGCGCCGCCAATTCTCTGTTGTCTCCGCACAAGACCAAGCAGGCAAAGGCTCCCAGCCTGTCCTGCGGCCAATCCTGAAGCTGCTTTGATTAGCGGGCAGACTGGGATCCAGTGCCTGCTCTTTCCAGCGCAGAAGCACAGTGCCAGAGAGCACACTGTGCATGTGTGTTTGGCCGGCCTGATACGGCCGGCCAAACATACATGCGCACTGAGGGGATTGCACAGTGCACTCCCTTCAGTGCTCATCATCCCACATGCCCCTCCCCTTTGACAAGGAAAGGATAATGTACTTTGTTTATTATCCTTTTCTTGTGAAAGGCTTTGCAGCGGTTGCTGCTGGTGGGGGCGACGCTCCTCTGCCATAGCGGAGGAGCCGCCACTGCGTGATACTCCACAACAAACGAGGAATTGCTATACCCCTACATGTGGCAAAGACAGGAATCTTAATTTGTGAGAATCAAATAGTTAATAAATCTTACAGTGGTTCTCCCCCTCTTGGGAAAGTCTTCACAGTAAATTCCAATGTTCACTCCCGTGACATTGCAATATCATACTACTATTGATTACAGGTCGGTGTGTGAAATGGGTTGTAGAAAGGTGCATCCTTAAGTCCAAGTGGGACAGGTATATTTCATATCTAGCTCTATATACTGCCTGCCTCTGTCGTTGCCCTCTGAGTCTATTTGTTTCTCTGTTTCATTTATTTCTCTGTTACCTTTGTGAGTTTAACTTTCTCATTCCTCAATCTCATCCACCTCTCTTTCCACTTCAGTTTACTTTCTATCTCCGGTTTCACTCTTTTTCTTTTCATTTTTTTGTATGCCCATCCTACCTCTGTCTGCCTTTGCACCCACTCCTCCTCTTTCATCATCTTTCTAATTTCTGCTCTTCACCTTCGACTCTTCATACTTAATTATTTATATCTCTAAATTATATCTGTTTAGTTTTCTATATTTTTCTCTTCTCTCTCTTATTTCTCTTGCCTTTCAAATCGCTCTCAGCCACCGCTCTCACTTTCGCATTCTCTCCTGCTCTTCACTCTCCCTTTCGATAACAATATTGTTGTGTCTTGTCTTTACTTGTGTTGCTGTCATGCAGGAACGTGTGATTTGTCGTTCCTCGTGTGATTTTCATACATTTCTAAGTGTGACAATGTATAGCAGTCTAAAATGTTATATATACAGTTATGTAAGGGTCCTGGTAGTTCGAACATTTAAATAGAAAAGCTGAGCAGGGATATCGTCCAATTCGTTTTGTGATGTCTTAAACATTACTACCGAGGCACCCATTACAAGTTACCCAGGGCGTTATCATGGAGTGGGGATACCACTCTGGGAAACTACGGGAAGGCCACTGTCTCTGGACCCAAAACTACCAGTTTAGGAAATACTGAATCTGGCTTTAATGGGTGCATGTCTACACCCTATAAAACCAGGGGTGTAAAAGGGCATTTGCTGTCGGCAGAAGCACAATCCAGCCACTGTCCACCTCCTAAAGTACCAAGAATAAGCAAACGATGCTCCCTTTAGAGATGCTAAACACTCCCCACTCCCCGACGCTCTTCTAGTCCTCAGCTCAACAACCTGTGACTTACACAGGACTACGTCCCACACATATTAACAACCTGCTCAGAACAGGAAGTACATTTCAGTGCTTAATTCCTCACCGTCAGGGAAAACCTGTGTTAAAGGACCCGGTAATTGTGAATTTGAAAGACTATTGTCCGTTCAAAGAAGTTTACCTCAAGTTTCCTGTAAACCTAAGGTGATATACCGGCCTCATTCATTAATAATTGCCTTGTATCTCCCCACAGAGCTAACAGGGTACTCACTACGTGTTACCTTATAAGGAAGGTTGTTTATATATGCGGTGCCCCACCTGCTGCTTCTATCCTGTGGCATTCTGAGAATACTTTATTTGGTGGTGAAATACTGTGCCCCTGGCCAGACTCAAAGACTCTTCAGTAGTCTTTTGTAAACTGTGGTCGTGTCTACTGACAAAGGAGTTCTTTTGACCGTCTATCTTGGCCTGTGAGAAGATGGACTTGGTGCACTTGAGGCCTGCTTGAAGTTTGAGAATATTTAAGCTTCTTGAAGGGTGGCAAGGGATTTTTCTTCTAGGTTGTGAATTGCTACTTGGCTTATTTACAACCAGATGCCAGGAATGCCACAGTAGAAATCCATGTGTGTTTGCTTTTTGTAAAGAACATTTCCGTGTACCAGTTTTAAGATCTATGGTCCCAATTCGCCAATATTTTACTGTAACTTGCTCTTGTAGGAATATTGAGTTACTTCCAGGATTGTGGTTGGATGATTACACACACAGGCCTGCATCTTTCCATTGTTTTGTCACATTGGTGACATACAGGTGGACATAAGGATTATTTGTGAACATTTCAGGAAATCTTCAGCATGAGTTATTTCAAAGAAAGAGGCAAGAAATGTTCCCATGACGTAGACGGAGATCTTAAATTCATTATTTCTAACCAAGTTGATTACTTTCTTTCACACAAATCTAGACAGTCTTGGCCATTCTTCCCATAGATGGTGAGTTAATTTTGCTGAGTTCAGTTCAATGTGTCCATGAGTGAAAGATTTGAGGCTCAATTAATGTTTTACGGGTGTCTAACATCTCACGTCTTGCAATATTTTTTGTAAGTACTGTTCAGGCCTCTTATGTCTTTGCCTTTTTAGGTCTTGGTTTTTAGGTCTCAAACAGATCAATTGCTTTCAATATACATAGGTTGGGCTTTGCCACTGCCCCTTTCAATCACTGGCTTTCATAAACCAGCCTTTTTCAGACATTGGCTTGGAGGTTGTCTATCACTTCTTGCCTCAGCCCCGTGGAATATTCATATCTCAGTGAATGTATTGGCTGCTTAGATGTACCTTTCCCTTTCATGTTGAGTACTTGCATTCAATAGCACGAGGGACTACTTTACAGAGGAAGGCTTCTCTGTCTGTTCCTGCTTGCTATAATGTACTTCTACAGCATGCGTTAGACCTTATTGTACTGCGGCATATCAAGGCTAGGAATATCATAGTATACTAATATTACGGACAGAACATTCAGGGACAAAATATCGAAAGGTAAGCACATACCGAGGAATTATAGATTCACCATTCTTAACTCCATATCAATGCACCTTGAAGATACATATATTGCCAAAGTACATTTATGGACAGATACGAATAGAAAATCTACACTTACTTGCCTTACAATATTTTTTCATTCAATATTGTGTCCACAATATTTGTTACAATCAAAATTCCTCCCACAATAATCTGGGGGCATGACCTTTAGACCTCTTGCGTTTTCCAATGCTTGTTTTATTTTATTACATCTATCGGTGATAATTTTCTGACGAGATCTAGTTTGGATATTGAACTTTTATGTGTGCTGTTAGAACCATAAAGCTGTCACTTCTGGTAATGCATATTATAAGGCTGAGGGAGAGTATTGTCCTGTCACCTATCACACTGAGTGCTTTTACTGAGTTTGTCAGGTTTTTCCGCATCCAGCTTTACCCTGGCAATTGGCAGAGTGCATTTTCCTGTGTATGTCCATCTCAATGCGGATCCTGTAATTGCCATGTTTCCTGAAGGTGTAATTGCAGCTACACATTGAAAGGCATACTGACTGGCATACACTCCTGGCTGCATGTGCTGCATTTGCAGTACAAACTTGACTGTGTTGGGCGTTTGATTTTTGAGGGCCTGATGTGAGCTCCGACGCTAAAGATTGTTAGAAGTGCAGATGAGAATAAACATTGTACTTCAATCACATCGAATGCTTGTTGTGGCTAACTAACACTGTGTAACAGAATTACACATGTTGAACAGTTCTGAGGTATAGCTGAAATTGAAGGTGGTTGAATAAGATATTGCAAACCTGAACCTTAGGCTGAACACTATTTCGGGTATCAACTATTTTATTGCAATGTTTGGATCTGAGTTGGAAATATTATTACCCAAAATACAACACATTCCACTTTACTTTCATATTACTTTTGGTCAGCAGAGAATGAAAATGAATTTACTGAATGTTTAATTTGTTTAAAAAAAAAAGAAAACACAATAATTGCAAGGACCCAAACATATTTTTTTGAGCCTGCTGTAGAATTCCGTGGCTGAGTAGTCTTGATTCAGACTCATGCCTCTTTCTTTCACCACCCCAAACTTCCTGTCTCGATTTCACCCTTGCAGGTTGTTTTTATCCCAGCTTTCTCACTTTGTCACTGTTTTCTTATCGTCTGTCGTTATTTTTTTCTCTCTAATTTCTGTCTTTCTCTATTTTGCTCTTAGTTAAAGTCTCATTATGAAAATTGAGTCACAGTCCCCAAAATGAATGAGAGTGCCCAGCATCTGGAATCATCAGCACAAATTAAGCACTGGATTACAACCCATCATTTTCAAAGTTTACCAGTTGTTACTGGTGAAAGATGTTTACATCAGTAAAGGTCATACAAACATGTATTGTCATGTATTGTCATCCAGTGATAGAGTTAGAGTGTAAGACAAGTCAATGGCAGGGAATAAGGAACTTATTATGTGATAGGGCAGTATTGGGTATGACCATGGGCTCCAGTTCTTCCTTAAAGCATGGAAATGTCTTAAACCAATTCTAAATTGACGGGAAGATTATGCCAAAGGTTGGGGGAAGAGAAAGTAGCCAGTTTTCTTAGTTTCTTTCTTTTTAAATCAGAGACAACTAGGCCCAGATTGTGGTAGGTGACATGCAATGCTTAGCATCAAAATGCAAGGGTTGTAGCACAGGTATGCCCATGCACCGCCCATGTAACTCCCCCTTGACGCAAAGTAACGCAAAGTAGCGCTTTGTGCTGCTTTCAGTTACTTTGCCACAGAAACCAATGCAAATACCTATTCGCATTGCTTCGTGAATGCCGAAAAACCTTCAGCATTAAAAAAGTAATGCTAAACCAATGATAAACCTTTGAGAATCTGGGCCCTAGTCCGAGCAACCAGAGAGGGAATGTTTTCCCAGGTAGATTGGTGTTTTAGGTCGGCATCAGCATAGTACTAAGGCAACTGTCAGCCATAAAGGGTTCCCAGTACGCCACTAGAAAACATCTTGTCTGCAGCAAAATACTATGGGCTTCGTTATGAGTTTCCTGTTATCTCTACAGGAAGGTACCGGGGTCGGAATCTAAGACAACAGGTTTTCAAGTGTTTTCCCACGAAATGAGAAATAACAGGCAAACCTGTAAAAACCAATTCCAGTTGTGCATGGTTTTCAGCATTCTGGTGTAAACCAACAGGTACAAATCTACAGCCAACTACCACTTGCTTGTAACAGGTCGTAAATAGGTGGGGGCCTTTTGTTTCTGTGGGGGTTGGACAGGGGTGGGATGCGGGAGAGCAGGTTAATTTTTTAGGCCCAGCATAACAGCGCGCAAGCGCTGCTTTTCGACATGTGGTAATCTATTTTGTGGGCTTTAACCATGCCCATCTCAGTCCCATCACTTTCATTCATTCCTGGGTCTGACTTTCAAAAATCCATTGATGTCGTTGGTCAATGCTTTACGCTTGTCCCACCTTGAGGCTGTTTTGTTACCGCTGTGGAGATTAAGGGCCAGATGTAGCAATTTCTGAATTTGCGATCCGGAAATTGCGAGTCGGTGCGACTCGCAATTTCCGAATCGCAAATTCGATTGCAGAACGGTGTCTCAGACACCGTTTGCGAATCGCTATGGGGTCGCAAAGACCCACCTCATTAATATTAATGAGGTGGGTCGCATTTTGCGACCCCATAGCGATTCCCTGCACTCACAGGGATGGTGGCCTGCTGCAGACAGCAGACCGCCATGTCTGTGACTGCTTTTTAAATAAAGCAGTTTTTTTTTTTGTATTGCAGCCTGTTTTCCTTAAAGGAAAACGAGTTGCAATACAAAAAAATAATGGAACCATTTGGTTTCGTTTTTTCAGAGTAGGAAGTGGTCCACTGGACCACTGCCTGCTCTGAAAAAAATTTTTGGGCAACATTCACAAAGGGGAAGGGGTCCCATGGGGACCCCTTCCCTTTTGCGAATGGGTTACCACCAGTGTGACACTAGTGGTAACTGTGAGTTGCTTTGCGACCGCGTTCGCGGTCACAAAGCAATTTAGCATTGCGGTGCGAGTCGCAAATAGGAAGGGGACACCCCTGGATTATCGCACGATCAGTCAGATAGCTTTGTGTTGGTGCACTGTTTTTCTTTTTGCCTCGCCGCTTAGCTCATGGCAGTATGTTGTTACTTCAACATCCTTGGTTTGGGCAGTCCGGGAATAAATATTTTTTTTAATAAAGCGCTTTGTAATACAGGTTCTGCCATTTCAAGGTTCTGCAAAGCAGGTGCCATGCTTAACAAAATAGCTGTAATTCATTTGCATCGACCTTGCAGAGATGAAGAGGTGAAAAAGCTACATCAGGATTTTTTGCAGTTTCAGGTTTTTTTGCAGTTTTATGAAGCACAAAGTTGACATGAACGTATTGGAGGGCTTTATTAATTTTTTTAAGTTTTATGTAGCGCGAATTCGCTACAAAGTTATTACAGCACTTTACATGAGCACCGGTTACATTATAACAAGAACACATTATTTTTTGGCAGCAAGGGGAGATTAGGTGATTTGCCCAGAATCACAGGATGTTGAGCCGGTGTCAAGACTCGAACAGTGTTCCCCACCTCCAAGGTTGGCAGCTCTGGCTCTTCTCCACAGCCTCTCTTCAAGGGTTCTTTGGTGTGTGTTGGGACAGTCTGGGAATAACTCATTTTTTAAATATTGCGCTTCGTAATACAGGTTCTGCCATTTCATGGAGGTGCCATTCTCAACAAAATCGCTATAATTCATTTGCATCAACCTTGTATAGATGAAGAGGTGAAAAAGCTATGTCAGAATTGTAACCAGTCATTCTCGTTCTGTCAAAACCTCTGCAGATGGTGCAGTAACCAGCTTACTTGAGTTTAGCTTAATACTAGGCGATAGCACATGCTCTTGATAACCTCAGGGGGAGGGAGGTCACTAACCAAGCACCATAGGCTAGTTCTAAGCAAGAAGATGGTTAAAGGTGTTGTCTCCAAAATGGTGGAAAAGAAGTCATAACTCCACACCCAAGCACTTCACAGCCTCGACCTTGAGAGCAAAAAACATCAAGCCTTTGGATGTAAATTGGCCTTCTCCAAATAGAGTTCAGTTAGTGCGAACCTGATACAAAGTTATTGCTGCTCTTTACATGAGCACAGATTACATTACACAAAATCACCTTCCTTTTTGGTAGCAAGGGGAGATTGAGTGATTTGCCCAGAATCACAGGCTGTTGAGCCGGGGCCGAGACTCAAACCGTGTTCCCCAGCTCCAAGGTTGGCAGCTCTGGCCCTTCTCCACATCCTCTCCTCGAGGGTTCTTTGTCTGGTGTGTGTTGGGGCAGTCTGGGAATAGCTCATTATTTTTTATATAGTGTTTGGTAATACAGGTTCTGCCATTTAATAGCTCTGAAAAGCAGGTGCTATTCTTAATGAAATCCCTATAATTCATTTGCATCGACCTTGCAGAGATGAAGAGGTGAAAAACCTATGTCAGAATTGTAATCAGACATTCCCATTCTGTCAAGACCTATGCAGTGGGTGCATTATCCAACTTACTCGATTAGAGCTTATCACTAAGCGATAGCACGTGCTCTTGATAACCTCCAGAGGGTCACTAACCAAGCACAATAGGTTATTTCTAGGCAAGAAGAGGGCGAAAGGTGTTGTCTCCAAAATGGTGGAAAAGGAGTTGTGACTCCAGACCCAAGGACTTCACAGTGTGTGACCCGGTGCTGAGACTCGAATCGTGTTCCCCAGCTCCAAGGTCAGCAACTCTGGTCCTTATGCCACATCCTCTCCCCTAGGTTTCTTTGTCTGATGCTTGTTGGGGCAGTCTGGGAGTAACTTGTTTTTCTATTTAGATTTTGGTGATACAGGTTCTGTGTTTCATAGCTCTGCAAAGCAGGTGCCGTTCGTAACAAAATCTCTATCATTCATTTGCTTCTGTTGTTCTCTTTGTATGCAGTCAATGTTTTTAAAAGTTAGCCTGGTTTTGCCAATGTAGAGGAATAATTCCTTAAACGGTTTAACACATAAATATATGGCTGGCCCCTTTTCTTTGCTCCTAACAGTTTGACCCCCCTCATTCTCCTGATTGAATGCCACAGAGGTGCCTCTTTGTGGCTTGTTTGGTGCTGTAAAAGTTTAGGTAAACATATTAGAAAGGGTTGTATCTCTAGGGTATCACTGCCAATCTGTAAGAGTGAGGCAAAAACACTTCCAAGTGGGCGGCATTGTTGTGTCCTCGCTCCTGCAGGGACAGGCCTGAGTGGGGTTGCTGCGGCACCTGGCAATCATCCACTACACTTTAAATCAAAACACATAGGTAAAAGACATTGTAATTTACAACAACAATAGCTCTACCACCCACAAATGTGAGACCTATTACATTGCAAATGCTTGTCGTTTGAGAAGGAGGAGCTTCTTCTGCTCATCTATGTAGGCTCAGTAGCGGTATGCAGCCCCTGCAGTTTCACAGGGACCACCACTGAGTCTGGTGTCTCTGGGCCTGTAATTATCAGTCTAGAGTGCGAGGGCTCAATAATTTCAGGAATTGAGAGATCAACAAACTAATAATGACCCGTGGTGTATATCCCGGGGGATACTTTTCTGTGCCATTCATAACGGGGTTGTACATCAAATAAGCGCTAAGAAAAAATGGAGGTTGTTGTGTGCATTACAAGGATGGCACATGTTTTATCAGGATACAGGCAAATATTTAATTACTTTTCATTGAAAAAAGAGGAGCCTACATATTTTTGTGCTAATACCGTTGCATTGAATTATAACATTCAAAATAACTTCCTCCTTTTTCCCAATTATGTGTGTTAGCAGCGCATAAGAAGTGCTGGTACAATATGCCATTTTCCTTCTAAAATGTATTACAAACTGTCGTGCATTTAACAGCCACGTATAAACAAACTTGACTTTCCCCAGCTTTCCCAGGAATGAGTGAGCTAAATTTGGCTGAAACTAAATTCGACACCAGCACAAAGTGTCAAGCAACACTCGCGTGTGGCCCAGGAGGGCAGATAAAGGAGTCAATGACATGGAAGGTGCAGCGCAGAACGTGGGTTGCAGAACGCTCGACCCTCAGTAAGGCCCGGAGGGTCATAGTTTAGGTTCGCATTTTTGGCAAGACATGTATGTGCATTCTGTTCTCAGCACAGATAAGCCTTTATCAGTTTTCCCCCAGTGCAACTTTGTACCGGTGTCTTCAATGAATATAAATACATTTCTGTATAGATTCTCAGCTACCTTTCGGTCTGTTCCACAAAGCTTTTTATCTGGGTAAGTCTAATTTCCAAACTGCAAATAACATACTTAACTAGTCCACAACTCATTTGATAACGCAAAAACTATTTGTGGGTATTCTCAAACCATTTTCTGAAATGTTCCCACTTTGGAAACATTTGAAGGTTTCCTACTATTAAGGGCACAAGTAGGCTAATTCCCAGAGTGGGAAGGAAATTAAATAGCTCCCTATCCACATTTGGTGGGGTGTGCGGGAAAGAGCTTTCTAAAGAAAATACAATTTAAAAAAATTAACTGATGTGTGACTCTGCAGCTGTCTTCGAGAGAGAAAGACACCATGATCCTGCCTAAATGGAATCACTAGCTGAGTCAGAACTCATCCTGAGCAAACATCCCAGAAGCCATTTCGAAATGAACAGAAACCTGCGATTATTCAGACTTCCAGTGCTATGGAACAACTCTTTAGAGTTTGAAGTCACCTGGTAGTGAAAGGTGTGGGCACACAAACGGCAACAAGTCTGTATGAATGTGATATTTATATAGAAGAAACCAGTGGCGGCTTGCAGAGTGCAGAAGAGGCGGGGCGACACACGGAGGGGGGAATAACAATTGAAATAATAAAAATAAAAAAACACTTGGGGCCAGATGTAGCAAACACATTGCGACTCGCAAACGGCGAAAATCGCCGTTTGCGAGTCGCAAATGCTTGTTTGCTATGTAGAAATGCATTTTGCGAGTCGGAAGCGACTCGCAAAATGCATTTCCGAGTCGCAAATAGGAAGGGGTGTTCCCTTCCTATTTGCGAGTCGCAGTGGTATGCAATTCCATTTACGACCGCGTACGCGGTCGCAAATGGAGTCGCAGTTACCATCCACTTGAAGTGGATGGTAACCCACTCGCAAACGGGAAACCTTCCCCTTTGTGACTGGACCCAAAATTATTTTTTCAGAGCAGGCAGTGGTCCAAAGGACCACTACCTGCCCTGAAAAAATCCGAAACAAAAGGTTTCGTTTTTTTTTTCTAAGTGCAGCTCGTTTTCCTTTAAGGAAAATGGGCTACACTTGGAAAAAAAAAACTGCTTTATTGAAAAGCAGTCACGGACATGGGGGTCTGCTGTTCCCAGCAGGCCTCCATCCCGTGAGTGCCCTAAGTCGCTGTGGGGTCGCAAATTGCGACCCACCTCATTAATATTAATGAGGTGGGTCTTTGCGACCCCAGAGTGTCTGAGACACCTTTCTGCATAGCAAATTGCGACTTGCAATTTGCGAGTCGCACGGACTCGCAAATTGCAAGTCGCAATTTGCTTCTTACCTACATCTGGCCCTTACTTCCTCGCCGTCATGCTGCTCCACTCTGCTCCTCTGTCTTATTGCTGCAGGCACAGGCTCCCAGCCTGCCCTGCAGCCAATCCTGAAGGTGCTCAAAGCAACGCCAGGATTAGCTGGGAGCACCCAGCCTGTGCAGGCTCTCTCTAGCCCAGCAACTGCCCGCCCCTTTCAAAGAAAACGATAACAAACATGGCTTATTATCATTTTCTTTGAAAGGTTTTGCAGCTGCCGCTGCTTGCAGAGGGGTAACACTCCTACACCCTAATGGAGTAGCTGCCCCTGGAACAAGCCTAGCTGATGGACAGCAGGGCACTATGGTGTGTCAAAGACAAAGACACAGGGACAGATTTAAGGAAACATGATGGTACATGTTGCTGCGCCAAATTTGGCAGCATTGCGCACCTTCATTTTCACAACTCAGGGATGCGCCATATTTAATAGAATATGGCGCACCCCTCGTTGCACCCTGTTAACACCACCCCTGGGGTGGCGTTAGATTTTGGCACTGCCTAAGCTCCACGAAAACTCATAAATCTGGGGCAGCGTCAAAATGCAAAGCAGCACCCACTGCACACCCCTTCCATGCAAAGTGCTGCATGTGAAGGAGCTGTATTTACAAGGTGCAGTTTTTTGTGCCTTAACGCCACCTTGTAAATACGGTGCAGTGCATAGCGTCACCGTAGTGTCACTAAAAGTGACTCTCCAGTGGCACTAGGGGCTCTTAAATATGCCCCACAGTTGCTGTGATTCTCTGGCTAGCCAGTTTCTAAGAGTAAAAGTGGACTGGTTCTGCTTTATGATTTACTATTCATTAAAGACCAGTTTTCAGCTTGTTCCTACTTTTGAGCTGCATTGGGGTAGTCCGAATTCATGGCATATTGACATTCCAGATCCTGGATGAAGATGGTCAATGAGTGTTGCCTTGTTTTATCTTTTTTGCACTTTGTCTCCAGTCAGAGTGAATCCAAGTGACTTGGCACTCGGTGAACTTCAGAATTCTGGTCCATCTAGGTTTATATTTTTAAGCCAGGTTTAGATTTCTTGTTGCATTTCTTGTTGCATGTTCTTCATTAAGAATAATATGAATTCTGTTTGGGTGAGTTCTTGAAAGGTGCTTGGTGCCTCTGTACAGGATATGGGGCGGGCAGTGTTTGATATGTTGTATGGCTGCAGCTGAGGAAACTGTAAAAAGAGACTGTGAAAGCCAACCTTGGCATCTCGTCATCAACTGTGAGTCCTTATTATCTTGAGCTCCTGAGCTGCACTCAACTTGTTTTGTGCCATTGTGCATGAATCTCCCTGTGAAAATGAGCTTGACCAGAGTTTCTCATCCCATGACAGTAGATAAAGGAAGAGTATGCATGGTCTTGGTAGGAAAGTTAGACAGAGACTTCCTGATACCAAGATGCACAGCTAGAAGGCTTTGTGACTTCTGGATGCAGGAGACAGTGAGTAACGCTGAATGTACCTAGGTGGTGTTGTACTCTATCAGCACTGTTGCAATATTGACCTACGCATGTTTTGAAACCATATTATTAACTCTGAACTGTCACTCTGTAAGTAAATGTCATGTCTGCAATATAGATCTGTAATGTATGTGTAGGTCAGTGTTTGAGGGTCGAAAATGTGACTTGCGACCTACCTAGATCAGTGTGATGTGGGTGTTCTGGTCTTCTTGTGACGTGGATGGACGATTTTCTCTTATGAGTAAAAATGTAGATTTTGCAGAATACCTATCGTGTGATGAATCTTCTCAAGCATTCATTGAGAGGTTGGAATTTCTCAGTTGAAGCTACCATACAATTGATTAAACTATCATTACCATTAGAAACTAAACGGTCATCTGATATTTAGTTTTTCCTTAAAGTTCCTTATTATGTTTGGATTAACAGCACACTTTTGTGAAAGAGATATTGTTGCCAATTCTTTAAAATGTAGAGTGGGCTTTAGCTCTGTGCAGAGGGATTTATAACTCTCTTACCTAATTCTTTTGGCTATTTGGAATATCATTCCATCTTCCAGAAGCACTTCCACTGAAATGCTTGATGGGCTATTTTACATCTGAAAAGTACACATAGGGCTGATTACAACCATGGCAGATTGGATACTCTGGGGGTCATTCTGACTCCCGCCGGCGGCGGTAACCGCACGCCCGGCTGGAGCCGCCGAATGACCGCGGTCAAATGACGCGGCGGCCATTCTGGCTTTCCCGCTGGGCTGGCCCAGCGGGAAAACGCCTTCAACGAGGAAGCCGGCTCCGAATGGAGCCGGCGGAGTTGAAGGCGTGCGACGGGTGCAGTGGCACCCGTCGCGATTTTCCGTGTCTGCTTGGCAGACACTGAAAATCAATGTGGGGCCCTGTTAGGGGGCCCCTGCAGTGCCCATGCTATTGGCATGGGCACTGCAGGGGCCCCCAGGGGCCCCACGACGCCCGTTACCGCCATCCTGTTCCCGGTGGTGAAAACCGCCAGGAACAGGATGGCGGTCGGAATCCCAATGGCGGCGCTGCAAGCAGTGCCGCCGTGGAGGATTCCCTGGGGCAGCGGGAAACCGGCGGGACACCGCCGGTTTCCCGTTTCTGACCGCGGCGGTAATGCCCATGGAAGCACCGCCAGCCTGTTGGCGGTGCTTCCGCGGTCGTTGGCCCTGGCGGTCGGTGACCGCCAGGGTCAGAATGACCCCCTCTGTCACAAATGTGACGGATATCATGCTCACTGTTTTACAACTTCCATAGGATATAATGGAACTTGTAATACAGCGGGCGGGATATCTGTCATGTTTGTGATGAACTATCCCATCTGCTAAGGTCGTAATCAAGCCGTTAGTGTCTGATTTTGACTTTGGCCAATGGAACAGTGCATGTCAGGATGGAAGAGGACATCACCTCAGCCATCCCTCCGGCCAGATTTACAGATATTCACCAGCACAGTGGTCATCTCTGTACACTGCAGGGAACGGTTGTCATGTTGGTTCCTTTCAATGGAAAGTTTGGTGGACAGCTGCTGTCAGTTTTGAAGGCCATCCAACGAGAAACGTGTCAGCCCCTGAGCCTGCACAGAGCAGTGTTAGTTTGATGGGGACCTGCTGGGAAGTGGAGGAGTTGGCGCCCTGCACTGCCAACCAGATGCAGCACCCAGGTGCCTGAGTGGGCATTGGCACCCTGAGCTAAAAAAGAAACAGCATGAGGTCGCATAAAGGCAAAAAAAGACATCAGAAGCCTGTAATTAAATATGTACAGTCACTTGTAGCTGTTGACAATGTTTCTGTCCATGATACTATTGCAGTCACCCCCGAGGCACCGTTTTCAAAGCTTGTGGAATTGGCAGATGCCACTTCTGGGGGTGAGGATTACCCATCCGATATTGTATTGGATCATCCGAGATCTGAGGGACAGCTGAAGATCCTTTCATAGAACATTGCCCAAATACATAGTAAACTGGCCAACCCACTATGGGGTGCCTATATTGATTCTTTTCATTTCTCTCTGTTCCAGTAGACCTCTGCTTTAGAACCACCTAATTGGTCAGGCTATGTTACCTCTGCAGTTGATTCATTCCCTTCCTCATTTGGTCATCCCTTGGGGTGCCTTCTGAGAGCCTTCTAACATAGGTCAAATTATCTCTTAATTGAGCTATTGAGCAATTGCTAATCAAGCAGCCAGATTTTCTAGGACTAACTGCTAGGACTAGTAATGGATCCATCATTAACATCTAGAACATCTACGTTCGTAGTGTGGCTCATAAAAGTATTTCCCCAACATTAAGCATCTTAGACTATCATCTAGAGGCATTATTTTATGAACCTAAGCTTATCCTTGGGAGTGATTTTAATACCACATTTGAGCCCCTGGATGTCAGGAATAAGGCCAGGCGCGGTCCAGGTCTTGCCCAAAACTATGCTGCGCGACTGTGAAATGCTTTATGCGCACCACTTGTCATCCCCTCTTGTTCCAAAGGTGACCATCAGCGTTGTCTGCCCTGTAGTAAAGCTCATAGAGGCGCAGGCTCAGGACATTGGTGGACAAGACGCACTTCTATTCTATGAAGGGACTACAATTCCCATGTTTTTAGAGGCAGCAGCCACACCCAAGCACGTTACTCACTATATTGAAGACTTCGATGCAGCCAGACCTCATGGGGGTTTCTCTGGAGAAGAGCAAACTTCCTGAATGGCAGAGTGTCATCCAACCGAAGTATCCTTGTTTTCCATGGTGCTTTCAAAAAAACAAGTAGGTCGTACTCGTAGCGGTAAGGCCTTGCTGAATCCAAGTTTGAAGGAAGTCATTACTTCCAAAAGGTAAAGCGCCCCTTAACATAACGAGCAAAGTGTTTTCAGTTTCTAGAGTACAGCGGCTTTGGCGCAACGATCAAAGGCATTTCAGAGCACAGGTGTAAAGCGCTCTTTGCACAGCAATTCAAGCGATTCAGTTCACAGATGTAAAATGCTTTTGGCACAACAATTCAAGCGCTTCAGTTCACAGATGAAAAGCGTTCTTGGCACGGCAGTTTCAGTTTACAGATGTAAAGCGCTCTTGGCACGGCAATTCAAGCGCTTCAATTCACAGGAGTAAAATGTTCTTGGCACAAACAATCAAAGTAATTTAGGCCACTTGAGTAAAAGCGCCCCCTTAGTATAATGAGCATAGCGCTTTAAGGCAAGATAAGTAAAATCGCTTCCTGGTATTATAAGTAAAGCGCTTCAAGTTCAATGAGTAAAAATCTTTTCAGTCTTTATAGTTGTGAATGTGAAAGTATTTTTTGGAGATAAGCAAATCATAGTTTTCATTGTTCTTTGAGAAGCTTAAGATGTGAAAAGCATATTTAATTCTTTGAGATTTTCTAGGTCATGGTCAACGGTTTATGTTGAGAATGCAGAGATGTTACAGAATTGATATTCTGAGTGTAATCATAGTCTAAAGCTCTTGCCATCTCTTGTTTCTGAGGTCGTACTTTATTCTTGTTCCATGTTTCAAAGAAGGGGCTGTGCCCTCATGTCAAAAGGGGTCGCCATCTAATATCTCGGAAATGCATTTAGTCAAGAGTCTATTGATAAGTTGCATGTCTATGAATGAATAAATACATATTGTTCTAACCTATTCTTTTCAGATCTCTCTCCCTGCTGTTCCCTACCCTAATCCCCTTCCCCCGACTGGCTTCACCATAACTCTGTGCTATAATAGCTTTCTGAGTTGGTGACGCCGGAAGGTGGGCCTTTTGTTCAGCAACATGCAGATCCCGAGGAAAGGACACTGTGACACTGGATTACATTTCCTTGGTGACTGAACCGGAAGACAAAGCTATGACCATTCCAGAGCTCAATGCTTCTCCCTTAGAATCTTGTTCTGCTGTGGACACATAGGGGGTCATTCTGACCCTGGCGGTCATCGACCGCCAGGGTTGACGACCACGGAAGCACCACCAACAGGCTGGCGGTGCTTCCTTTTGTATTCCGACTGCGGCTGTGAAGCTGCGGTCGCCCAGCTGGGTCTGGCGGTTTCCCGCCGGATTACCCCCGGCTGGGAGAATCCTCCATGGCGGCGCTGCTTGCAGCGCCGCCATGGGGATTCCGACCCCCTTCCCGCCAGCCTGTTTCTGGCGGTTTTTACCGCCAGCACCAGGATGGCGAGAACGGGTGTTGTGGGGCCCCCTAACAGGGCCCCAGAAAGATTTTCACTGTCTGCATTGCAGACAGTGAAAATCGCGACGGGTGCAACTGCACCCGTCGCACCCCTGCAACTCCGCCGGCTCCATTCGGAGTTGGCTTCATTGTTGCAGGGCCTTTCCCTCTGGGCCGGCGGGCGCTCCTTTGGCGGGCGCCCGCCGGCCCAGCGGAAAAGCCGGAATGGGCTCCGCGGTCTTTTGACCGCGGAGCGGCCAAGTGGCGGTTCCCGTTTGGCTGGCGGCTACCGCCGCCAGCCAAACTCGGAATGAGGGCCATAATTCTCTCTGTTTGAGATCTCTCATAGGGTCTGGACATCCATTGATAGAACAGTTTCCTACAAGGGCAGGATGTCCACATTTAACAGGAGGCTATGACAGAGGAGAATTGATTATATACTGTTATCTCTTGACTTTTGGATCTGGATGGTGGATTTCTGTGTTACAGATAGAATAGAGGGCATCATAATCCACTTTCTTTAACTCTCAAAGAAAGGCTGATACTACATTCTGACCAGACCAAGTCCTCCAGGGATGGTATTATCAGGAATTCCAGGAGGGTTCTCACGTTGTTTAAAATTAGTTCCAAACCGCTTGCTTTAATTTAGAATTCCTCTTATATAATGCTTTCGCCATCTGTGGATCAGATCTGCATGATCTAGCTATTCTTAACATCCATAATTATCTATTCAGCTCTTTAGGTAGTCTTTTCCAGGTTGTGGCAGGCTCTGGCAGCACAAAATGAGCTACCACAGAGGCAGCTCCATGTTTTACAAAGTATTGCAGATGGGCTAAAAGTAGTTGCTAAAAGCATTTAGATCTTTAAGTTCACAATGAATTTGCGAAGCTAGATGTCACTATAAAGGAGTTAGAGATGAGTTAAAAGCCATGGGAGGAACTAAATTGGTAGGATTTGTTGGAGGCTTCCAAAAGGAACGATCTTTCTTCCTTCTGGCAAATAATTGCCCAAGGTAGTTTGAAGGTTTGTACCCCAACTATCCATCACACACACAGTATGTACGGTATAACATTTTTCCAATCTTTATTGAACATCTTACTCAGACCAGTCATCTTGTGTTATTGACCCGCGTTCTGAGGGCAACAGTGATCTTGTGAAGCCAGGGTTGATATCTTCTCTCTAGAAGATACTAAAGTAGCGATCATGTCCTTGAAGCCTGAAAAGGCTCATGGACTTGACTGCATTCTTGGTGACTTTATCATTCTGAAATTGAGATCTGGGTCCCATACATTAACATCTTGTCAAATACAATCATGGAGGGTGCTTCTCTATCAGAGTCCTGGAGAGGAGTTGTTATTATATCGATTTTCAAAAAGATTGGACCCCAGTAACACTAGGCCTAGCAGCTTTATTGATAGCCTACAGAAGGTGCTCTGCTGACAGGTTTTAGCTAAACTTAATGGGCGGATTACTGATAATGACATCCTTTCACCATTTCAGGCTGGGTTTAGATTCAAGGTGGGAACTGTAGATCAAGTCCTTAGATTTTTCTCGATACTATGGAAATACATTAAGATCCTGAAGGACCACCTATATGTACCTTCAATGACATGAGAGCTGCTTTTGATTTTGTCCCTAGAACTTGTCTTTGGTGCAGTCTTAGATCAATGGGGGTTCACCCCTATTTGGTAGGGATCTTGATGAGGCTGCACAAGGATGATTTTGCCCAAGTACAATGGGGGAAGGATGGGGAGTTAACTGAGAGTATAAAGTTACACATGGAGTGCGACAGGGATGCATCCTCACACCAATATTTTTCTCTCTGTTTATTAATGATGCATTTGATCATCTCCTTGACTGCACCCATGACACCGCCAAAGTTGGTGGTGTCCCCATACGAGGCCTATTTCTTGCAGACGACAAGCTGATCATCTCAAGACCCCTTCTTGGACTCCAGAATTTACTAAATCTCTTTGAAGGTACATAAATTCAGACTAACAGTGGAATGCAGAGAATGATAGCTCCACTGGTAAGTTCCTGTCCATTAAACCTTCCTCACAGTTGAATTGTGCCTTGATGAGGTCACACCACAGTGGGCCAAAACACTTTATATTAAATTTAGGCTTTGCATGCTAGGATTGAATAGTTATACCTATAAATGGAGCAAGGAGAGTATTGCCACTAAAGTTAAAAAAATGTGCCCCATATGTTTCAATCATGTGGAAAACATAGAACACACTTTGTTAAGTTGCCCATTGTATTCTCGTTCTACGCAAAATAGATGAAACTTTATTGTCGGAACCTGGGGGTTCTAGCACTACCTACAGCCTTTCGAATTATGAGTTCAGACAGAAGGAGACTACCAGTATTTTGCTTGAGCAAATTTTTATTAGCAGTGGGTGTGACTCTGAAAAGACTGGGTCTTCTGCTTTAGAGTAAATCTGCTACTTCCTTGCACTTTATACAAAATAGGCTGATCCGGGGGCCGTGGCGGGATCCACTTGCACTTGCTGATTGAAACAAGAGATGTTTGTTATATTTGATTCTTGAGGGACAGGCAATGTGATGCCTGTGAGTTTTGTCTTGAAATTCTAATGAGTGTATTTATGAACTTTATGATTTATTTTATCTCATGTAATTGCATTTATGGTCTGTGACTGAAATAAAGTATTTGCACTACTAAAAAACATGTACAGTCTGCCCAGCTCGCTAAAGCAACCCATAAGCCCTGAGGGGTTCATAATTTGTATATTTGTTTTTGTGGTGCCAATTGGTGGGCAAGGGCACCACCAATGAGTAAAGGGATGTTCTGAAGGCTGCCAGGAGTGCAATTGCCCCACCAGAGTCCTATACAAGTTTTCTCCATTGTTGCCCCAAGTCTCCCAGAGGGTTATATTTATGATCACAGGAAAGGTTTTCATTGTTTCCCAAAGCACTTCATGTGTTTTTCTTTTGGTACACATGATCTTGAGTGTGGGTATTTCTGTTGGTGGGTTCTAAAGCTGCAGCATGCTAAGTGTAGAAGAAAAGCTCATGTACCTATTGAATTGAGATGATATTGCTTTATTAACAACAACAGTACTGACAGTGTAATGATACATGGTTTAATTAATGTCATAAAAAGGTTTTGTTGATGAGTTCTACATCAAAGTAGAGTACATAATTGCAGGAAGGCTGGTTAGGCTTCACTATGCAATACCCTCACAATACCCCAAATATGATCCCTTTTATTCACAATAATAAATTCCTAACTCATGCCTGGTAGTATGGCAAAGAGCAGTCAGGCTTTACTAGAGGAGCATGTTCAGCATTTCAAACTACCAACATAAACGATAAGTGAGTGACACAACCCGAAAGAAATCTGACACCAATTTATAAACATAGAGCAGATTTGAATATAAATGTAGACACCAAAATGAACACAATCAGATACATATAACTGTAATTGTGGATTTTAGAGTGAGAACTAATTCAGGTAAGTTAATTAAACTTTAACATTGTGGTCAACTGAGAAAACAAGTAGTGACAATCAGACACTTATAGGTTTAATCCTGTGGAAACCACTGTGGGCTATGGTAAAGAAGATCACAGGACCAGGATTTAGCAGTCAGTATAATTGTACCTGGCTCATAAGGCACGAGTGCAGAGTTGTCCTGGCTGTTCTTGGAGCTGAAAATGGGAGCCGCTGTTCCTAAATAACACACTTGTGTCACTTGGTGACTTGCAGGTCGAGTTCAGAAAAGCCCACTGGAAGTTAAGTTGGTGCAGGTCCCTGGACCAAGGTTTCGCCAGGCAGTACAACTTTCCCTGGCTTGTGCAGCCCTGGTGCAGAATGGTCCTGACTGTACTTGGAGCTTAACACAGGTGCTGTATTTACTCCTTAGACGGTGCTGGAGAGGAAATAGATGCAATAGCTCAACAACGAAGCCACTGGGCAGTGGCAAACACAGCGTGTGGAGACTTCAACATCCTGGAGTCTGGGTGTGAATCAGTAGTGGCCTCAAACTTGATGAAGTTCAGGTCTACATTTCCCAGGATGCCCCTAACCATTCAATTTTGGGTGATCCCTTGGCAGGTGTGATGGCCAAAAAGGCTTTCGTTCCAAGAGTGTGGTGGTTCCCAAGGGCTGCAAGGGGACTAATGCCTCTAGTCTTAGGGAGTTCTGGAGTTGCCTTTGGTGCTCAGAGAACTTCCTCTTGACTTTGGAACCGGTCTCTAGTCCAGGACAAGTCACAGTTTTGCAGTTGCAGGGTGGTTGACACAGGGGCAGAGTTTAACGCCTTTTCTTTATGCGGGTCCTGAAGTTGCAGACTTGGGTTCCTTCTTTATCCTTGGGTGGAAGTCAAACCAGATCTCAGGTTCTGGTGCTATGGGTGCCCCTTAAATCCTAAATCTAGGAACATCATGGGTGAGGGGACAAGTGGTCAATGAACTACTTGCCCAAGGGGCTAATCCTCCCCCCATGTGACCACATCTGGGGTCATATGTCACCTTTTCTACCCAGAACCCTCTACTCTGACACTTTTCAAAATGGTAGAACACATCATCAGCTGTATAGATCAGGTAGTCCTCCCTAGAGGTGTGGCTAGCCTTCTAACGGTGTACGCCATCTGACTACCTAATTTTCCCTCCTGCCCTGGTGCAAATGCACCTAGGGGCAGGGTGACAGCTTTGTCCTCCTCTTGGGGACAGCCTACTTGCATCTGAGAAGTGGTGTGCCCTTTAAAGCTCACTACCTTGATGTGCCACTTCACTAGTCATCCTGTCAGGAAGGGAGGTGGCATCTTGCCTAGGAATGATTTGTTTCTGACTCCTGGGAGTGTTAACACTTCCTTGCAGGAGGTTAGAATATTTCTCAATGGTAGCACCTGCAGGCTGTCAACTAGGGCACAGGAAATGCTGGACCAATCAGGTTGGCAACCTCTAACATTGCCACCTAGGTGCATGTCACAATAAATCTGACTTCAGATTTGAGTCTGTTTTAATGAGATAAGTTGTTTGATAACAAACATGGTATATTTATTATTTTTATATATTTTGATTAGATTTTGAAGAAACAGTACAAACAGGCACAAACCAGTGTCCGTAGATGGTAAACAAACATCACAGGTAGGAATAATCCAGAAACAATCATTATATCTTTCCACATTATTACAGTAGGAGTGGCTATATGGTATAGATAATTTTGATTGATACAATCAATACAACTGAGGTAAGCATCTATCTTATATCGGTGAGGACTCCAACTCCTCCTCTGGGACATCAAGGCTATGGTATAAAATCCACCTGCCCCAGACCTTAAGGAATTTATGTGGGCACCCTCTGGCTTTGTAGATGCCCTTCTCAGCAGCCATATAGAGGTCCATTCCATTCTGACATTTCCTTATGGTTGGTGGCTTGGAGACTCCCCAGTACTTCGTCACATCGCTTTTAGCTACTACCAGACCCAAGTTACAGAAGGGTAGCTATATTTGGGGAACGTTGAAGTCAGTAGGTATTCATAAAAGAATATATTTGGTGTCATCAGGGAGTGTTACCCCTACCACCCCACTCAGCTCTAGCAGCACCTTTTCCCAATAAGTGTGTATAACTGGGCAAGTCTACATGGTATGTACAAAAATCCCCTCTCATTCACCTACATCTCAAACACTCCAGGGATCCAGCCCTCCCAATCTTATGAAGTTGTGTGCAATCAAAATAGACCCTGTGCAGAATTTTGAGGTGAATAAGATGCAGTTGTGACTTGATCGCCACTTCCCTCAGGTGTATTAGGGCCACCTCCCAGTCTGGGTCATCTAGTTATGCCAGTTCTGATTCCCACCTAGCCCTTAATTTCTGCCAACTATCTGGTTCATTGTTATTAATGAATTTATGTACCTATGAGGTGGATTTTTCCACCAGGTCACCCATTAGTATCCTACCTTCCTGGGGGCGTGTTCCGGTATGTCAAAGTATACACCCTCTGCTCGCCATGTATGCCAAAGTTGCAAATATCTGTAATGTTGTTTATCGTGGAGCTGATATTCCCACCAGAGTGTCTGAAAGGAGATAAAATACTCACCCTCAGTAAGCTCCCCGACAGTGGAAATGCCGATTAGGTCCCGGGTCTGGCACCAGCTCTGTCCAAATCGATCTAGATGTCCAGCCCGGCCCATCTGGGACCTCGGGACAGTCGGTTCCCCTCACACTGGCACAAGCCACCACAGAGCCTCCCCCCTCAGGAAACACCAGAACAACACCCACCCAGCGAGCCCATACCTCTGTCTCCAGGACACGTCAAGTAGCAGTGTGTCCACCACTGCAGGGAACCCAGGCAAACCCACCACCCCAAGAACAGCAGGGACCTGGGGCCAGTGGCAGTGGGCACACGGTTCAGGGGACAGAGGCACAGGAAAATAGGGGAACTGGGAGGTCTGCTGTGTGACAGGGGGAGGACAGGCCCAGGGAACCCACTCACCACGAGGCCTTCTCCAACATCATGGGCACATACCATCATTCTGAAGAGATGATGGCAACGGTACTGGCCAAGTTTCAGGAGACCCAGCGGCTGCAGGAGGAACAGTATTTGGGGATCAGGGAGGAACTCAAGTCCATCAACACCACCCTGGTCACCATTGTAGGGGTGCTGAAGGACCTTGTGAACACCAGGAGGGACACTGTGGCACAGCAAGGGGCCCCTGACACTAGCCTTGGACGATGAACTGCCCACCACCTCCACCGGCGTTAGTGGATAGGAGGCACCGCCACAGGACCACAACACCAGCACCCCACCCCCTGCAGATGGAGAACCACCCCCCCAAACGGGCCCTGACATCCAGGACAAAGACAGAGAACAATTCCAAGACCCCCGCTAAGAAATGAGACCACCCTGAATGTCATCCTTCTGTCGAACTTTGTCACCCTGTTCATCCTTAAACTGCCTTAGCTCCACTTCCCATGCCCCTTTGGACAATGCACCTGTGAGACTAATAACTGGACTCTGCCATGGACATTCCTCCACCATCACCCCTGACCATTTTTCAACCCCCTCCACTATTTTGCACTTAAATAAACACCCATGAATCACAAAACAAGCTGGAGTCAGTCTGTGCTTTCACAAATGTGTATTTGCAATAACTCAGGAAAATAGCAATGTCCTTTGTATTGTCAACATACCTATGTCACACAGCTGTAGTCCATGAGGTATCATAGCAGAGTTCACACAATGGGACCCACATCTGTGAAATGGCATGGCAAACTGACAGGTCAGTGTCCATACACTGGGTGAAAGTGACAGACATATAATAGGTCTAACAATTTTATCAGATGTAGGAGGCAGTGATGTCTTCTTACCTGTGTCTCACTGGAAGTATTGCTGGATTACGTTGTTTCTGTTGTCGATATCCTCTTCTTCTTCCTCCTCTTCTTCACTATCCAGAGGCTCCACAGCTGCCACAATACCTCCTTCTGGACCATCTTCCTGCAGAAGAGGCACCTGTCGTCGCAAAGCCAAGTTGTGCAGCATACAGCAGGCCACGATGATCTGGCACACCTTCTTTGGTGAGTAGTACAGAGAACCACCTGTCATATGGAGGCACCGGAACCTCGCCTTCAGGAGGACGACGGTCCTTTCTATCACTCTCCTAGTTCGCCCACGTGCCTCGTTGTAGCGTTCCTCTGCCCTTGTCCTGGGATAGCCATGACAGGTTGGGGTACCCAGAGTCAACTGCAAATGTCGAGGGACAACTGTTAGAATCACACTAACCCTTAGGGACAACCCCAGACCCAGACAACTATTCACACGGTATAGGGTCCTTGTCCTCACCTATAAGCCACACACAGTGCCTCTGGAGTTGCCCCATCACATAAGGGAAACTGCTATTCCTCAGAATGTAAGCGTCATGCACTGATCCAGGAAACTTGGCGTTCACATGGGATATGTACTGGTCGGCCAAACACACCATCGGCACATTCTTTGAATGAGGGAAACATCCTTTTTTACGACTTTTTTATTACGAAAGTCGTGGTTAACGAAATCGTAACAACGCTTTTTTTAACCACGACTTCGTATTTTTGTGCCTTAACTACGTATGTTCTGAACAACGAACATGCGTGGTTAAGGTACAAAGAAGGGAGTTGGCGAAGGTAAGTGGTGGGTTTAGGTTTTGGGGTGGGGTTGGGGGGGTGGGGCGTTTTTGGTTTTGGGGAGTGGGTGGGGGGTCAGGGGGTTTTAGGTTTTGGGGTGGGGTTGGGGGGTGGGGCGTTTTTGGTTTTGGGGAGTGGGTGGGGGGTCAGGGGGTTTTAGGTTTTAGGGTGGGGTTGGGGGGTGGGGCGTTTTTGGTTTTGGGGTGGGGTTGGGGGGGTGGGGTGAGGGATGTAGGGTGAATGGTGCCTATTGCTAATGATTTTATCAGGAATGCCTTTACAACGAAATATCGTTGTTAAGGCATTCGTGGTAAAATCATTAGTAGTAAGGACGAGGTCGGTGTTCCGACCTCGTTGTTAAGGTTAGTAGTTGTTTTTAATTCGGTGTTCCGTCATATAATCATTGAATGATAGCACTTCCAGTTTCTGTACCCCTGTTCACTCCTGTGGGGTGGACCAAGGCCACATGTGTCCCATCAATGGCACCCATAATGTTGGGGATATGTCCCAGGGCATAGAAGTCACCTTTCACTGTAGGCAAATCATCCACCTGAGGGAACACGATGTAGCTGCGCATGTGTTTCAGCAGGGCAGACAACACTCTGGACAACACGTTTGAGAACATAGGCTGGGATATCCCTGATGCTATGGCCACTGTAGTTTGAAAAGACCCACTTGCCAGGAAATGGAGTACTGACAGGACCTGCACTAGAGGGGGGATTCCTGTGGGATGGCGGATAGTTGACATCAGGTCTGGCTCCAACTGGGCACACTGTTCCTGGATCGTGGCACGATCAAGTCTGTAGGTGGCTATTACATGTCTCTCTTCCATTGTCGACAGGTCCACCAGCTGTCTGTACACTGGAGGATGCCGCCATCTCCTCACCTGCCCCAGCGGACGTGCCCTATGGATGACAACAGCGAGCACAGAGTCAGCCAACACGGAGGTAGTAAAAAAAGAATTGAATTGCACACATTTGTCAATACGCTATGTGCCTGTCTTTGTGTGTATGCAAGGCCTAGATATGTGTGACGCATTTAAAAATAATGCCATGTGGCCACCTGAAATGGTGGCTGCCTGACCTGTAATGTGGGACAATGGGATATGAGGTAACTGCACTGGCGTTGTACACCGTCGCGGTAGGCGGTCGAAGACCGCAGCGCAGTCCTGCATTGGTTACCATTGGAGCCTATGGGTCCCAGGAGCCAATGACGATTACGCGGTACGCACCGCTGCGGACGTGACCGCCATTTTCTGTCTGTTCACTCACTTGATACCTGATCTTCGACAGGAGAGGACCTAGACTGCAAGTGCTGCTGTGACCTCAGTCTGGAAGCGACAATGGCTCATGTGTCTGGGGAAAGGGCCCCTGCCTTCACATCGGAGGAATTGGATAAACTAGTGGATGGGGTCCTCCCCCAGTACACACTACTCTACGGTCCTCCAGACAAACAGGTGAGTACACTGTGAGCATGCTGTATGGGCAATGTCTGTTTGTAGGGGTGTGGATGGAAGATATGGGGGGAGGGGAATGAGGCCTGCATGATCGGACGTGTGTATGTGCGTCAGGGCAAGGGTGGGAACGAGGGACAATGACTGTGACGGTCCGGATGGTTAAAGATTTTCCTTTTCCCCTGTACTATTCCTGTAGGTCAGCACCCACCAGAAGAAGGATATTTGGCGTGCCATCGCCAAGGACGTCCGGTCCCTGGGGGTCCACCATATACGGAGCACCCACTGCCGTAAAAGATGGGAGGACATTCGCCGCTGGAGCAAGAAGATGGCGGAGGCCCAGCTGGGGATGGCCTCCCAACGTGGGAGGGGTGCCAGTCGCACCATGACCCCCCTGATGTTCCGGATCCTGGCGGTGGCATATCCGGAGTTGGATGGGCGCTTGAGGGCATCACAGCAGCCACAATGGGGTGAGTGCCATCACATCCATCTGACTCTGCGCCCATTGGAGTTGTCTTGGTGGGGAAGGTGTGCAGTGGGTTCCCCTAGGCTAGGGCGAGCTTTGTAGGCAAGGACCCTTAGTGAGACAGGCTAAGTGGCACCCCAACCCCACCAGTGGTAACAGCCAACTACACCTAGTCAGGCTCCTGTGACCTCCATGCGTGCAGCAATTGGGCATAGGCTTTGTACCCCATGTCCCTGTGATGAATTAGGGAACTCGAAGTGCATGGCGTAGTGCAGAGGGCTGCTGCGTCTGTAGTGTCCGCCAACGGTAGTGGTATTGCATGCACTGAACTTGTCTTTCTTCTTTCTTCCCCCCTTTTTTGTGGTCTCCCTGTTCTTGTGTGGATTAGCATCATCAGGCTGAGGAGCAGTGCCACCGGAGCAGGAGGGAGCTGCATCTCACATGGCCCTGGAGGGCGGGACAATGGAGTCAGAAGTCACCAGTGGGACGGAGGGCGAGGGGAGCTCCACGGCGGAGACAGGAGCAGAGACCAGCGACACCGACTCCTCCTCTGATAGGAGCTCCCTTGCGGTGGCGATCAACAACCTGCACAGCGGACAACACCGCCACCGGCACCGCACCATGCACCGCTGCCACGGACACCGCCGCCAGCACCCCAGATACTGAGCCCTTCACCAGCACCGCAGACACTGTGCCCTTCACCAGTATGGCAGTCAGTGAGCCAGCCACCAGCACCGCCGCTACTGACACCGCCGCCAGCACCGCAGTCAGTGAGCCTCCCACCAGCACTGCTGATACTGACACTGCCACCAGCACGGCAGTCAGTGAGCCAGCCACCAGCACCGCTGCAGCAATGACCGCCACCAGCACCGCCGCAACAATGACCGTCGCAACAATGACTGCCCCAATCACCGCCGCTACTGACCCCGCCGCCTGCACCGCCAGCAGCCCTGCGACATCCTGAGCCAGTGGCACCACCGCAGACATGGCTGCCATCCCCAGTGGTCATTCGTACAAGGCTGGTGGTCAGTTCCAGGGGCCTGGGCAGCTTGCATGTTGCACCACCGTCAGTGGAGATTCACATCCACTACCTCAGTCCTTGGCAGGATGAAGCACTCTGGGCACCAAGCTCCCTCCAGAACCAGTGGAGAAAGTCTAGAATCCATACGTGACCATTTCTCCTCAATTCGCTGTAGCGCAATATTCGTCTCCATAACAAAAGGCTTTATTAGCTTGAGCTCACCCATAATGTCATCCAATGTGAGGGGCAATGGAGACTTAGTTGGAGAGGATGGGTCTTTTTTAACTCTTTTGTGGCCCCAGAGTCTTTACGACCATTAGATTAAGAGACAGAGGGTACAGATAATTTGGAAGTTTGAGGGGCTTCCATTTCAGCCACACAGTATATACTTAATACAATAGTTTAGTTAATGTTCCTGCAACGTCGAGTAAGTCACCTCAGAGGACAAATATAAAACAATTTAGAAGAAAATCCAGAATAAAATGACTATAACAGCTTCAAGAGTGGCATCCAAGAGTGTCCAAAAAGTATTAAGATCTCCACATTAATTCAAGTAGTTAAAAGACAAAAAAGAAAATATTTTTGAGGAATCAAAAAAAAAAATCCTCTCAAAATGGCAGCCGCATTCCTATCAGAAAGGGAGCAGTAGGTTAAAAAGATTAAACTCTGTAAAACACCAGAGTTTTAAAAGAGAAAAAACACACCATACTGCTCCCTGCTTGTTCCAACATCCAATTCTGGGAAAAAAAGCAGCCAGCTGTCAAAAATGCCTCCCTCCAATATAAAAACGTCCTCGGCAGCTCGGGAGCGTTGTTATCGAGCGGCCATCTTAGCAGCTCCAGTGCGCGATGTCCGCGGTCACCGATTTTGAGAGAGGAATCCTGACAAGCTCCATGTCGCTAAAAGATTCCCCCCTCCTGTTTCCCGTTGGTGAAAAAAACGGAACAGAAACAGGCCTGCCAGGTGAAGATCAACAAATACACCAGACAGGTCAACGGACCCACGTAGGGGGCAGAAGACACCAGCCCAGACAATGCGGCATTGCTGGCAACAATCCACCAGTCTAGATTGACGTTGAAGAATAAAATCAGAGGGATGGGCACAAAGGTCTCCCTCCTGAGACAGGACCCCCGGAGTCACGTCAGCAGAAGAAAGGTTATCCGAACTAGAAGGTGCGATGCATTATCATGAGAAAGACCTAGCCACGATGAAAGCACTTACCAAAGACCTGTTATAGAGAGTAGATGACACTGAAAATCATGCAAGGTGCAACAATCCTACTACTAAAGTTGATAACTTGACTAAGGAAGTCGCACTACTTAAAAAACAGACAGAAGATTTGGAAAATCGCAATCAGTGAAATAATCTTCGCATTTATGGCATTCCGGATGGCTCAGAAGGCCAAGATTTGATAACATTCTTGCAAACTCATATTCCAAAGGTTGTTGGTCTTCAGAATACTACTGCTCTCAATATCCAGAGAGCCCATCGTATTGGTCCCTCTTCTCCATCAAAACCGAGAGGAATTATCTCCTACTTCCTACAGTAGTCAGATTTAATTAATGTTTTGACTGCCGCCAAACAACATAAACAACTGTTGTGGTCGGGCCAAAAGATTTTCTTTAGCCAGGATGTGGCCACGGCGACCGCCAAACGAAGGAAGGAATTTCTGGATCTCCGACCAGCCTTAAGATCTATGAATGCTAGATTTGGCCTAATTCACCCTTGCTTTTTTAGGGTCACCTTCAAGGACAGAACAACTACTTTTGAAAAGCCCTATGATCTGAAACAGTTCATATATACTCACAAAGGGGAGGCAATGGAACTCAGCAAGACTTGATCGGTTAATGTCAAATTCTTTAATTATTTATTTCTTCTTTACAGATATTGGAACCATTGAAATCTCAGGTTGAGAAAGTCCCCTTTCCAATTGTGTCTATATTCCTGTATATCTCGACATCATAGTGTTCTTTCCCTTGTTGGTAAGTCACATTGTCTGTTGTTCATATTGTAATGTGTATATTTTGTTTCCTCGTCTCTCCTCTCTCTTGTTATCCAATCATTGTAGTTCCTCGGGGGTAATGTTGCTGATTGGCCTCTTTTTCTTTTCTTGCTCCTCCCTTTCTCCCATGCAAAGTATTGTTCTTCTCTATAAATACAATTATGAATGAAGTTTCTTGGCTTTTTGTCATCTTTTCTTTTTTTTATCAATGGGGTGCTTTTGCTACCCTTTTCTTTTTCTCTCTCTCTGTTTTTTTCTCTTTCTACTTTTCTTTCTTCCTTAATTATTTCTTACGACCTACAATGCAAGATTGGCATCAAGACGCAACCATATTTAGATATATGTTCATATGTTTCCTTTCCACCTTCTTCTATGATTCACATGTTGTTTGTCTCTTAGGTTTCGGTAAGGCTCTGTTGTCTAAATGTCTTCTACTAGTTAAATGACCAGTCTTCGAATCATCTCATGGAATGTTAAAGGTTTACGTAATCCAGTTAAGAAACAAAGAGTGCTCCAGCATCTCTCTAAATTGAATTGTCAAGTTGCTCTTGTACAAGAACCCATCTTAAGGAGCAGGATTTTAAAAGTTTGAATAGAAATTGGGTTGGTCATGTTTTTGGCTCCTCTGCAGCTCATAATATGAATGGGGTAATAATATTGTTTCATAGATCTTTACAAGTACAAGTTGTAGAGGAGACTAAGGATGATATAGGAAGATGGTTTTTACTGACAGTTAATATTAATGGTTTGCTGTTTTCCATTTGCAATGTCTATGGTCCAACTGGAGTAGAGCCTCAATTGTGGGTTAATGTTTCTTCTTCATTATTATCTTGCAACTCTGAAAATCTTGTGGTAGGAGGTGATTGCAATCAACTTATGGATCCTTTTATAGATCGTCGCTCCCAAACTTGTTATATACCTAATAAAATGCAAAAAACATTTTATCAAGCAATCTCCTCCAGAATTCTACGTGATGTATGGAGAATTGCTCACCCAGATGTATTAGAATTCACGTTTTATTCTAGAATAGATTATATATTTGCTACACAAAATGTTATACAAACAATTTCACGTGCTGATATTGGGTCTATTCTCTCAGATTACACCCCAGTAATAATTGATATGAGCCTTCCAGGAAATTCCTCCTTTTCTAATTGCTGGAAGTTTAATAACACTTTATTGCAAGATCATTTATTTATTGAACAATTTACAATGTTTTCTAAAGAATTTTTTATGCACAGTTTACCTTCGGATACTCAGATGAATTTTATATGGGATGCATTTAAAGCTACTGCTCGAGGTTTTATTATAGATTATGTCGCCATTAAAAAGAAAGAAAAATTTAAAGTTTCCTCTCAACTACTCACACAAATAAAATGTCTTGAGCATGAATATTTCTCATCTAACAAACCAGACACCTTATCAAGGTTGATTGATGCTACACTACAATACAATAAGCATTCCTTGGAAAGTGCATGTGGAACTTTACTCAAAATAAATTCAAACTTTTACGGGTGGAAAATAAAGTGAGTAAACTATTGGCAAATTATTTAAAGATCAAAAAACAAAAGTCTAAAATTACTGTTATCACAGACACATTTGGAAATAGACATACTAAAGATTCAGAAATCCTGGAATGCTTTACTGACTACTATACCACATTATATACTCCCAAAAATACTCCCAATATGACTAAAGTGGATGCCTTCTTCCACTCTATTCCTTCGAAACAAAAAGTAGATTTGTCACCATTAGACTCTGTCCTATCTGAAGCAGAAATTAAAAATGCCATTACCAAGCTTCCTAAAGATAAGGCTCCTGGCCCAGATGGCTTTTCAATAGAATTTTACTCAACCTTTGCATCTATTTTAGTTCCTAAGCTATTAACACTTATAAAATATTTCATATCAAAAGATCAAGCAAAGGGAACTTCTTCTGAAGCTATGTTGTGTTTGATTCCTAAAAAAGATAAGGATTTATCCAAATTACAGACCTATATCCCTTATTAATGTCGACTGTTAAATCTTTGCAAAAGTCCTAGCCTTACGGATTAATCATTTTATCCCAGACCTAATAGACATTCATCAGTCAGGTTTTGTTAAGGGGCGATACATATCGGATAATTCTAGAACTTTTCTCAATATTATCCATCTTGCCTCTAAGTCCAGGGATCCTATAGCTGCCATAACTCTAGATGCTGAAAAAGCCTTTGATCGAGTTTGTTGGGATTTTATGTTTGAGCATTAAAATGGCATGGTTTTAGTCCTCATATTATTAAAATTATTAGACTTTTATACTCTTCACCCTCTACATCAATTTTAGTCAATGGTAAACAATACCATTAATTCCCCCTACACAGAGGTACTAGACAAGGTTATCCTCTATCACCTCTGTTATTTATATTAGCCCTTGAGCCCATTCTAGAGAAAATACGTAGGTCATCTGATTTTTATGGTTTTAAGCACAAAGATACTGAGATTCAATTCACAGTTTATGCTGATGATATTTTACTTTTTATCTCTAATCCTCACAAGACTATTCCGGATTTTTTTTAATTATTACAAGAATGCTCAAGTGTCTCAGGTTATAAGCTTAATGTAGATAAATCAGAGGTTTTGCAATTAAATGCTTACTGTCTACCAGACATGTTTAAAGATACTGGGTTTACGTGGAACTCTAAGCATATCGAATGCCTGGGCATATCCTATTCCAATTCTCTTAAAGACACTATTCGAACTAATCTCAAAGAGGTAGAGTCAAGGATTGTGAAATTACTTGACAGATGGTATCCTCTTTATTTAACTTGGTGGGGACGACTGGCCACGATTAAAATTATGTTGTTGCCCATTTTAATTTTTTATTTATCTATGCTCCCAGTTAAACTGCCTTCTAGTTTAAAACAAAATTAGAAATGCATTATTAATGAAATTTTATGGAACAAACATAATTCTCGTATATCTCTAGTCAAACTGCAGGAACCTAGAGATAATGAAGGTGTAAATGTTCCATGCCTTAGAAGGAACTGCTAACGCATCCCTTTATGATATTTTATTACACATCAGGACTCGTTTTAGCCCAATGAATCTTTTGACCCAGTTGAGAGACACCGTAGGATGAGATAGCTAATCAATATATCAATCAATACATCAATAATGTCATCAATATTTACCACAACAATGCATTTCACTTTAGTCAATGTCATTAATCAATTCAATAACTCCACCATAACCTTGTAGCCATGAATAACCACACCAGTTTAGTAGAGTTTTATGAGTTTTATTCCCTATTAGTTACAATCTAAGAGTAGATGCGTTAACTTCAAAACCAAGAAGCATAATAGCATAGTCACGATATGGCAACTGTGATAAGATTTCAATAAAGCGAGAATCACAAACATCAGAACATAACACGGCGTGAACATAGATCAAGTTTAGCAGAGTGTCAATATCGCGTCAGTTCAACAAAGCATAGTCTCGGTCGTTTGTCTATTTGTGTCAGTTTTGGTGAACACCTGTCCTAACCACTGATTAGCATTCGCATGTTGGGCTTCATGCAAAACAATTTAGAACACTAATTTAGAAAACATCTAGCTAAGGTCTCTGTCAAAAGCAAGCATTTGGTCCCTAGAAAGGAAAAGCAAACAGACAAATTACAAATACATTGTCATAATTACCCTCCAAGGATTAGGTCAGCGCACAAGTTCAGTCTTCGTCTTCAGGACATCAGTCAAATCGCCATCAGTCAGAACTCAGCTCGGGGACAAAAAGGGCACTTCCCTCATAAGGAGGAAAAGTGTAAATGGGCAGTCTAAGGGTAAGGATGGTTTTAATAAAATCTCAAGTCACCAAACAGAGTGACAGAGTTTCTGGATAAAATCGATAGCATTCCCTAACCCGCCGTGATGACCTCTCTGTGACATGGGTTTTTATCCCTTTTTCGTAGTACATTCCCCAAAAATTCTATTGGACATCTGCTATACCCCGCTATCTTTAACCTATCGTATAACACATTAGGTAATCCTAATCTTCCCCCATATTGGTTTACAAGTCTTTGATTGGTCTTCGTAATTGACGTCTTCAGTGGTGGCACATTCAGAGTTACTTCATTCCTTGGCAATTCTTTGCACATCTTTTGGTCAGCAGTTCCATTGTCTTCCCCGGTTTGAATGACCTTGTACATTACATTAATCTACACTGTTTCAATATATTTTAACATTTATTCCATGGGCATAGAAAATTCACCTGAGAACGGATCTAACATGGTTACATTCATCTTCCAAGTCGAAGAAAAAAGAACACGCAGGGTCATGGCCCCTTGTGAGTCAGCACACTGAAAAATAGAAAAATGCATTTAATATGAGAGCCGAGCAGCTAAGCTTCGGCTCATGCTAACTTAAGGCCTACGAGGTTTTTCAATACAGATTTAATAACGTAAATGTTAAAATAAGCTTAATTGAACATAACATAAACATTTTGATCATCATTATTAGTACGCATATACCTTGGTGGCCACTCTTCGTGGTCACAATTCAAGTGCACGTTTAAGCAAAGTTGCTATTATTATAGTTTCTATGCGGCATCATCACATCTTAAGTCATAAGCATTTCATGTTAATATAGATTATATAAACTACGCTCTCTCAGTCCCTCCTCTGATGACGTTCGTCATCCCACAAACCTTTCTCTTTGACCTTTCACTTTAATTTTTCACCTTACGCATAATGCGCATTTCAACATCTTGTCCCTTGTGTGAACTTTCGCAAATTTCTTTGAACATTTTCTCCCTTTCACTTTCTTCATTCTTCCTGGTTCTCTTTGTTCAATTTCTTTAAATTTTATCATAAATTTTGCCCCCTAATATTTTTGCAAGTACCCCATTCCAAATATTGCTAAACCAGCTCCCTACTTCAAAAAAATAGGGGGACTGGAGGCTTAATGGTCCAGTGTATACCCTCCAATGAATATAGTTATATAATACAATACACTGTTCCAAGAAAGATAAAGAATACAAGGGAGTCCTAATTAATAGGAGCAAGAGTCCTCACACACCCTATTGGGTGTCATGCTTCATCATCGGACGGCTCCTCGTCAGACCGGCGCTGCAATGTCTGATGGGCTCCCCCCGAAGGGGGGCTCTTTGCCGGAGATCTATTCTCGATGATGCCACAGAACCCAAATATGGGTCCGAAGAGGAAAAGGAGAGATCAATAGAAGATAAAATTGGCTCAGAACCCTCACTAAGTATTTATTTATTTATTCATTGATGTTAGGTAATGGCCAAGATTAAAAGTAACACGGGAGTGAGATAGAGATAATGCTCGAACACTCACTAGAAAAGTCAATAAGGCGTGGAGGAAGTCAGTAGTTACCAGACATTCCTCAAAATGAGGTCGACATGTTTCGCGTCTCTTTCGGTCCAAATGGATCCTATGACGCTTCTTCAGGACCTGGTATATCATTACACTTCTCCAATGAAAAAACAAAAAACAAAAATTAGACTCCTGCACTCTGAGATTCACAGTCAAGACGTCAACAGTCACTTACACGAGTTCACTTTAACCCGGACTTGCTGTTCCTATTAGTCACCCATCCCAAATCGAGAACGGTCTTGCCTTGCGTATAATTGTGGTGTAAGCATAATCATTTGCATATGTGCGTTTTTCTAACCCCTTTTCTAATCTCTCCTTCCATGCTTTGCGTCTATCATCAGTGTGATCTAAGAAGCTTTTCTCTACGGGTGTCAATAAGCAGGTCAGATTGTTGCGGTGTGCATAAGCTGTCCCAAAAGTAAGCGTTGGTTCAAAGAAGCCTCTAACTATTTTTATACTATGCTCCTTAGCTAACTTGTTCAGAAACTCAATCACAGGCACAAAAGAAAACACAACATTCAGATTTGAATAAAAGTATTGCACATGCTCTTGATTTTAAAATCTTGTTAATAGCAAGCTACAGCTTATCCCATAAGTTAGCGGAAAGCTATGATAGGTGACCCCTTCTTGTACTGATGGAGGAATCTTTGTGCACACATAACAGTCTTTCGCATCCATAGTCTCAACGTACTCATTCAGCAAGCGATAGAAAACATTAATAGAAAGTTCCCCCTTTGAGTTAGTTCCCTCATGCAAGTGTCTTGCATCCTGCTCAAACTTTTCCCACAGTGTTAGTGTTGTAGTCTCAGGTTTTGAAGCGGTGTTAGTTGCTTTCTTATCCAGCCACGGCATTCCCACAATCACTCCCACAATTATTATTGCACACACAATACGTAATATAAGCCTCAACCAACCACACACCTTACCCTTCTTGTTACTACCTCTATTATAAGCCATGTCTATAAAGAATCAGATAGCAGAATAACAATCAACTTGAGGACGATATAAAACTCTTTTTTTTTTTTTTTTCTTTAATGCAAAAGTCTCTTTCACTCTGCGTATATTTACAGCGTTTCACTCACTCCAGGACTCCTTTGTCAAATCAGGTCAGCAGCTCGTCATAATCAGGTTTTTCAAAGTCAAATCAGGTTATCTGTGTCTTATCCGGTAATTTCTAAATCTCTTTTCTTTAGTTTTTTTTCTTTGATGCAAAAGTCTCTGTCTCTCTGCGTATATTTACAGTGTTTCACTCACTCCAGGACTCCTTTGTCAAATAGGTTAGCTGCTTGTCATAATCAGGTTTTTCAAAGTCAAATCAGGTTATCAGTGTCTTATCCGGTAATTTATAAGTCTCTTTTCTTTAGTTTTTCAGTTTCGATTTTAACAAAATCTCTTTTCTTTGAATCATTTCAGGTACCGTAGTATTGGCCTGGTACTTCTCGATCAAAACAGAATGCTAAGAATACTTGTTGCCATTCAGATGTTGTTGCATATGCCCATTCAGGACCTGCGTACCTTCTATTTGCGGTTCTCTTTCTTTTCAGTCTGCGTTCACCTTGCAATTCTCCTTCACTCAGATCTTCTACTCGGGATGTGTCAGTCTCTTCTGTTATGGTTTCACCTGGTACGCTTCTTGCTTTTGCAGCCTATTTCTCTGGCCAGTTATCTCCCTTATGCGTCTTCTTCCGATTTGTCTTTTCAGGACGCTGAACAGCACCCTCCTCTTGTAATATGGTGTTTTCTCTCGATGGACCTGCAACTGGCTCAGGGGATGCCGGAGTACTTTGGTCTCTCTCTATTATTTCCCCTTCTTCTTCTTCTTCTTCTGGATCTGTGACGGGTTCAAGTTCTAACCCGTATCCGTCTACTTCTGGGAGAACCTCTCCTTGAGTTAGTTCTCCTGCTGCCTCTACTGAGATAGGCACACTGTCACCTCTCTCAAACTCATTTACTGTTTGAGGGACTAGGCTGTTCTCAGTGGGTTCTCCTGCAGTCTCAGTTCTCTGTTGGCTGTTCTCTAGCCCTGAGACTTCCCTCTCTGGGACTGTTGTGCCGGAGACTTCAAGTTCCTCATCAGTTGGACACGTTATCTTCTTTGTGTGACTGGCATGTATCCAGTTTGGAACGCCTGCACATTTCAGAGCAGTGGTTGTTGTCAAAATTACTTGATATGGCCCCTTCCAGCGTGGCTCCAAACACGACTTTCTCACGTGCTCCTTGACAACCACCCAGTCACCGGCTTGTAGGGTGTGACCTGGATCACCGATCGGTGGCAATGTGTTAGCTTCTACCTGGTGAGAAAAAGAGTGAATCACATCAGCCAAGCCTTTGCAGTAGTCCAACACCATATCATCCGTGATATTCACTAGAGCATTTGCAGGTACTGTGGGTAACCTCATAGCTCTACCCATTAGGATCTCGTGTGGTGATAGTCCTGTCTTCTTATCAGGGGTATTCCTCATTTACATCAGCACTAAGGGTAATGCATCTGGCCATTTCATATTGGTAGCTGCGCACATCTTCGCCATTCTTGATTTCAAGGTACCATTCATTTGCTCTACTAGTCCTGATGCTTCAGGGCGGTAGCTACAATGCAGCTTCTGTTCAATGTCAAATGCGGCACACAAGAGCTTAATCACCTCATTGTCAAAGTGTCTACCCCTATCTGATTCTATAGAGACCGGAAACCCAAACCTGGGTATTAGTTCCCTAAACAGCAGCTTTGCAACTGTGAGACTGTCATTTCTATGTGTGGGGTAAGCTTCAATCCAGTGACTGAAAACACACACAATCACCATCACGTACTTCAATCCTCCGCAAACAGGCATTTCAATTAAATCCATTTGCATCTTGCTAAATGGACCACCAGCTCTTCCTATGTGGCTCAAAGTTACCACAGTCCCTTTTCCCGCATTCATCTGTTGACATATGATGCACCTGTGACAGGTAACCTCTGCGGCATGTCTGAACTTTGGGTTAAACCAATCGATTTTGAATGACCTGATCATTGCATCTCTCCCGAGGTGAGCCTGTCCATGGTAGAGCCTAGCGAATTGTGACAGAAGACTGTTTGGCAAAACTAACTTCCCCTCCTCTGAGACTCACAAGTCGTCAGCCCCCTGTACACATTGCATTCTTTGCCAGGAGCGTTTTTCCTCTTTGCTAGCACAACCCTGTAGTGTCTTTAGTTCATCTAGTGTATCGACCACCCTTAATGCAAGGTTTAAGCATGTGTCATTTTCAGTTTGCTGTGACAATTCCCACTGATCCTTCAATGATATACAGTTCAATGCGCAAAACCTTGCGACTTGATCTGCATAACTGTTTCCCATGGACACAAAGTCTTGTAATTTAACGTGAGCATTGCATTTCACCACGGCAATTTAGAGAGGTAACTGAATCGCATGTAACAAATCCTTGATTTGTTCACCATTTTTCACAGGAGAACCAGAAGAGGTCATGAAACCTCTCTGCAACCACAATTGGCCAAAATCATGTACAATTCCAAATCCGTATCTGCTGTCAGTATAGATAGTGACTCTCAGTTTTTCAGCTGCGTGGCATGCCTTAGTAAGGGCAATTAGCTCTGCCTCTTGTGCGGAATACACTCTCTCGAGCCAGGAAGCTTCGATGATACCAGCTATGGTACATACAGCATAACCAGCTCTCAGCGTTCTGACTGAGTCTCTCAAACAGGATCCATCAACAAACATAATACAGTCATTTTCTTTTAACTGTGAATCTTGAATATCAGGTTGTGGCTTGGTACATAGTTCTGTTACCTCAAGACAATCATGCTCAACTTCCTCTTCATTATTAACTTCAGTATTCTCAGCAGGAAGTAGAGTTGCCGGGTTCAACACAGTACATCATTTCAGCGAAACATTAGGTGACCCCAGTATAATTGTCTCATATTTGCTAAGACAAGCATTTGTCATGTGTTGAGTTTTGGTTCGAGTCAACAAAATTTCAACTGAATGCGGAACCATTACTGTCAGGGGATATCCCATGACTATGCCTTCACACTGCGTGAGGCTCTGACCAACTGCTGCAACTGCGCACAAACAACCCTGCTGCGACAGGGTCCAAGGTAGCCGAAAAATATGCTACAGGGCGATTTGCACCTCTATGGACCTGTTTTAAGACAGACAAAGAACAAGCATCATGTTCATGACAAAACAGTAGAAAAGGCTTCGTGTAATCAGGCATACCCAAAGCTGGTGCCCTGCACACGCACTCTCTCAATTCCATGAATGACTCAAGCTCTTCTTTGGACAAGGCTATGGTATACGGCTCATCCTTGATCTCTTTACCTGTCAACTTTATCAAGGGTTTTTAGATAATCGAGAAGTTGGGTATCCACTGGCGACAGTAGCCCACCATTCCCAAAAACATCCTGACATCTCTCTTTGTTGTTGGGGGGTTCATTTGCAAAATGGCTGTTATTCTTTCTTTCGATATTCTCCTGGACCCTCTTTCAATTAAGTGTCCTAAGTACTTCACTTCTTTCTGGCAGTACTGCAGCTTCTTGGGTGACACTTTATGTCCATTCTTTCCCAAATGATTCAGTAAGGCAATTGTGTCATATTTACAGTCATCCCTTGTCCTGGATGCAATCAGCAAGTCATCAATGTACTGCACTAGAGTCGAGTTAAAAGGCAGTACTAAGGATTCTAAGTCCTTTTTCAATATCTGATTGAAGATGGACGGTGACTCAGAAAACCCTTGTGGAATTCTGCGCCAACTGTACACCTTATCCAGGAATTTGAAGCTGAATAAAAACTGTGGGCCGTATTTATACTTTTTGGCGCACAACTGCGCCAACGCAGTTGTGCGTCCAAAAATGTAACACCGGCTAACGCCATTCCAAAGCGCCATGCGGGCGCCTTATTTATGGAATTACGTTAGCCGGCGGAGCTGCCTGGTGTGCGTAAAAAAAAATGACTTACACCAGGCAGCGCCGGCGTAGGGGAAAATGGAGCTTGGGCGACAAAAAATGGGGTAAGTCAGGCTGAGGCAAAAGTTTCGCCTCAACCCGATTAGCGCCATTTGTTTTGACTCCCAACCCCCATTTAAATGACTCCTGTCTTAGCAAAGACAGGAGTCATGCCCCCTTGCCCAATGGCCATGCCCAGGGGACTTATGTCTCCTGGGCATGGTCATTGGGCATAGTGGCATGTAGGGGGGCACAAATCAGGCCCCCCTATGCCACCCAAAAATAAAATAAAAAATACTTACCTGAACTTACCTTAAGTTCCCTGGGATGGGTGCCTCCATCCTTGGGCGTCCTCCTCGGTGGGCAAGGGTGGCAGGGGGTGTCCCTGGGGACATGGGAGGGCACCTCTGGGCTCCTTCCGAGCCCACAGGTCCCTTAACGCCTGCCCTGACCAGGCGTTAAAAAATGACGCTAAAGCGGCTGGATGTCATTTTTTTTGACCCGCCCACTCCCGGGCGTCATTTTTGCCCGGGAGTGTAAATACAGCGCACATGCCTCGGAGTAATTTTTTAGATGGGAACGCCTACCTTGCATATCATTAACGCAAGGAAGGTGTCCACGCTAAAAAATGACGCAAACTCCTAGATCTTTGGCGCTAGACGGGTCTAACGCCAAAGTATAAATATGGAGTTAGTTTTGCGTCGGATTTGCGTAAAAAAAACCGACGCAAATCCGGCGCAAACAGAGTATAAATATGCCCCTGTATGTCCTTGTGAAGAGGTATCGAAAAGAAGGCTTGTGACAGATCTACAACGGTGAACCACTCAGCATCACATGGAACCTGAAACATGATCACTGCTGGATTGGGTACTATAGGGCAACATTTTACCACAATCTCATTTATTTTCCACAAATCCTGCACAATTCGAACCTTCCCACAGGGCTTTTTCAGACCCATTATCAGTGAATTACATGAGCTGCTCAACACTTCCTTCAGGACTCCCTGTTTCACAAAGTCTGCAATTATTTGTGACACTTGAAAAAGAACATCTTGTGCCATGTGATATTGCGGTACCTGGGGAAACACTGCATTTGGCTTCACTTGTACTTTAACTGGTTCTACTCCTTTTATCAATCCCACTTCTTTTCCTGTCAAATCCCACACTTTCTCTGTCACCGTTCCCTGTAACCCGGCAGGTAGATCAATCACTGTAAGCATCAGGAACAACGTTATCAAAGGGTAATCTTCATTTGCAGTTCCTGTCTCTAACTATGAGAACAGACCATCATCCCCTTCATCATCACTGTTTGTCTGCACTTCAATTCCGTCATTGGAACATGTAATCGAACATTTTGTCTTGCACAGTAAGGGGCATATTTATACTCAGTTTGCGCCGGATTTGCGTCGTTTTTTTTTACGCAAATCCGACGCAAAACGAACTCCATATTTATACTTTGGCATTAGACCCGTCTAGCGCCAAAGATCTAGGAGTTTGCGTAATTTTTTAGCGTGGACACCTTCCTTGCGTTAATAATATGCAAGGTAGGCGTTCCCATCTAAGAAATGACTCCGAGGCATGTGCGCCGTATTTGCACTCCCGGGCAAAAATGACGCCCGGGAGTGGGCGGGTCAAAAAAAATGACGTCCAGCCGCTTTAGTGTCATTTTTTAACGCCTGGTCAGGGCAGGCGTTAAGGGACCTGTGGGCTCGGAAGGAGCCCAGAGGTGCCCTCCCATGCCCCCAGGGACACCCCCTGCCACCCTTGCCCACCCCAGGAGGACGCCCAAAGATGGAGGGACCCATCCCAGGGAACTTAAGGTAAGTTCAGGTAAGTATTTTTATTTTTATTTTTGGGTGGCATAGGGGGGCCTGATTTGTGCCCCCCTAAATGCCACTATGCCCAATGACCATGCCCAGGGAACATAAGTCCCCTGGGCATGGCCATTGGGCAAGGGGGCATGACTCCTGTCTTTGCTAAGACAGGAGTTATTTAAATGGGGGTTGGGAGTAAAAAAAAATGGCGCTAATCGGGTTGAGGCGAAAATTTTGCCTCAGCCTGACTTGCCCCATTTTTTGGCGCCCAAGCTCCATTTTCCCCTACGCCGGCGCTGACTGGTGTAAGTAATTTTTTTTGACACACACCAGGCAGCTCCGCCGGCTAACGTCATTCCATAAATAAGGCGCCCGCATGGCGCTTTGGAATGGCGTTAGCCGGCGTTAAATTTTTTGACGCACAACTGCGTTGGCGCAGTTGTGCGCCAAAAAGTATAAATACGGCCCTAAGTCTCTTCCCAGTAGGGATACCGGACTTGAATCGCAGACTACAAACTTATGCAGTCCCTGGAAGTTGCCAATCTCAACTTGCACTGGATCTGTAATCAGATTTGTCAAGTACTGATTTGCTACTCCGACCACCCTTATGATACGCCCCGAAAGTGGTAATTTCGGAACCTCTGCACTTCTGACTGTAGAGCGTGTAGCTCCAGTATCAACTAAGAATGAAAACTTTGTGACCCATTACCTTTCCCTCTACATAGGGTCCCCTCTGATCTACCTCTAGGGACGCTGCAATCCTTCACTCTTCGCTATCTGAGCTGTCATCCGACCACTCCTCATTCATTCCATCTTCACCACGCAGTGGGAATTGCTGTACTGTATTATTTTGACTCATCACCTGACCTGTGACCTGCTGAGGAAGCATCACCTGTTGCTGTCCCATCGGAGCCACTGGTAATTACATTTGCTGTCTAGGTACCATGGGAACCTGCTGTGGTACTTGCTGTATTTGCGCTGGTTGAACGCGCGGCATTTGCATTTGCTGCATGGGCTGTAACCCTTGCATCTGAACCATGTTATTTTGGAAGTTCGGGTTTTGATTTCTCAATTTTGGACCGCTCATATTTTGCAATGTACCGACATTAGTGCTTTGTTGAACGACACCATCCTGCACCACATTCGGGCATTCCCGCTTCCAATGCCCCACGCCCCCGCACGCGTGACATGGTGACATCCTTTTCATCCCTTGCACATCATTTTGAACCACAATGGTGTTCAAGTCTGGACCGCGATTCACAAAACCTCGACCTCTCGGTTGTGCCTGAAACACACCATTCACTTGCGGTTGCTGCTGTATCATCTGTTGAACTCCATTTCCCTGTATTCCTGCCTGTGCAGCCCTTATCTGCATCACCATCACTTTCACCTTCAACTTTTTCTGCTTCAGCTCAATTTAGTCACTACAGTATTTCGCATACTGCAAGACCTCATCAATCGGCTTCGCTTGCCAACAAATCAAATGATTCTTAATCATCTGGCTAACCTCTGGTCTCAGCCCTTCAACAAATCTGAATACGAGATGGTTCATGTCCTTCGGCTCAATGGTCTCAGTTCCACTATAATGTTTGAATGCCTTCAACAATCTCTCATAGTAAGCATGTATTGATTCCTTAACCTCTTGCGAGGTCCGGTCGATTTTCCGCGACACTTTCTGCTTCAAAAACTCAATCAGTTTATGATAGTACTTCATCACTTCCTCAGAGGGAGCTCCGGTCACTTTATCCCTTGCCGGCTCCTTCGTCGGCCAGTCTACCCCTCTCTTGCACTCGAGCCACAAATCAGGCGGAACAATGATCTCAAACAAGGTATTCAAGTCTTCCCAGAGACACTTTGCAAGCTTCACAAACCTATCTGTTTGTTGATACCACTCGATCAGTTTATCCCTCAACCTGGGATAATCATTTGTAAATGATTAGATGTCTCCTCTGGACCACGGCACATGAATTTTAAACTCCACCAGCTGGTTCTCTCATGGGTAATATTTTTACCGATTCCGTATTAGGTGAAGCTTTAGCCTGACTCGACCCTGGACTGTCACCTTTCTCCTTATCTCTTTTCTTTGCCCATCTGCCTTCCCACTTTTCTAACGCTCCCCAGATCTGCGCACCTTGCACTATTTCTTTTAAATGCGCTTTCATTCCGGCAGACCTAATATGCTCAAAGTCTTTTGAATCAAAGTCTAACCTGTAACTTCTTTTCAAATGCTTAGTGTTTTCAATATCAATGTTGTACTTGTCTGCCAGGTTCGCTAATTTCTGATGTACCTTGCCTACCTCTTTAGTAATTTTAGGACACAGATATCTCAGTTCTGCTTCTGTGTATGATTCTAATCTGTTTACCCCCATTGTTCCATCCACTAGTTCAGCAGCTTCAACCCCCAGTCTCACAAAATTCAGGTACTCATCTCTCCCTATCCTTTCCGGTTCTACTGCAGTTACCGTAGTCTTCTGTGAAGCATAGGTCTTTTCTAGCCACTCATTCAACTGTTGTACTGTAAAACCTTGCAATGAGATGTTCCCTGCATGCATCATTGGTGATTGTGAAGCGTTCGTACTTATTGTCTGTGGGGTTAACACCCCTAGCCCTACCTGTCTCATTGCTTCCAGTGGTGCTTCAACTGGGCTAAGGTCTATCAAAGACCTTGGTTTCTCAACCGCTTGTTCTCCTGGGGCCATTAACTGAGGGGTTCCTATGGACCCTCCTCTTAGCACATCTTGGGCCATTACTCCCTGATCACATGCACCAGGCTTACCTTGTGCATACAATGGCACCGGTGGACCAACAGTAATTAGCAATGATATTGCGGCAGGTGTCTGACCTGGTCCCAAACCTCGTGGAGCAGCGACTCCAAAGGTCTGATTTTCTGAAGCTGGGGCAGGTATTAATGGAGGACCTGCTACTGGGTTATATCTTGGTATCAGTTGTCGCTGCGGTTGGGGCAGCAATTGTGGAGTCGACTCAATCTGCACTAACCTCGATTTTGTATATATCGGGTCTGACGGCACTATCAGATTTGTAGTAGTCTCTAGTACCGGGATGTCTGGATAGATTCTCTGTATCTGCGGTGGAGGTTGCAACTGTATCTGCATGTCTGGCGCAGTGGGTACACTGACACCATTCTGTATCGAACCTCACTAGTCTGTACAGTATCAGTAACTCCCTGCGTCTGGTTCCCAGGACCCGTACTAGTGCTCGGAACAATGTCGCTTACCGCATAAGGTGGCGGGCGATCATGTAATATTCGATCCATGAATTCTTCATCGTCTGAGTCGTCTTCCTCTTCCCAAGGTCTCTTAGTTTCTTTAGTCTTACTAGAGTCTTTGTCTGTTTTACAGGTGGCTTTCTTTCCCTGCGTCTCTTCTCCCTGTGTTATTGCTGGGAACAATTTCAACCCATCAATTATTCCCCGTCTCCACATTTTGTTCTCATTATCCCACCTAGCTTCTGCATAAGTCTATTTTGCTGTTTTTATTCTTCTTTGTAATTTTTCTTGTCTATGTTTAAGGGCCATTAAATCCCAAATCGCTAAAGCCTCATACTGAGCTGGGCTCAGAGGTGGTTTTTGTGTCCTTAACATCAACCTTAAATTCTCTAGCACCTTCGTATTGAACGTCCCATGTTCTGGGAACGCTAAACTTCCCTCTTTCTCTGTTAATTTGTGCCACTGTTTCATCCATAAAGAAGATGCAACACCTTTTTCCTGCATAACTATGTAAGCTGGAGTACCCTCAGGCGGTGTAGGCTCCCCTTCACTCGCCATAATGTATACATTTCCTTTCAGAGCACTCTTAAAAGCCTTGACAGAATTCATCTTTGCGTTTTTCTCTTATTTGTATTTAATCAGTAAGTGACTTTAATTCCCAGCACACTCTTCACCCACCTTTCTCAACCTATTGCCCCTCACGGACGGCAGCCAATCCGTGCGCGACCCCTCTCGACAACTGACCTATCTCAGCGCGGCACCACTGACGTCACACTCAAACACTGCAGCTGACAAAGTCTTGCGGCTCATCCTCCCCTCACTGGATTCACACCAAACTAATGCAAAATTACTGCGAGCACCTTTAACAACAACACAAATCTGCCGGTTTACTGCAGGAAGGGTAACACATTTGCTTCAGAATTTTACAGAGATTTCACTTGAAGCCTCGGCAGCTACTCTCTCCTTCACAATTCCCGAATACGCAAGCAGAATTCAACCCGCAAATCCTACTCTCGACTTGTCAATGGTTCGTCCTAGTGCACTTTAGAACTTGCCAAATCTCCATCGAAGGTTCCACACATACATTTTGACTCAAACTCGACTTGTCAACAACGCCCGATTGACCTATTAAACCGCACAGATTACAACACAAACCCAAGTGTCTCCTACACTTGTCAGTATACTCCGGAGTCTTAGACCACGACGGGTCCGTACAAAACAACCAACCACGTGGATAATTTTGATCACAAAGCACCACACTCATATGAAGTACGCCGACTTCCCTACTCTCATACTGCGGAGTACGCCCACTCCTACTAAAACAACATTTACCTGGCCTAAATACACACAGATTCCACAATCACCTGCAAAAAGGCGTAAGCTGAGAAAGCGCAAAACCCTATACCACACACACTATGACGCCAAGAACATTCCCAACTCACTTAGGCAGGCTCCGAGATCCGGGAAAGTCATGGTGAATTTAGAAACACATCATACCTCCAACTTGCATTATCTCAGAAAAACAATTTAAACAATGATTCTCCGTCCTAGGGCCCCAAAGGGCCAAACCATCACTCTGCTACCAGAACTGTTAACGCGTCCTTTTATGATATTTTATTACACATCAGGACTCGTTTTAGGCCAATGAATCTTTTGACCCAGTTGAGAGACACCGTAGGATGAGATAGCTAATCAATATATCAATCAATACATCAATAATGTCATCAATATTTACCACAACAATGCATTTCACTTTAGTCAAAGTCATTAATCAATTCAATAACGCCACCATAACCTTGCAGCCATGAATAACCACACCAGTTTAGTAGAATTTTATGAGTTTTATTCCCTATTAGTTACAATCTAAAAGTAGATGCGTTAACCTCAAAACCAAGAAGTATAATAGCATAGTCACGATATGGCAACTGTGATAAGATTTCAATAAATCGAGAATCACAAACATCAGAACATAACACGGCGTGAACATAGATCAAGTTTAGCAGAGTGTCAATATCGCGTCAGTTCAACAAAGCATAGTCTCGGTCGTTTAACTATTTGCATCAGTTTTGGTGAACACCTGTCCTAACCACTGATTAGCATTCGCATGTTGGGCTTCATGCAAAACAATTTAGAACACTAATTTAGAAAACATCTAGCTATGGTCTCTGTCAAAAGCAAGCAGTTGGTACCTAGAAAGGAAAAGCAAACAGACAAATTACAAATGCATTGTCATAATTACCCTCCAAGGATTAGGTCAGCGCACAAGTTCAGTCTTCGTCTTCAGGACATCAGTCAAATCGCCATCAGTCAGAACTCAGCTCGGGGACAAAAAGGGCACTTCCCTCATAAGGAGGCAAAGTGTAAATGGGCAGTCTAAGAGCAACGATGGTTTTAATAAAATCTCAAGTCACCAAACAGAGTGACAGAGTTTCTGGATAAAATCAATAGCATTCCTTAACCCGCCGTGATGACCTCTCTGTGACATGGGTTTTTATCCCTTTTTCGTAGTACATTCCCCCAAAATTCTATTGGACATTTGCTATACCCCGCTATCTTTAACCTATTGTATAACACATTAGGTAATCCTAATCTTCACCCCATATTGGTTTACAAGTCTTTGATTGGTCTTCGTAATTGACGTCTTCAGAGGTGGCACATCCGGTGTTACTTCATCCCTTGGCAATTCTTTGCACATCTTTTGGTCAGCAGTTCCATTGTCTTCCCCAGTTTGAATGACCTTGTACATTACATTAATCTACACTGTTTCAATATATTTTAACATTTATTCCATGGGCATAGAAAATTCGCCTGAGAACGGATCTAACATGGTCACATTCATCTTCCAAGTCGAAGAAAAAAGAACACGCAGGGTCATGGCCCCTTGTGAGTCAGCACACTGAAAAATAGAAAAATGCATTTAATATGAGAGCTGAGCAGCTAAGCTTCGGCTCATGCCAACTTAAGTCCTACGAGGTTTTTCAATACAGATTTAATAACGCAAATGTTAATATAAGCTTAATTGAACATAACATAAACATTTTGATCATCATTATTGGTATGTGTATACATTGGTGGCCACTCTTCGTGGTCACAATTCAAGTGCACGTTTAAGCAAAGTTGCTATTATTATAGTTTCTATGCGGCATCATCACATCTTAATTCATAAGCATTTCATGTTAATATAGATTATATAAGCTAAGCTCTCTCAATATCACTCTGCATTTGTTTTAAAACAAATATGGTTGTCCCTCTCTCCCACTTTTCATAAAGGGACCTCTCTGTGGAGTCAATTGGAACAGTCACAAATTACACCATTTACATTTATAGGTGCAGTTCAGCTTTCAAAACCCCCTAAATCTCTTTTCTCTCCGATAATAACTCATTCTATTTCTATTGCCAGGCCATTACTTCTTGCCTCTCACTCCTCATATGAGAACCTTAGGCAAACTCCTATATGGTACAATAATAATATTAAATTTCATAATAGAACTTTGGTATGGAAAGAGAGGATGCACAAAGGCATTATAACTTTAGATCAGTTAATTCTAGATAATGCTGTACTTGAATTTCAAGATATTCAACGGACATTTCATATCTCCACTTATTACTCTGTGAAATATCAAACTCTCTGTGCTATCCTCTATAACGTATTGTCTCAATCTTTGGAGGCTCCCTCTTCTACACAGCCTAATTCCCAACCTTATCATTTTTCCTCACAAGTTCCGGCGTCTTTTATATATAGAACCCTTACACATACCAGTCTTGTGAGACCAAAATCTAAAATAGAATTTGCATGGGAGCAGGATTTCAATCAAAACATTCCTTTATCTACATGAAAAAGAATATGGTCTAAACTCCATACAACATCCCGTTCAGCATCTACAACCCAAACGTTATTTTATTTTTACAATAGGTTGTACTATACTCCTGTAGACCTTTATAAATTTAAGCTTACTACAGATAGCAAGTGTTGGTCGTGCTCTAAAGAAGACCGTCATTATATGCACATTTTTTTTGAGAGCCCTGCAGTTCATACTTTTTGGGAACAAGTTTGGGATAAAGTTAATAAGATTTTCTTAATCAATGTACCTTTCAATTTATTACATGTTTTTTTGGGTAGTACTTCATCTATTTGGTATTCCCAAACACTGCTTCGTAAATTGGCGGATTTGCTTATTGCTAGCGCACTGCAAATTATAACTTCTATTTGGAAAGATACTACGAAAAGTTCTGTGGTAACTTGGCGGAATCTGATCTGTTATAATCACAGAATGGATCGAGCAAATGCTAATACTACTCAACTGCTAATTAAAAGGGACATGCCTTGGTTTCCCCTCACCTCTTTCCTTTCGCAACACAAGACCTTACATATTACTGTTAATACTTAATGGTTGCTTTATTGTAACTATGTTATTTTTAACTTGCATTGTTTTACTTTTTCTTTCTTTTCTTTCTCTCTTCTCTTTTTTACTTTTTTCTTTACTAAAACATAACAATAAATGCTATTATTCTGCGGTACAATATTACAATCTGGTTGTGTATACAAATTGTTTCTTATAGATATAATTATCTTTATGATGATGATTAATCTTTTTTTTAATAGTTTTTTCTTCTGGTTGCAAATGTATTTATTCTATTGTACCAGTGTATGCTAACTTATTCAATAAAGCATTATTAAACAAAACAAAAAATGGTGACCACACGTTGCTCACTGAGTCTGGTCCTATCGCACTATTTGTTCAAAGAAAGAATGTCCCCATCGTGTTGGGGAGGGAACCACACTTCCACTGTTATGACTAAGGTGGGAGTAGCAGTTTGTTGGACATTGACTTCAGTAATGGCTTACTTCCCAGCTCATTAGAAGCAACCCACAGGGCTAGGGTCTCATAGGGAGACTGGGTAGCACAAGGAGGCAGTCAGTAGTCCCCTCCTAGTGTCTCTGTGTTTGCAACTGGAGTGCTTTTAACAATCAAACAATTACTTCTGTATCTGATTAAATTCTCTTATTATGAGGTAGTAGTGGGTTCCTCTCCACTCCATTCTACCATTCCTGTATTCCAATTACTTTGTGGGTAGGAGTTAGATTGGGGCAGGGCCCATGTGGCAGGGCTGGGTAGCAGAAACAAGTCCCCACCCTCTGAAGACTGCCCACATCTCTCTGTTCACCCCTGCGCTGGGCCCAAGGCTTACTGCTGTCACTGGGGTGTATTCGTTTGTCGCTCACGTGTCTGTGTGCTGTTCTCTGTGGGTCTGCCAGCTCAACCCTGGTGTTTTTGGCCACTTTCTGTACTGGACTCGGGCTTCAGGGTGCCTGCGGGGTTCTGACCTGGTTTTCTCTCATCGAAGTTTTGGGGTCCTCCCCAGCCTCACAGGCTGCCATGACCCAACTGATCCTCTGCCACCAGTAGCCGCTGGTACCACTGCAGGTACCGGGCAGTTGTCTCTTTCCTACTGCAGCCACAGGGAAAATGCCTCCTGTGCCATCAGCACCATTGCTTATGGTTTTGCTCATAGGTGGCAGGGCCTGCGCCAGTCGCCGTGGGACACGGAGGGGGGATGGCATCCACCCTGCAGCCCCACCACCACCACCCACTCCACTGCCTCCTCGACTCGTCGCCGGCTCTTTGGGTTCATTTCGTCAAAAGCCAGTCGCTGCAGCTGCCACTTTTAGGCACCGCTCACCTCGCCGGCTCTGCAAATTCACTTCAGTCCGCTCTGGGGAGTTTAAATTGCCAGTCCGTTTGTTGTTTTGTGCCCTGCATACATGGCCCTATTAGGGATACAAGGAGTTGGGATGTCGGGGAGCAGGAGTACCACAGGATTAAATTAGGACCTGCTGAGGTTCAGCTCGAGCATGGTCACTCCGCCATCTTGCTGGCCACGCCTCAAACATGGCATACTTAACAGGGGACCTAATGGAGTTGGTGACCTTGGGATGCCCAGGTGCCAGCCCACATTAGCCTGTGGCCTGCTGATCACTTATAGTAGCCTTTAACGGAAAATGCCACAATACTGACATACACGTTTGCACATAGATGTCCACACTTTTAATGTAATGCACCCTGCCTCCTGTGCTCAGGATGCCTACCTTAGGGGTGATTGACACATATTGAAAGCAGTGCTTGGACCTTGCTACACATGGTGAGGGCAAAGTTGAACTGGAGCAGTTGTCACTGTTCCTGTGCGCTGCAATGACAGGCCTGCTGTCATATGTTTACTTCAGTCACCCAATGTTTCAGGCCCTGGTGCCCCTTTAACTCCCTTGCCCTGGGTATCACTGGTAGCATTTCCAAGGGACTTATAAGTGGGTTAAAGTCCTTACCAAATGGGGATACCAATTCACAGTCATCCTTTTTAGGGATAGAGAACTGGCACTGGGGCCTGGTTAGCAGGCTCCAGTGTGAGAGTCATAACCATCAGCATTGGGGCAAAAAGTGTGGGATGAACATACAAAAAGGGCACTTTCCTACAAGCACTAAGTTAATAGTCAATCATTACATCTTTTGATGATGATCAGCGACACAGTTTGAAATGTTTTTTTTTTAAAACCCAAGATTAACAGTGAGTCACAAAATACCTAAATGAATGCCATTGTAAGGTAGTGTCATCTCTCTTGGTTTCAATTGTGTTATTTTGATTTTATTATGCCATATCTTTGCTTTTGCTAATGGTGTGATACACTGACAAAGGCAGCAACCCTGCCTCTTTGATAATCACAGCCCCTTATATTGTGACTTGTATAGATGAGGGTATTGCAACTATAGGCTTCAGGGCTTGCTACGATGTGAACTGTTTTGAAGGTGTCACCAAAAGTGTTTCCACCTGCCTTTCTAGAGTTATCTGTAAATTACTGTAGTATTCAGTAGTATGTGCCTAAAAAGTATGTTCCTTTTTATAAGCAAGATCACCTACTAGACAATGGTTTGATGACTGTTAATTGTTGCTTACCAATGAGCTGAGGTACTGGACCACATCACCTCCCCTGAGTATGGCTTTGACTGTTCTGCTTTGCTACCCTGAGAGAGTCAGGTGCTACAATTGGGTAGTTGGTTCCAGTACAGGAAAAGTTGGGAACTTATTTCTTGTGAGGAAACCAATTCCTTTACAAATAGTAGCCCATTACTTACAATAATTGTTTCAGCATTTGTCCGAGTACTGTAACTCTGGATGTCTCCTTTAACTTTACAACGCACTCTCATGTACCCCCTGTCACTTACTCTTATGTCTGTGGGATTGCCTTGCACAGCTGTGTGTTTACATTTCTCACCATGAGAAGGGTTCAACTTTTTAAATTGCTTGTGGGTCAACCCAATGGACCATGATTAAATTGTGCTCATAGGTGCGTGGCTCAGCCGGGCTCCCCCGCTAATTTTTGCGGTCTGAAACATATTTTTTTGTTCTTTGACTGAGTGGAAGAAAGAGGGATGAAAAAACAAGGAGAAAAATAGGAAAACAAGGACAAATGAAAAAGCAGGAATAAATTGGAAATAATATTTGGTATTTCGCAAACCCTGGCACTTGGCAGATGTGATGGTAGGTTTCTAAGAAAAAAGTTGTGCCTGTGTGCTTGTGATTTGTTTAAAAAATACACTCTCCATGGTCAATGCAATCAAATAATTGAAGGGCTAAAAGTTAGAATGACACTATATCAAGGGCGACAATATAGACTTACAAAACTATCACAACAACCACTATAACTACATCAGGGGGTAAGTAAAAATTTACTGTTTTCAGTGTCTGCATACCTGCAACAAAGCTAGGGTATACCTTAGGACATTTGTGTATGTTGGATGGGATTACTGGTGGGCAAGATTTAGCTGTGCCAGCTAGGATGTCCAGTCCCACATTTTAGTTGTAGAGACAGTTCAAAGATGGCGCAACCTATTTCTTAAATCTTAAAGAAGGTCTACAATGATGACACGTGCCATTCAAGCAGAGTAGGGTTTCTTATTTATTTACATGTTAGATCCTTAGGTGCCACATTGGGTACATAGCTCTAGTTCGGCCTTCAACCTCCCAGCCGCTCTATCTACATGCTCCATTACTCGCTCTTATCATTCCACACACCAACTCAGAGACAAAGAGAATTGAGACACTGAATACCTCACCTGGATTTCTTGACAACAATAACACAAGGAACATTAATTCTCTTACACATTTGGGCAATTATTCAGAATAACTAAATCTGAAACACGTCTAAGACACACACCTACCCAACTAAAATCCCTATTGCTCTCTACAACACATATGCGGACACACAAAGACAACAAATAACAGTCACAGCAACTGCGTGATGGGTCAAGAAACGCATCACTACTCCATAGGGCAGGGGACTCATCTCACCTCACTTTTAGAAAACTAATGAGACAACAATGTTGCAAATAACCTTGTGCAACAGCCCAAGTCCTGCAAGTCTTGTGCCCTCCTTCAGCATGAGCCCTTGCCACCACTTATCTTTCCACTAACAGTACCACCATAAAGCATTTAGGCACTTTGGACTTAAAGCCACAGACTCCCAGCCACACAATGAATGCACCACTGAAACCTCAGACCTCTTTTTTCAACCCCACATCTGCACCTTCGGATGAGACATCTACAAGGACAGAGATTATAAAATTTCTTCATTTCAAAACATTCATGACCATCCTCCAACTTTCCCACCCAAAGCCTTTGCTTACCTTGCAACCACATCTTATGTTTACAGGTATGTCACAAAAGTAAATGACATATTTCTATGCAGTGTCTATACAAGCACAGACCAAGGAACGACAATATGGACAGTACAAATTCCATGCATACACATTATATAAGACAATTTTATACGCAATCTCTGCACATATACCTGTCCTGTGTTGAGTAATGATTCAGTAAAAGAGACAACTCCAGTAAGTTCAGCAAACAGTCAAGCCCCAAGGTGTTCTGGCTGTGCTCCACCTTTCTTCACCAACCTCAACTGCCTAACCGCCACCCAGCCAGGCATGGAACACAGAACACAGTGTGGGATACCCTCTAGACTGCATTCTAGAACACTACATCCTGCAGGGAATACCATACCTCTTTCCCAACCTACCTGCAAATCTAAGATGTCCAAATCACATGCATTATGTCAGAAATCAAACGCATACATCAGAACATTTCCTCGGAACACAAGAACACCATAAATAACCTCACACATGCCATGCCCTGTAAGAGTGATTCTGCTCTCTTCCATGCTTCCTCAAACAGCAGGAATATGCAAAACCACTTTCATGAACTTAGGAAACTCTAAACTAACACAATGGGTCTCCACCAACTCGACACACAGCCAAGGAAAGCATCAACTAACTTCCCAACACATCTGATTACAAGCAAAAAGTACATTATGCACTAAAATTGTGGGTTCCCAGTTCAGCATAAATCTAATCACTTTTCATTCTAAAACATGTCCCACAGATAGCGCAACAATAAAACCACCACGTTGTAATATAATTAATAGTAGCATGTTATATATATACACTGTATATATATATATATATATACATATTGTAAGATAAAGATTTGTAGCATGTTGCATATATTTAATAGTAGTATGTTCCTACTCCCCTTTTCCCTTTGAGATATAGTACCTTCCAGGAGTTGACAGAAGCTCGACTTAGAATGTTCAGGGAGGTCTGAGGGGACTGGTTGTGCGAAGATGGAGCAGTGGAGATGGAAATAAAGATTACAACTTGATGTAGAATTCTTCCTTATTATTATAACACACCATCCCAAGAAATTGCCCACCTTCTGCTTCATATAAATAAAAAAACACCTTTGGAATACTTTTTTTTTCAGAACAACACCACTCTATGAGGCACAGCTCCTTGTTAAACTGCAGACACAGTTCTACACTTTTACTGTGTGAACAGCCGGTATCCATTCTAAGGACTGCTGACATTTTCTTTCCTCTGTAATTAGAATGCACGAGGACACACTCACAGCCGTCCTTTTTCTCTCCACAATTACCGGTCCTTTTCAGTTTGGCCTCAGCATTGACAGACTTTCCCCCTTTAATGCACTGAAGAGATCTCAAGCTAGGGATTACACAAATGCTGAATATGAGCCATTTGTATAACATGCTTCCCTGTTAGAAATCTACTACAGTAAACTAATATGGGCTAATGCAGACTCTGAAGTCTGATGATACACACTCCATACCCTTAACGGTCACCACTCCAATCCTCCTCCAAATGGCCAAATTCACCGTCTAATGCTCTGCGGATCCATTGAGCATGTAGGTGCCTCACTCTCCACACAATGAACTGATGGCCATTCATAACTAGCCAAAGGCAAGAGGCTGCTGCTTCTACTACCCGTGTCCTAACTTTGGAAAAGTCCAATTGACCAGTTAGTATTGGTCAAATGGAAAACGATTCCCCAAATTGGAGGATATCTACTGAAACCCACACACATCAAGGTTGAGAACTGGCACACATCCAAGGAGCTCACGAAAAATGTATATTTCTGCATGCGACCACAGTACCTTTAACTACAGCTGCCTAGAAACCATGGTTCTGGCCCACGAAATGCACCAGATCGACGACTCCTTAAACTTCCAGCTCTACGGTATGGTGGATCTTTCCTTTCTATCAGTAACTTCATTCCTCAAAAACTGCTCAACCTTCTGAAATTCTTCTAATCTATCCTTTGCTCATCGACTGGCCACTTCTTCTTGCAGCGGGTCTATTGGAGCTCTGTAACACCGCCTGCAAAGTGCCCAAATCTAGTAAGTCAGCGCAAGTCTTTTAATCTTCTATCCTCCATACTCAATGCTGATGATACTTGACAGCAAATTTGCAGGCAGCCCCGAATTTCACCTTTGTGTTCTTGCGACTTTCCACGATCTCAGAGATCGGCCCCTTCTGTCTCAGGTACACCTTCACAGCTCCTCCAAAGCTTTAGTGCGTTACAATGCAGTCTTTTAACACTGCATCACCAGTTGGAGCCTTAAGGAAAGTTCTTCAAGAATGAGGCAGGAGCAAGGCAGGAGGAAAGGGGCTCTTTTTAACTTAGATGTTAGGCCCTTATGTACAGTGTCAACTTCATGGCTGTAATCTAGGTGTGAGCCCCCCACTCACCCCAGATATAAAGACTTCTATTCAGCACACACGCATCTATTCTTTTCTATTTCTTCATAATTCACCCCCTGTATTCCAGACGCCAACTCAAACACACAGGGTGTGGAACACAGAGGGCTCT